>NC_091089.1:1270000-1587500 GCF_032405125.1 Capricornis sumatraensis
ACTCGAGAACACCTGCCGCACCTCGAGAAAATCCAGGTAGTTCTCCCTTCCAGGCGAGATGAGGTCTATTTCCGATGAGGCATCTGGAGACTGACACGTAACCTCTGGAACTTCGAAAGGGTCTTTCACACCCTTGCTGCAACTCAAGAAGTTCACCGCCATACCCGTCTCCACTCGAGAGGAAGCACGATGGTCCTACCCACATCCAGAGGAGCCCCGTTTCCCCCTCGTAGCTCGAGATGAGGGATCCTTTCCCTGCTTTCAACGGGAAAGTATTCCCGGCGTTCCCGTCGCATCTCAAGAGGAGGCACTCTCAACAGGAAAGGCGAGAGGAACTCCATGGTCGTACCACCATTCCAAGAGTCCCCCAGATGTCTCAGTCCATTCCAGAGGAACCTCTTTGCCCTGCACTGGCTCATCTTTCACGCCGAGGATCGTCTCACACCACGGTGGAACGTGGGACAGCCCTGCGGGAAAGCCTCGAGGGAAAGCCTCGAGGGAAAACCACAGATCCTTTGATCCACGCCACGGGAAGCGTGACATTGCTGCTACAGCCTGGAAGTAAAGCGCACGTGCATGCCCCGACTCGAGACGAGGCCTGACTCCCCTGGGGAGACTCCAGAAGTACCCAAAGATCCATGTCAGCCCCTGAGAGGAATCCTCGGTTCCGGCCCTGATTCCACACAAAGTTTTTGACCCCGGTATCGACGGGAGAGGAATCCCGAGAGGCCCCCTAGCAACTCGCATGGGGACTGGGTCTCCTGAGGCCACCAGGGCGGGTCCCTGAGGTCCCCGTTGTAACTCGAGAACACCTGCCGCAACTCGAGAAAATCCAGGAAGTTCTCCCTTCCAGGCGAGATGAGGCCTATTTCCGATGAGGCGTCTGGAGACTAATGACACCTAACCTCTGGGACTTCGAAAGGGTCTTTCACACCCTTGCTGCAACTCAAGAAGTTCACCGCCATACCCGTCTCCACTCGAGAGGAAGGACGATGGTCCCGCCCACATCCAGAGGAGCCCCGTTTCCCCCTCGTGGCTCGAAATGAGGGATCCTTTCCCTGCTTTCAACGGGAAAGAATTCCCGGCGTTCCCGTCGCATCTCAAGAGGTGGCACTCTCAACAGGAAAGGCGAGAGGAACTCCATGGTCGTACCACCATTCCACGAGTCCCCCAGATGTCTCAGTCCATTCCAGAGGAACCTCTTTGCCCTGCACTGGCTCATCTTTCACGCCGAGGATCGACTCACACCACGGTGGCACGTGGGACAGCCCTGTGGGAAAGCCTCGAGGGAAAGCCTCGAGGGAAAACCACAGATCCTTTGATCCATGCGACGGGAAGCGTGACATTGCTGCTACAGCCTGGAAGGAAAGCGCACGTGCATGCCCCAACTCGAGACGAGCCCTGACTCCCTTGGGGAGACTCCAGACTTACCCAAAGATCCATGTCAGCCCCTGAGAGGAATCCTCGGTTCCGGCCCTGACTCCACACAAGGTTTTTGGCCCCGGTATCGACGGGAGAGGAATCCCGAGAGGCCCCCTAGCAACTCGCATAGGGACTGGCCTCTCCTGAGGCCACCAGGGCGGGTCCCTGAGGTCCCCGTCGTAACTCGAGAACACCTGCCGCAACTCGAGAAAATCCAGGAACTTCTCCCTTCCAGGCGAGATGAGGCCTATTTCCGATGAGGCGTCTGGAGACTAATGACACCTAAACTCTGGAACTTCGAAAGGGTCTTTCACACCCTTGCTGCAACTCAAGAAGTTCACCGCCATATGCGTCTCCACTCGAGAGGAAGCACGATGGTCCCGCCCACATCCAGAGGAGCCCCGTTTCCCCCTCGTAGCTCGAGATGAGGGATCCTTTCCCTGCTTTCAACGGGAAAGAATTCCCGGCGTTCCCGTCGCATCTCAAGAGGAGGCACTCTCAACAGGAAAGGCGAGAGGAACTCCATGGTCGTACCACCATTCCAAGAGTCCCCCAGATGTCTCAGTCCATTCCAGAGGAACCTCTTTGCCCTGCACTGGCTCATCTTTCACGCCGAGGATCGACTCACACCACGGTGGCACGTGGGACAGCCCTGTGGGAAAGCCTCGAGGGAAAACCACAGATCCTTTGATCCACGCGACGGGAAGCGTGACATTGCTGCTACAGCCTGGAAGGAAAGCGCACGTACCTGTCCCCACTCGAGACGAGGCCTGACTCCCCTGGGGAGACTCCAGAAGTACCCAAAGATCCATGTCAGCCCCTGAGAGGAATCCTCGGTTCCGGCCCTAACTGCACACAAGGTTTTTGGCCCCGGTATCGACGGGAGAGGAATCCCGATAGGCCCCCTAGCACCTCGCATGGGGACTGGCCTCTCCTGAGGCCACCAGAGCGGGTCCCTGAGGTCCCCGTCGTAACTCGAGAACACCTGCCGCAACTCGAGAAAATCCAGGAAGTTCTCCCTTCCAGGCGAGATGAGGCCTATTTCCGATGAGGCGTCTGGAGACTAATGACACCTAACCTCTGGAACTTCGAAAGGGTCTTTCACAACCTTGCTGCAACTCAAGAAGTTCACCGCCATAACCGTGTCCACTCGAGAGGAAGCACGATGGTCCCGCCCACATCCAGAGGAGCCCCGTTTCCCCCTCGTAGCTCGAGATGAGGGATCCTTTCCCTGCTTTCAACGGGAAAGAATTCCCGGCGTTCCCGTCGCATCTCAAGAGGAGGCACTCTCAACAGGAAAGGCGAGAGGAACTCCATGGTCGTACCACCATTCCAAGAGTCCCCCAGATGTCTCAGTCCATTCCAGAGGAACCTCTTTGCCCTGCACTGGCTCATCTTTCACGCCGAGGATCGACTCACACCACGGTGGCACGTGGGACAGCCCTGTGGGAAAGCCTCGAGGGAAAACCACAGATCCTTTGATGCACGCGACGGGAAGCGTGACATTGCTGCTACAGCCTGGAAGGAAAGCGCACGTGCATGCCCCCACTCGAGACGAGGCCTGACTCCCCTGGGGAGACTCCAGAAGTACCCAAAGATCCATGTCAGCCCCTGAGAGGAATCCTCGGTTCCGGCCCTGACTCCACACAAGGTATTTGGCCCCAGTATCGACGGGAGAGGAATACCGAGAGGCCCCCTAGCAACACGCATGGGGACTGGCCTCTCCTGAGGCCATCAGGGCGGGTCCCTGTGGTACCAGTCGTAACTCGAAAACACCTGCCGCACCTCGAGAAAATCCAGGAAGTTCTCCCTTCCAGGCGAGATGAGGTCTATTTCCGATGAGGCGTCTGGAGACTAATGACACCTAACCTCTGGAACTTCGAAAGGGTCTTTCACACCCTTGCTGCAACTCAAGAAGTTCACCGACATACCCGTGTCCACTCGAGAGGAAGCACGATGGTCCCGCCCACATCCCGAGGAGCCCCGTTTCCCCCTCGTAGCTCGAGATGAGGGATCCTTTCCCTGCTTTCAACGGGAAAGAATTCCCGGCGTTCCCGTCGCATCTCAAGAGGAGGCACTCTCAACAGGAAAGGCGAGAGGAACTCCATGGTCGTACCACCATTCCAAGAGTCCCCCAGATGTCTCAGTCCATTCCAGAGGAACCCCTTTGCCCTGCACTGGCTCATCTTTCACGCTGAGGATCGACTCACACCACGGTGGCACGTGGGACAGCCCTGTGGGAAAGCCTCGAGGGAAAGCCTCGAGGGAAAACCACAGATCCTTTGATCCACGCGACGGGAAGCGTGACATTGCTGCTACAGCCTGGAAGGAAAGCACACGTGCATGCCCCCACTCGAGACGAGGCCTGACTCCCCTGGGGAGACTCCAGAAGTACCCAAAGATCCATGTCAGCCCCTGAGAGGAATCCTCGGTTCCGGCCCTGACTCCACACAAGGTTTTTGGCCCCAGTATCGACTGGAGAGGAATCCCGAGAGGCCCCCTAGCAACTTGCATGGGGACTGGCCTCTCCTGAGGCCACCAGGGCGGGTCCCTGAGGTCCCCGTCGTAACTGGAGAACACCTGCCGCAACTCGAGAAAATCCAGGAAGTTCTCCCTTCCAGGCGAGATGAGGCCTATTTCCGATGAGGCGTCTGGAGACTAATGACACCTAACCTCTGGAACTTCGAAAGGGTCTTTCACACCCTTGCTGCAACTCAAGAAGTTTACCGCCATACCGGTCTCCACACGAGAGAAAGCACGATGGTCCCGCCCACATACAGAGGAGCCACGTTTCCCCCTCGGAGCTCGAGATGAGGGATCCTTTCCCTGCTTCCAACGGGAAAGAATTCCCGGCATTCCCGTCGCAGCTCAAGAGGAGGCACTCTCAACAGGAAAGGCGAGAGGAACTCCATGGTCGTACCACAATTCCAAGAGTCCCCCAGATGTCTCAGTCCATTCCAGAGGAACCTCTTTGCCCTGCACTGGCTCATCTTTCACGCCGAGGATCGACTCACACCACGGTGGCACGTGGGACAGCCCTGTGGGAAAGCCTCGAGGGAAAGCCTCGAGGGAAAACCACAGATCCTTTAATCCTCGCGATGGGAAGCGTGACATTGCTGCTACAGCCTGGAAGGAAAGCGCACGTGCATACCCCCACTCGAGACGAGGCCTGACTCCACTGGGGAGAGTCCAGAAGTACCCAAAGATCCATGTAACCCCTGAGAGGAATGCTCGGTTCCGGCCCTGACTCCACACAAGTCTTTTGGCCCCGGTAACGACGGGAGAGGAATCCCGAGAGGCCCCCTAGCAACTCGCATGGGGACTGGCCTCTACTGAGGCCACCAGGGCGGGTCCCTGAGGTCCCCGTCGTAACTCGAGAACACCTGCCGCAACTCGAGAAAATCCAGGAAGTTCTCCCTTCCAGGCGAGATGAGGCCTATTTCCGATGAGGCGTCTGGAGACTAATGACACCTAACCTCTGGAACTTCGAAAGGGTCTTTCACACCCTTGCTGCAACTCAAGAAGTTCACCGCCATACCCGTGTCCACTCGGGAGGAAGCACGATGGTCCCGCCCACATCCAGAGGAGCCCCGTTTCCCCCTCGGAGCTCGAGATGAGGGATCCTTTCCCTGCTTTCAACGGGAAAGAATTCCCGGCGTTCCCGTCGCATCTCAAGAGGAGTCACTCTCAACAGGAAAGGCGAGAGGAACTCCATGGTCATACCACCATTCCAAGAGTCCCCCAGATGTCTCAGTCCATTCCAGAGGAACCCCTTTGCCCTGCACTGGCTCATCTTTCACGCCGAGGATCGACTCACACCACGGTGGCACGTGGGACAGCCCTGTGGGAAAGCCTCGAGGGAAAGCCTCGAGGGAAAACCACAGATCATTTGATCCACGCGACGGGAAGCGTGACATTGCTGCTACAGCCTGAAAGGAAAGCGCACGTGCATGCCCCCACTCGAGACGAGGCCTGACTCCCCTGGGGAGACTGTAGAAGTACCCAAAGATCCATGTCAGCCCCTGAGAGGAATCCTCGGTTCCGGCCCTGACTCCACACAAGGTTTTTGGCCCCAGTATCGACGGGAGAGGAATCCCGAGAGGCCCCCTAGCAACTCGCATGGGGACTGGCCTCTCCTGAGGCCACCAGGGCGGGTCCCTGAGGTCCCCGTCGTAACTCGAGAACACCTGCCGCAACTCGAGAAAATCCAGGAAGTTCTCCCTTCCAGGCGAGATGAGGCCTATTTCCGATGAGGCGTCTGGAGACTAATGACACCTAACCTCTGGAACTTCGAAAGGGTCTTTCACACCCTTGCTGCAACTCAAGAAGTTCACCGCCATACCCGTCTCCACTCGAGAGGAAGCACGATGGTCCCGCCCACATCCAGAGGAGCCCCGTTTCCCCCTCGTAGCTCGAGATGAGGGATCCTTTCCCTGCTTTCAACGGGAAAGAATTCCCGGCGTTCCCGTCGGATCTAAAGAGGAGGCACTCTTAACAGGAAAGGCGAGAGGAACTCCATGGTCGTACCACCATTCCAAGAGTCCCCCAGATGTCTCAGTCCATTCCAGAGGAACCTCTTTGCCCTGCACTGGCTCATCTTTCGCGCCGAGGATCGACTCACACCACGGTGGCACGTGGGACAGCCCTGTGGGAAAGCCTCGAGGGAAAGCCTCGAGGGAAAACCACAGATCATTTGATCCACGCGACGGGAAGCGTGACATTGCTGCTACAGCCTGGAAGGAAAGCGCACGTGCATGCCCCCACTCGAGACGAGGCCTGACTCCCCTGGGGAGACTCTAGAAGTACCCAAAGATCCATGTCAGCCCCTGAGAGGAATCCTCGGTTCTGGCCCTGACTCCACACAAGGTTTTTGGCCCCGGTATCGACTGGAGAGGAATCCCGGGAGGCCCCCTAGCAACTCGCATGGGGACTGGCCTCTCCTGAGGCCATAAGGGCGGGTCCCTGTGGTACCCGTCGTAACTCGAGAACACCTGCCGCACCTCGAGAAAATCCAGGAAGTTCTCCCTTCCAGGCTAGATGAGGCCTATTTCCGATGAGGCGTCTGGAGACTAATGACACCTAACCTCTGGAACTTCGAAAGGGTCTTTCACACCCTTGCTGCAACTCAAGAAGTTCACCGACATACCCGTGTCCACTCGAGAGGAAGCACGATGGTCCCGCCCACATCCCGAGGAGCCCCGTTTCCCCCTCGTAGCTCGAGATGAGGGATCCTTTCCCTGCTTTCAGCGGGAAAGAATTCCCGGCGTTCCCGTCACAACTCAAGAGGAGGCACTCTCAACAGGAAAGGCGAGTGGAACTCCATGGTCGTACCACCATTCCAAGAGTCCCCCAGATGTCTCAGTCCATTCCAGAGGAACCTCTTTGCCCTGCACTGGCTCATCTTTCACGCCGAGGATCGACTCACACCACGGTGGCACGTGGGACAGCCCTGTGGGAAAGCCTCGAGAGAAAACCACAGATCCTTTGATCCACGAGACGGGAAGCGTGACATTGCTTCTACAGCCTGGAAGGAAAGCGCACGTGCATGCCCCCACTCGAGACGAGGCCCGACTCCCCTGGGGAGACTCCAGAAGTACCCAAAGATCCATGTCAGCCCCTGAGAGGAATCCTCGGTTCCGGCCCTGACTCCACACAAGGTTTTTACCCCGGTATCGACGGGAGAGGAATCCCGAGAGGCCCCCTAGCAACTCGCATGGGTATTAGCCGTTCCTGAGGCCACCAGTGCGGGTCCCTGAGGTCCCCGTCGTAACTCGAGAACACCTGCCGCAACTCGCGAAAATCCAGGAAGTTCTCCCTTCCAGGCGAGATGAGGCCTATTTCCGATGAGGCGTCTGGAGACTAATGACACCTAACCTCTAGAACTTCGAAAGGGTCTTTCACACCCTTGCTGCAACTCAAGAAGTTCACCGCCATACCCGTCTCCACTCGAGAGGAAGCACGATGGTCCCGCCCACATCCAGAGGAGCCCCGTTTCCCCCTCGTAGCTCGAGATGAGGGATCCTTTCCCTGCTTTCAACGGGAAAGAATTCCCGGCCTTCCCGTCGCATCTCAAGAGGAGGCACTCTCAACAGGAAAGGCGAGAGGAACTCCATGGTCGTACCACCATTGCAAGAGTCCCCCAGATGTCTCCGTCCATTACAGAGGAACCTCTTTGCCCTGCACTGGCTCATCTTTCACGCCGAGGATCGACTCACACCACGGTTGCACGTGGGACAGCCCTGTGGGAAAACCTCGAGGGAAAGCCTCGAGGGAAAACCACAGACCCTTTGATCCAGGCCACGGGAAGCGTGACATTGCTGCTACAGCCTGGAAGGAAAGCGCACGTGCATGCCCCCACTCGAGACGAGGCCTGACTCCCCTGGGGAGACTCCAGAAGTATCCAAAGATCCATGTCAGCCCCTGAGAGGAATCCTCGGTTCCGGCCCTGACTCCACACAAGGTTTTTGGCCCCGGTATCGACGGGAGAGGAATCCCGAGAGGCCCCCTAGCACCTCGCATGGGGACTGGCCTCTCCTGAGGCCACCAGGGCGGGTCCCTGAGGTCCCCGTCGTAACTCGAGAACACCTGCCGCAACTCGAGAAAATCCAGGAAGTTCTCCCTTCCAGGCGAGATGAGGCCTATTTCCGATGAGGCGTCTGGATACTAATGACACCTAACCTCTGGAACTTCGAAAGGGTCTTTCACACCCTTGCTGCATCTCAAGAAGTTCACCGCCATACCCGTCTCCACTCGAGAGGAAGCACGATGGTCCCGCCCACATCCAGAGGAGCCCCGTTTCCCCCTCGTAGCTCGAGATGAGGGATCCTTTCCCTGCTTTCAACGGGAAAGAATTCCCGGCGTTCCCGTCGCATCTCAAGAGGAGGCACTCTCAACAGGAAAGGCGAGAGGAACTCCATGGTCGTACCATCATTCAAAGAGTCCCCCAGATGTCTCAGTCCATTCCAGAGCAACCTCTTTGCCCTACACTGGCTCATCTTTCACGCCGAGGATCGACTCACATCACGGTGGCACGTGGGACAGCCCTGCGGGAAAGCCTCGAGGGAAAGCCTCGAGGGAAAACCACAGATCCTTTGATCCAGGCCACGGGAAGCGTGACATTGCTGCTACAGCCTGGAAGGAAAGCGCACGTGCATGCCCCCACTCGAGACGAGGCCTGACTCCCCTGGGGAGACTCCAGAAGTACCCAAAGATCCATGTCAGCCCCTGAGAGGAATCCTCGGTTCCGGCCCTGACTCCACACAAGGTTTTTGGCCCCGGTATCGACGGGAGGGGAATCCCGAGAGGCCCCCTAGCAACTCGCATGGGGACTGGCCTCTCCTGAGGCCACCAGGGCGGGTCCCTGAGGTCCCCGTCGTAACTCGAGAACACCTGCTGCAACTCGAGAAAATCCATGAAGTTCTCCCTTCCAGGCGAGATGAGGCCTATTTCCGATGAGGCGTCTGGAGAATAATGACACCTAACCTCTGGAACTTCGAAAGGGTCTTTCACACCCTTGCTGCAACTCAAGAAGTTCACCGCCATACCCGTCTCCACTCGAGAGGAAGCACGATGGTCCCGCCCACATCCAGAGGAGCCCCGTTTCCCCCTCGTAGCTCGAGATGAGGGATCCTTTCCCTGCTTTCAACGGGAAAGAATTCCCGGCGTTCCCGTCGCATCTCAAGAGGAGGCACTCTCAACAGGAAAGGCGAGAGGAACTCCATGGTCATACCACCATTCCAAGAGTCCCCCAGATGTCTCAGTCCATTCCAGAGGAACCTCTTTGCCCTGCACTGGCTCATCTTTCACGCCGAGAATCGACTCACACCACGGTGGCACGTGGGACAGCCCTGTGGGAAAACCTCGAGGGAAAGCCTCGAGGTAAAACCACAGATCCTTTGATCCAGGCCACGGGAAGCGTGACATTGCTGCTACAGCCTGGAAGGAAAGCGCACGTGCATGCCCCCACTCGAGATGAGGCCTGACTCCCCTGGGGAGACTCCAGAAGTACCCAAAGATCCATGTCAGCCCCTGAGAGGAATCCTCGGTTCCGGCCCTGAATCCACACAAGGTTTTTGGCCCCGGTATCGACGGGAGAGGAATCCCCAGAGGCCCCCTAGCACCTCGCATGGGGACTGGCCTCTCCTGAGGCCACCAGGGCGGGTCCCTGAGGTCCCCGTCGTAACTCGAGAACACCTGCCGCAACTCGAGAAAATCCAGGAAGTTCTCCCTTCCAGGCGAGATGAGGCCTATTTCCGATGAGGCGTCTGGAGACTAATGACACCTAACCTCTGGAACTTCGAAAGGGTCTTTCACACCCTTGCTGCAACTCAAGAAGTTCACCGCCATACCCGTCTCCACTCGAGAGGAAGCACGATGGTCCCGCCCACATCCAGAGGAGCCCCGTTTCCCCCTCGTAGCTCGAGATGAGGGATCCTTTCCCTGCTTTCAACGGGAAAGAATTCCCGGCGTTCCCGTCGCATCTCAAGAGGAGGCACTCTCAACAGGAAAGGCGAGAGGAACTCCATGGTCATACCACCATTCCAAGAGTCCCCCAGATGTCTCAGTCCATTCCAGAGGAACCTCTTTGCCCTGCACTGGCTCATCTTTCACGCCGAGGATCGACTCACACCACGGTGGCACGTGGGACAGCCCTGTGGGAAATCCTAGAGGGAAAGCCTCGAGGAAAAACCACAGATCCTTTGATCCACGCGACGGGAAGCGTGACATTCCTGCTACAGCCTGGAAGGAAAGCGCACGTGCATGCCCCCACTCGAGACGAGGCCTGACTCCCCTGGGGAGACTCCAGAAGTACCCAAAGATCCATGTCAGCACCTGAGAGGAATCCTCGGTTCCGGCCCTGACTCCACACAAGGTTTTTGGCCCCGGTATCGACGGGAGAGGAATCCCGAGAGGCCCCCTAGCAACTCGCATGGGGACTGGCCTCTCCTGAGGCCACCAGGGCGGGTCCCTGAGGTCCCCGTCGTAACTCGAGAACACCTGCCGCAACTCGAGAAAATCCAGGAAGTTCTCCCTTCCAGGCGAGATGAGGCCTATTTCCGATGAGGCGTCTGGAGACTAATGACACCTAACCTCTGGAACTTCGAAAGGGTCTTTCACACCCTTGCTGCAACTCAAGAAGTTCACCGCCATACCCGTCTCCACTCGAGAGGAAGCACGATGGTCCCGCCCACATCCAGAGGAGCCCCGTTTCCCCCTCGTAGCTCGAGATGAGGGATCCTTTCCCTGCTTTCAACGGGAAAGAATTCCCGGCGTTCCCGTCGCATCTCAAGAGGAGGCACTCTCAACAGGAAAGGCGAGAGGAACTCCATGGTCGTACCATCATTCAAAGAGTCCCCCAGATGTCTCAGTCCATTCCAGAGCAACCTCTTTGCCCTGCACTGGCTCATCTTTCACGCCGAGGATCGACTCACACCACGGTGGCACGTGGGACAGCCCTGTGGGAAAGCCTCGAGGGAAAGCCTCGAGGGAAAACCACAGATCCTTTGATCCAGGCCACGGGAAGCGTGACATTGCTGCTACAGCCTGGAAGGAAAGCGCACGTGCATGCCCCCACTCGAGACGAGGCCTGACTCCCCTGGGGAGACTCCAGAAGTACCCAAAGATCCATGTCAGCCCCTGAGAGGAATCCTCGGTTCCGGCCCTGACTCCACACAAGGTTTTTGGCCCCGGTATCGACGGGAGGGGAATTCCGAGAGGCCCCCTAGCAACTCGCATGGGGACTGGCCTCTCCTGAGGCCACCAGGGCGGGTCCCTGAGGTCCCCGTCGTAACTCGAGAACACCTGCTGCAACTCGAGAAAATCCATGAAGTTCTCCCTTCCAGGCGAGATGAGGCCTATTTCCGATGAGGCGTCTGGAGACTAATGACACCTAACCTCTGGAACTTCGAAAGGGTCTTTCACACCCTTGCTGCAACTCAAGAAGTTCACCGCCATACCCGTCTCCACTCGAGAGGAAGCACGATGGTCCCGCCCACATCCAGAGGAGCCCCGTTTCCCCCTCGTAGCTCGAGATGAGGGATCCTTTCCCTGCTTTCAACGGGAAAGAATTCCCGGCGTTCCCGTCGCATCTCAAGAGGAGGCACCCTCAACAGGAAAGGCGAGAGGAACTCCATGGTCGTTCCACCATTCCAAGAGTCCCCCAGATGTCTCAGTCCATTACAGAGGAACCTCTTTGCCCTGCACTGGCTCATCTTTCACGCCGAGGATCGACTCACACCACGGTGGCACGTGGGACAGCCCTGTGGGAAAACCTCGAGGGAAAGCCTCGAGGGAAAATCACAGATCCTTTGATCCAGGCCACGGGAAGCGTGACATTGCTGCTACAGCCTGGAAGGAAAGCGCACGTGCATGCCCCCACTCGAGACGAGGCCTGACTCCCCTGGGGAGACTCCAGAAGTATCCAAAGATCCATGTCAGCCCCTGAGAGGAATCCTCGGTTCCGGCCCTGACTCCACACAAGGATTTTGGCCCCGGTATCGACGGGAGAGGAATCCCGAGAGGCCCCCTAGCACCTCGCATGGGGACTGGCCTCTCCTGAGGCCACCAGGGCGGGTCCCTGAGGTCCCCATCGTAACTCGAGAACACCTGCCGCAACTCGAGAAAATCCAGGAAGTTCTCCCTTCCAGGCGAGATGAGGCCTATTTCCGATGAGGCGTCTGGAGACTAATGACACCTAACCTCTGGAACTTCGAAAGGGTCTTTCACACCCTTGCTGCAACTCAAGAAGTTCACCGCCATACCCGTCTCCACTCGAGAGGAAGCACGATGGTCCCGCCCACATCCAGAGGAGCCCCGTTTCCCCCTCGTAGCTCGAGATGAGGGATCCTTTCCCTGCTTTCAACGGGAAAGAATTCCCGGCGTTCCCGTCGCATCTCAAGAGGAGGCACTCTCAACAGGAAAGGCGAGAGGAACTCCATGGTCATACCACCATTCCAAGAGTCCCCCAGATGTCTCAGTCCATTCCAGAGGAACCTCTTTGCCCTGCACTGTCTCATCTTTCACGCCGAGGATCGACTCACACCACGGTGGCACGTGGGACAGCCCTGAGGGAAAGCCTCGAGGGAAAGCCTCGAGGGAAAACCACAGATCCTTTGATCCACGCCACGGGAAGCGTGACATTCCTGCTACAGCCTGGAAGGAAAGCGCACGTGCATGCCCCCACTCGAGACGAGGCCTGACGCCCCTGGGGAGACTCCAGAAGTACCCAACGATCCATGTCAGCCCCTGAGAGGAATCCTCGGTTCCGGCCCTGACTCCACACAAGGTTTTTGGCCCCGGTATCGATTGGAGAGGAATCCCGAGAGGCCCCCTAGCAACTCGCATGGGGACTGGCCTCTCCTGAGACCACCAGGGCGGGTCCCTGAGCTCCCCGTCGAATCTCGAGAACACCTGCCGCAACTCGAGAAAATCCAGGAAGTTCTCCCTTCCAGGCGAGATGAGGCCTATTTCCGATGAGGCGTCTGGAGACTAATGACACCTAACCTCTGGAACTTCGAAAGGGTCTTTCACACCCTTGCTGCAACTCAAGAAGTTCACCGCCATACCCGTCTCCACTCGAGAGGAAGCACGATGGTCCCGCCCACATCCAGAGGAGCCCCGTTTCCCCCTCGTAGCTCGAGATGTGGGATCCTTTCCCTGCTTTCAACGGGAAAGAATTCCCGGCGTTCCCGTCGCATCTCAAGAGGAGGCACTCTCAACAGGAAAGTCGAGAGCAACTCCATGGTCGTACCACCATTCCAAGAGTCCCCCAGATGTCACAGTCCATTCCAGAGGAACCTCTTTGCCCTGCACTGGCTCATCTTTCACGCCGAGGATCGACTCACACCACGGTGGCACGTCGGACAGCCCTGTGGGAAAGCCTCGAGGGAAAGCCTCGAGGGAAAACCACAGATCCTTTGATCCAGGCCACGGGAAGAGTGACATTGCTGCTACAGCCTGGAAGGAAAGCGCACGTGCATGCCCCCACTCGAGACGAGGCCTGACTCCCCTGGGGAGACTCCAGAAGTACCCAAAGATCCATGTCAGCCCCTGAGAGGAATCCTCGGTTCCGGCCCTGAATCCACACAATGTTTTTGGCCCCGGTATCGACGGGAGAGGAATCCCGAGAGGCCCCCTAGAAACTCGCATGGTGACTGGCCTCTCCTGAGGCCACCAGGGCGGGTCCCTGAGGTCCCCGTCGTAACTCGAGAACACCTGCCGCAACTCGAGAAAATCCAGGAAGTTCTCCCTTCCAGGCGAGATGAGGCCTATTTCCGATGAGGCGTCTGGAGACTAATGACACCTAACCTCTGGAAATTCGAAAGGGTCTTTCACACCCTGCGGCAATTCAAGAAGTTCACCGCCATACCCGTCTCCACTCGAGAGGAAGCACGATGGTCCCGCCCACATCCAGAGGAGCCCCGTTTCCCCCTCGTAGCTCGAAATGAGGGATCCTTTCCCTGCTTTCAACGGGAAAGAATTCCCGGCGTTCCCGTCGCATCTCAAGAGGAGGCACTCTCAACAGGAAAGGCGAGAGGAACTCCATGGTCGTACCACCATTCCACGAGTCCCCCAGATGTCTCAGTCCATTCCAGAGGAACCTCTTTGCCCTGACTGGCTCATCTTTCACACCAAGGATCGACTCACACCACGGTGGCACGTGGGACAGCCCTGTGGGAAAGCCTTGAGGGAAAGCCTCGAGGGAAAACCACAGATCCTTTGATCCAGGGACGGGAAGCGTGAAATTGCTGCTACAGCCTGAAAGGAAAGCGCACGTGCATGCGCCCACTCGAGACGAGGCCTGACTCCCCTGGGGAGACTCCAGAAGTACCCAACGATCCATGTCAGCCCCTGAAAGGAATCCTCGGTTCCGGCCCTGACTCCAAACAAGGATTTTGGCCCCGGTATCGACGGGAGAGCAATCCCGAGAGGCCCCCTAGCAACTCGCATGGGGACTGGCCTCTCCTGAGGCCACCAGGGCGGGTCCCTGAGGTCCCCGTCGTAACTCGAGAACACCTGCCGCAACTCGAGAAAATCCAGGAAGTTCTCCCTTACAGGCGAGATGAGGCCTATTTCCGATGAGGCGTCTGGAGACTAATGACACCTAACCTCTTGAACTTCGAAAGGGTCTCTCACACCCTTGCTGCAACTCAAGAAGTTCTCCGCCATACCCATCTCCACTCGAGAGGAAGCACGATGGTCCCGCCCACATCCAGAGGAGCCCCGTTTCCCCCTCGTAGCTCGAGATGAGGGATCCTTTCCCTGCTTTCAACGGGAAAGAATTCCCGGCGTTCCCGTCGCATCTCAAGTGGAGGCACTCTCAACAGGAAAGGCGAGAGGAACTCCATGGTCGTACCACCATTCCAAGAGTCCCCCAGATGTCTCAGTCCATTCCAGAGGAACCTCTTTGCCCTGCACTGGCTCATCTTCCACGCCGAGGATCGACTCACACCACGGTGGCACGTGGGACAGCCCTGTGGGAAAGCCTTGAGGGAAAGCCTCGAGGGAAAACCACAGATCCTTTGATCCAGGGACGGGAAGCGTGAAATTGCTGCTACAGCCTGAAAGGAAAGCGCACGTGCATGCCCCCACTCGAGACGAGGCCTGACTCCCCTGGGGAGACTCCAGAAGTACCCAACGATCCATGTCAGCCCCTGAGAGGGATCCTCGGTTCCGGCCCTGACTCCAAAAAAGGATTTTGGCCCCGGTATCGACGGGAGAGGAATCCCGAGAGGCCCCCTAGCAACTCGCATGGGGACTGGCCTCTCCTGAGGGCACCAGGGCGGGTCCCTGAGGTCCCCGTCGTAACTCGAGAACACCTGCCGCAACTCGAGAAAATCCAGGAAGTTCTCCCTTCCAGGCGAGATGAGGCCTATTTCCTATGAGGCGTCTGGAGACTAATGACACCTAACCTCTTGAACTTCGAAAGGGTTTCTCACACCCTTGCTGCAACTCAAGAAGTTCTCCGCCATACCCATCTCCACTCGAGAGGAAGCACGATGGTCCCGCCCACATCCAGAGGAGCCCCGTTTCCCCCTCGTAGCTCGAGATGAGGGATCCTTTCCCTGCTTTCAACGGGAAAGAATTCCCGGCGTTCCCGTCGCATCTCAAGTGGAGGCACTCTCAACAGGAAAGGCGAGAGTAACTCCATGGTCGTACCACCATTCCAAGAGTCCCCCAGATGTCTCAGTCCATTCCAGAGGAACCTCTTTGCCCTGCACTGGCTCATCTTCCACGCCGAGGATCGACTCACACCACGGTGGCACGTGGGACAGCCCTGTGGGAAAGCCTCGAGGGAAAGCCTCGAGGGAAAACCACAGATCCTTTGATCCACGCGATGGGAAGCGTGACATTGCTGCTACAGCCTGGAAGGAAAGCGCACGTGCATGCCCCCACTCGAGACGAGGCCTGACTCCCCTGGGGAGACTCCAGAAGTACCCAAAGATTCATGTCAGCCCCTGAGAGGAATCCTCGGTTCCGGCCCTGACTCCACACAAGGTTTTTGGCCCCGGTATTGACGGGAGAGGAATCCCGAAAGGCCCCCTAGCAACTCGCATGGGGACTGGCCTCTCCTGAGGCCACCAGGGCGGGTCCCTGAGGTCCCCGTCGTAACTCGAGAACACCTGCCGCAACTCGAGAAAATCCAGGAAGTTCTCCCTTCCAGGCGAGATGAGGCCTATTTCCGATGAGGCGTCTGGAGACTAATGACACCTAACCTCTTGAACTTCGAAAGGGTCTCTCACACCCTTGCTGCAACTCAAGAAGTTCTCCGCCATACCCATCTCCACTCGAGAGGAAGCACGATGGTCCCGCCCACATCCAGAGGAGCCCCGTTTCCCCCTCGTAGCTCGAGATGAGGGATCCTTTCCCTGCTTTCAACGGGAAAGAATTCCCGGCGTTCCCGTCGCATCTCAAGTGGAGGCACTCTCAACAGGAAAGGCGAGAGGAACTCCATGGTCGTACCACCATTCCAAGAGTCCCCCAGATGTCTCAGTCCATTCCAGAGGAACCTCTTTGCCCTGCACTGGCTCATCTTCCACGCCGAGGATCGACTCACACCACGGTGGCACGTGGGACAGCCCTGTGGGAAAGCCTCGAGGGAAAGCCTCGAGGGAAAACCACAGATCCTTTGATCCACGCGACGGGAAGCGTGACATTGCTGCTACAGCCTGGAAGGAAAGCGCACGTGCATGCCCCCACTCGAGACGAGGCCTGACTCCCCTGGGGAGACTCCAGAAGTACCCAAAGATTCATGTCAGCCCCTGAGAGGAATCCTCGGTTCCGGCCCTGACTCCACACAAGGTTTTTGGCGCCGGTATCGACGGGAGAGGAATCCCGAGAGGCCCCCTAGCAACTCGCATGGGGACTGGCCTCTCCTGACGCCACCAGGGTGGGTCCCTGAGGTCCCCGTCGTAACTCGAGAACACTTGTTGCAACTCGAGAAAATCCAGGAAGTTCTCCCTTCCAGGCGAGATGAGGCCTATTTCCGATGAGGCGTCTGGAGATTAATGACACCTAACCTCTGGAACTTCGAAAGGGTCTTTCACACCCTTGCTGCAACTCAAGAAGTTCACCGCCATACCCGTCTCCCCTCGAGAGGAAGCACGATGTTCCCCCCACATCCAGTGGAGCCCCGTATCCCCCTCGTAGCTCGAGATGAGGGATCCTTTCCCTGCTTTCAACGGGAAAGAATTCCCGGCGTTCCAGTCGCATCTCAAGAGGAGGCACTCTCAACAGGAAAGGCGAGAGGAACTCCATGGTCGTAGCACCATTCCAAGAGTCCCCCAGATGTCTCAGTCCATTCCAGAGGAACCTCTTTGCCCTGCACTGGCTCATCTTTCACGCCGAGGATCGACTCACACCACGGGGGCACGTGGGACAGCCCTGTGGGAAAGCCTCGAGAGAAAACCACATATCCTTTGATCCACGACACGGGAAGCGTGACATTGCTGCTACAGCCTTGAAGGAAAGCGCACGTGCATGCCCCCACTCGAGACGAGGCCTGACTCCCCTGTGGAGACTCCAGAAGTACCCAAAGTTCCATGTCAGCCCCTGAGAGGAATCCTCGGTTCCGGCCCTGACTCCACACAAGGTTTTTGGCCCCGGTATCGACGGGAGAGGAATCCCGAGAGGCCCCCTAGCAACTCGCATGGGGACTGGCCTCTCCTGAGGCCACCAGGGGGGGTCCCTGAGGTCCCCGTCGTAACTCGAGAACACCTGCCGCAACTCGAGAAAATCCAGGAAGTTCTCCCTTGCAGGCGAGATGAGGCCTATTTCCGATGAGGAGTCTGGAGACTAATGACACCTAACCTCTGGAACTTCGAAAGGGTCTTTCACACCCTTGCTGCAACCCAAGAAGTTCACCGCCATACCCGTCTCCACTCGAGAGGAAGCACGATGGTCCCGCCCACATCCAGAGGAGCCCCGTTTCCCCCTCGTAGCTCGAGATGAGGGATCCTTTCCCTGCTTTCAACGGGAAAGAATTCCCGGCGTTCCCGTCGCATCTCAAGAGGAGGCACTCTCAACAGGAAAGGCGAGAGGAACTCCATGGTCGTACCACCATTCCAAGAGTCCCCCAGATGTCTCAGTCCATTCCAGAGGAACCTCTTTGCCCTGCACTGGCTCATCTTTCACGCCGAGGATCGACTCACACCACGGTGGCACGTGGGACAGCCCTGTGGGAAAGCCTCGAGGGAAAGCTTCGAGGGAAAACCACAGATCCTTTGATCCACGCGACGGGAAGCGTGACATTGATGCTACAGCCTGGAAGGAAAGCGCACGTGCATGCCCCCACTCGAGACGAGGCCTGACTCCCCTGGGGAGACTCCAGAAGTACCCAAAGATCCATGTCAGCCCCTGAGAGGAATCCTCGGTTCCGGCCCTGACTCCACACAAGGATTTTGGCCCCGGTATCGACGGGAGAGGAATCCCGAGAGGCCCCCTAGCAACTCGCATGGGGACTGGCCTCTCCTGAGGGCACCAGGGCGGGTCCCTGAGGTCCCCGTCGTAACTCGAGAACACCTGCTGCATCTCGAGAAAATCCAGGAAGTTCTCCCTTCCAGGCGAGATGAGGCCTATTACCGATGAGGCGTCTGGAGACAAATGACACCTAACCTCTGGAACTTCTAAAGGGTCTTTCACACCCTTGCTGCAACTCAAGAAGTTCACCCCCATACCCGTCTCCACTCGAGAGGAAGCACGATGGTCCCGCCCACATCCAGAGGAGCCCCGTTTCCCCCTCGTAGCTCGAGATGAGGGATCCTTTCCCTGCTTTCAACGGGAAAGAATTCCCGGCTTTCCCGTCGCATCTCAAGAGGAGGCACTCTCAACAGGAAAGGCGAGAGGAACTCCATGGTCGTACCACCATTCCAAGAGTCCCCCAGATGTCTCAGTCCATTCCAGAGGAACCTCTTTGCCCTGCACTGGCTCATCTTTCACGCCGAGGATCGACTCACACCACGGTGGCACGTGGGACAGCCCTGTGGGAAAGCCTCGAGGGAAAACCACAGATCCTTTGATCCACGCGACGGGAAGCGTGACATTGCTGCTACAGCCTGGAAGGAAAGCGCACGTGCATGCCCCGACTCGTGACTAAGCCTGACGTCCCTGGGGAGACTCCAGAAGTACCCAAAGATCCATGACAGCCCCTGAGATGAATCCTCGGTTCCGGCCCTGACTCCACACAAGGTTTTTGGCCCCGGTATCGACGGGAGAGGAATCCCGAGAGGCCCCCTAGCAACTCGCATGGGGACTGGCCTCTCCTGAGACCACCAGAGCGGGTCCCTGAGGTCCCCGTCGTAACTTGAAAACACCTGCCGCAACTCGAGAAAATCCAGGAAGTTCTCCCTTCCAGGCGAGATGAGGCCTATTTCCGATGAGGCGTCTGGAGACGAAAGACACCTAACCCCTGGCATTTCTAAAGGGTCTTTCACACCCTTGCTGCAACTAAAGAAGTTCACCGCCATACCCGTCTCCACTCGAGAGGAAGCACGATGGTCCCGCCCACATCCAGAGGAGCCCCGTTTCCCCATCGTAGCTCGAAATGAGGGATCCTTTCCCTGCTTTCAACGGCAAAGAATTCCCGGCATTCCCGTCGCATCTCAAGAGGAGGCACTCTCAACAGGAAAGTCGAGAGCAACTCCATGGTCGTACCACCATTCCAAGAGTCCCCCAGATGTCTCAGTCCATTAAAGAGGAACCTCTTTGCCCTGCACTGGCTCATCTTTCACGCCGAGGATCGACTCACACTACGGTGGCACGTGGGACAGCCCTGTGGGAAAGCCTCGAGGGAAAGCCTCAAGGGAATACCACAGATCCTTTAATCCACGTGACGGGAAGCGTGACATTGCTGCTACAGCCTGGAAGGAAAGCGCACGTGCATGCCCCCACTCGAGATGAGGCCTGACTCCCATGGGGAGACTCCAGAAGTACCCAAAGATCCATGTCAGCCCCTGAGAGGAATCCTCGGTTCCGGCCCTGACTCCACACAAGGTTTTTGGCCCCGGTATCGACGGGAGAGGAATCCCGATAGGCCCCCTAGCAGCTCGCATGGAGACTGGCCTTTCCTGAGGCCACCAGGGCGGGTCCCTGAGGTCCCCGTCGTAACTCGAGAACACCTGGCGCAACTCGAGAAAATCCAGGAAGTTCTCCCTTCCAGGCGAGATGAGGCCTATTTCCGATGAGGCGTCTGGAGACTAATGACACCTAACCTCTGGAACTTCGAAAGGGTCTTTCACAGCCTTGCTGCAACTCAAGAAGTTCACCGGCATACCCGTCTCCACTCGAGAGGAAGCACGATGGTCCCGCCCACATCCAGAGGAGCCCCGTTTCCCCCTCGTAGCTCGAGATGAGGGATCCTTTCCCTGATTTCAACGGGAAAGAATTCCCGGCGTTCCCATCGCACCTCAAGAGGAGGCACTCTCAACAGGAAAGGCGAGAGGAACTCCATGGTCGTACCACCATTCCAAGAGTCCCCCAGATGTCTCAGTCCATTCCAGAGGAACCTCTTTGCCCTGCACTGGCTCATCTTTCACGCCGAGGATCGACTCACACCACGGTGGCACGTGGGACAGCCCTGTGGGAAAGCCTCGAGGGAAAGCCTCGAGGGAAAACCACAGATCCTTTGATCCACGCGACGGGAAGGGTGACATTGCTGCTACAGCCTGGAGGGAAAGCGCACGTGCATGCCCCCACTCGAGACGAGGCTTGACTCCCCTGGGGAGACTTCAGAAGTACCCCAAGATCCATGTTAGCCCCTGAGAGGAATTCTCGGTTCCGGCCCTGACTCCACACAAGGATTTTGGCCCCGGTATCGACGGGAGAGGAATCCCGAGAGGCCCCCTAGCAACTCGCATGGGGACTGGCCTTTCCTGAGGCCACCAGGGCGGGTCCCTGAGGTCCCCGTCGTAACTCGAGAACTCCTGCCGCAACTCGAGAAATTCCAGGAAGTTCTCCCTTCCAGGCGAGATGAGGCCTATTTCCTATGAGGCCTCTGGAGACTAATGACACCTAACATCGGGAACTTCGAAAGGGCCTTTCACACCCTTGCTGCAACTCAAGAAGTTCACCGCCATACCAGTCTCCACTCGAAAGGAAGCACGATGGTCCCGCCCACATCCAGAGGAGCCCCGTTTCCCCCTCGTAGCTCGAGATGAGGGATCCTTTGCCTGCTTTCAACGGGAAAGAATTCCCGGCGTTCCCGTCGCATCTCAAAAGGAGGCACTCTCAACAGGAAAGGCGAGAGGAACTCCATGGTCGTACCACCATTCCAAGAGTCCCCCAGATGTCTCAGTCCATTCCAGAGGAACCTCTTTGCCCTGCACTGGCTCATCTTTCACGCCGAGGATCGACTCACACCACGGTGGCACGTGGGACAGCCCTGTGGGAAAGCCTCGAGGGAAAGCCTCGAGTGAAAACCACAGATCCTTTGATTCACGCGAGGGGAAACGTGACATTACTGCTACAGCCTGGAGGGAAAGCGCACGTGCATGTCCCCACTCGAGACGAGGCCTGACTACCCTGGGGAGACTTCAGAAGTACCCCAGGATTCATGTCAACCCTTGAGAGGAATCCTCAGTTCCGGCCCTGACTCCACAAAAGGATTTTGGCCCCGGTATCGACGGGAAAGGAATCCCGAGAGGCCCCCTAGCAACTCGCATGGGGACTGGCTTTTCCTGAGGCCACCAGGGCGGTTCCCTGATGTCCCCGTCGTAACTCGAGAACACCTGCCGCAACTCGAGAAATTCCAGGAAGTTCTCCCTTCCAGGCGAGATGAGGCCTATTTCCGATGAGGCGTCTGGAGACTAATGACACCTAACCTCTGGAACTTCGAAAGGGTCTTTCACACCCTTGCTGCACCTCAAGAAGTTCACCGCCATACCCGTCTCCACTCGAGAGGAAGCACGATGGTCCCGCCCACATCCAGAGGAGCCCCGTTTCCCCCTCGTAGCTCGAGATGAGGGATCCTTTCCCTGCTTTCAACGGGAAAGAATTCCAGGCTTTCCCGTCGCATCTCAGGAGGAGGCACTCTCAACAGGAAAGGCGATAGGAACTCCATGGTCGTACCACCATTCCAGGAGTCCCCCAGATGTCTCAGTCCATTCCAGAGGAACCTCTTTGCCCTGCACTGGCTCATCTTTCACGCCGAGGATCGACTCACACCATGGTGGCACGTGGGACAGCCCTGTGGGAAAGCCTCGAGGGAAAGCCTCGAGGGAAAACCACAGATCCTTTGATCCACGCGACGGGAAGCGTGACATTGCTGCTACAGCCTGAAAGGAAAGCGCACGTGCATTCCCCCACTCGAGACGAGGCCTGACTACCCTGGGGAGACTCCAGAAGTACCCAAAGATCCATGTCAGTCCCTGAGAGGAATCCTCGGTTCCGGCCCTGACTCCACACAAGGTTTTTGGCCCCGGTATCGACGGGAGAGGAATCCCGAGAGGCCCCCTAGCAACTCGCATGGAGACTGGCCTTTCCTGAGGCCACCAGGGCGGGTCCCTGAGGTCCCCGTCGTAACTCGAGAACACCTGCCGCAACTCGAGAAAATCCAGGAAGTTCTCCCTTCCAGGCGAGATGAGGCCTATTTCCGATGAGGCGTCTGGAGACTAATGACACCTAACCTCTGGAACTTCGAAAGGGTCTTTCACAGCCTTGCTGCAACTCAAGAAGTTCACCCCCATACCCGTCTCCACTCGAGAGGAAGCACGATGGTCCCGCCCACATCCAGAGGAGCCCCGTTTCCCCCTCGTAGCTCGAGATGAGGGATCCTTTCCCTGATTTCAACGGGAAAGAATTCCCGGCATTCCCGTCGCATCTCAAGAGGAGGCACTCTCAACAGGAAAGGCGAGAGGAACTCCATGGTCGTACCACCATTCCAAAAGTCCCCCAGATGTCTCAGTCCATTCCAGAGGAACCTCTTTGCCCTGCACTGGCTCATCTTTCACGCCGAGGATCGACTCACACCACGGTGGCACGTGGGACATCCCTGTGGGAAAGCCTCGAGGGAAAGCCTCGAGGGAAAAACACAGATCCTTTGATTCACGCGACGGGAAGCGTGACATTGCTGCTACAGCCTGGAGGGAAAGCGCACGTGCATGCCCCCACTCGAGACGAGGCTTGACTCCCCTGGGGAGACTTCAGAAGTACCCCAAGATCCATGTTAGCCCCTGAGAGGAATTCTCGGTTCCGGCCCTGACTCCACACAAGGATTTTGGCCCCGGTATCGACGGGAGAGGAATCCCGAGAGGCCCCCTAGCAACTCGCATGGGGACTGGCTTTTCCTGAGGCCACCACGGCGGGTCCCTGAGGTCCCCGTCGTAACTCGAGAACACCTGCCGCAACTCGAGAAAATCCAGGAAGTTCTCCCTTCCAGGCGAGATGAGGCCTATTTCCGATGAGACGTCTGGAGACTAATGACACCTAACCTCTGGAACTTCGAAAGGGTCTTTCACACCCTTACTGCAACTCAAGAAGTTCACCGCCATACCCGTCTCCACTCGAGAGGAAGCACGATGGTCCCGCCCACATCCAGAGGAGCCCCGTTTCCCCCTCGTAGCTCGAGATGAGGGATCCTTTCCCTGCTTTCAACGGGAAAGAATTCCCGGCGTTCCCGTCGCATCTCACGAGGAGGCACTCTCAACAGGAAAGGCGAGAGGAACTCCATGGTCGTACCACTATTCCAAGAGTCCCCCAGATGTCTCAGTCCATTGCAGAGGAACCTCTTTGCCCTGACTGGCTCATCTTTCATGCCGAGGATCGACTCACACCACGGTGGCACGTGGGACAGCCCTTTGGGAAAGCCTCGAGGGAAAGCCTCGAGGGAAAACCACAGATCCTTTATTCTACGCGACGGGAAGGGTGACATTTCTGCTACAGCCTGGAAGGAAAGCGCACGTGCATGCCCCGACTCGAGACGAGGCCTGACTCCCCTGGGGAGACTCCAGAAGTACCCAACGATCCATGTCAGCCCCTGAGAGGAATTCTCGGTTCCGGCCCTGACTCCACACAATATTTTTGGCACCGGTATTGAGGGGAAAGGAATCCCGAGGGGCCCCCTAGCAACTCGCATGGGACTGCCCTTTCCTGAGGCCAAAAGTGCGGGTCCCTGAGTTCCCCGTCGTAACTCGAGAACACCTGCCACAACTCGAGAAAATCCAGGAAGTTCTCCCTTCCAGGCGAGATGAGGCCTATTTCGATGAGGCTTCTGGAGACTAATGACACCTAACCTCTGGAATTTCGAAAGGGTCTTTCACACCCTTGCTGCAACTCAAGAAGTTCACCGCCATACCCATCTCCACTCGAGAGGAAGCACGATGGTACCGCCCACATCCAGAGGAGCCCCGTTTCCCCCTCGTAGCTCGAGATGAGGGATCCTTTCCCAGCTTTCAACGGGAAAGAATTCTCGGCGTTCCCGTCGCATCTCAAGAGGAGGCACTCTCAACAGGAAAGGCGAGAGGAACTCCATGGTCGTACCACTATTCCAAGAGTCCCCCAGATGTCTCAGTCCATTCCAGAGGAACATCTTTGCCCTGCACTGGATCATCGATCACGCCGAGGATCGACTCACACCACGGTGGCACGTGGGACAGCCCTGTGGGAAAGCCTGGAGGGAAAGCCTCGAGGGAAAACCACAGATCCTTTGATCCACGCGACGGGAAGCGGGACATTGCTGCTACAGCCTGGAAGGAAAGCGCACGTGCATGCCCCCACTCGAGACGAGGCCTGACTCCCCTGGGGAGACTCCAGAAGTACCCAAAGATCCATGTCAGCCCCTGAGAGGAATCCTCGGTTCCGGCCCTGACTCCACACAGGGTTTCAGGCCCCGGTATAGACGGGAGAGGAATCCCGAGAAGCCCCCTAGCAACTCGCATGGGGACTGGCCTTACCTGAGGCCACCAGGGCGGGTCCCTGTGGTCCCCGTCGTAACTCAAGAACTCCTGTCGCAACTCGAGAAAATCCAGGAAGTTCTCCCTTCCAGGCGAGATTAGGCCTATTTCTGATGAGGCGTCTGGAGACTAATGGCACCTAACCTCTGGAAATTCGAAAGGGTCTTTCACACCCTTGCTGCAACTCAAGAAGTTCACCGCCATACCCGTCTCCACTCGAGAGGAACCACGATGGTCCTGCCCACATCCAGAGGAGCCCCGTTTCCCCCTCGTAGCTTGAGATGAGGTATCCTTTCCCTGCTTTCAACGGGAAAGAATTCCCGGCGTTCCCGTCGCATCTCACGAGGAGGCACTCTCAACAGGAAAGGCGAGAGGAACTCCATGGTCGTACCACCATTCCAAGAGTCCCCCAGATGTCTCAGTCCATTCCAGAGGAACCTCTTTGCCCTGACTGGCTCATCTTTCATGCCGAGGATCGACTCACACCATGGTGGCACGTGTGACAGGCCTGTTGGAAAGCCTCGAGGGAAAGCCTCGAGGGAAAACCACAGACCCTTTGATCTACGCGACGGGAAGGGTGACATTGCTGCTACAGCCTGGAAGGAAAGCGCACGTGCATGCCCCCACTCGAGACGAGGCCTGTCTCCCCTGGGGAGACTCCAGAAGTACCCAAAGACCCATGTCAGCCCCTGAGAGGAATCCTCGGTTCCGGCCCTGACTCCACACAAGGTTTTTGGCCCCGGTTTCGATGGGAGAGGAATCCCGAGAGGCCCCCTAGCAACTCGCATGGGGACTGGCCTTTCCTGAGGCCACCAGGGCGGGTCCCTGAGGTCCCCTTCGTAACTCGAGAACACCTGCCGCAACTCGAGAAAATCTATGAAGTTCTCACTTCCAGGCGAGATGAGGCCTATTTCCGATGAGGCCTCTGGAGACTAATGACACCTAAAGTCGGGAACTTCGAAAGGGCCTTTCACACCCTTGCTGCAACTCAAGAAGTTCACCGCCATACCCGTCTCCACTCGAAAGGAAGCACGATGGTCCCGCCCACATCCAGAGGAGCCCCGTTTCCCCCCCGTAGCACGAGATGAGGGATCCTTTGCCTGCTTTAAACGGGAAAGAATTCCCGGCGTTCCCGTCGCATCTCAAGAGGAGGCACTCTCAACAGGAAAGGCGAGAGGAACCCCTTGGTCGTACCACCATTCCAAGAGTCCCCCAGATGTCTCAGTCCATTCCAGAGGAACCTCTTTGCCCTGCACTGGCTCATCTTTCACGCCGAGGATCGACTCACACCACGGTGGCACGTGGGACAACCCTGTGGGAAAGCCTCGAGGGAAAGCCTCGAGGGAAAACCACAGATCCTTTGATTCACGCGACGGGAAGCGTGACATTAATGCTACAGCCTGGAGGGAAAGCGCACGTGCATGCCGCCACTCGAGACGAGGCCTGACTCCCCTGGGGAGACTCCAGAAATACCCAAAGCTCCATGTCAGCCCCTGAGAGGAGTCCTCGGTTCCGGCCCTGACTCCACACAATATTTTTGCCACCGGTATCGAGGGGAAAGGAAACCCGAGAGGCCCCCTAGCAACTCGCATGGGGACTGCCCTTTCCTGAGGCCAAAAGTGCGGGTCCCTGAGGTCCCCGTCGTAACTCGAGAACACCTGCCGCAACTCGAGAAAATCCAGGAGGTTCTCCCTTCCAGGCGAGATGAGGCCTATTTCGATGAGGCGTCTGGAGACTAATGACACCTAACCTCTGGAACTTCGAAAGCGTCTTTCACACCCTTGCTGCAACTCAAGAAGTTCACAGCCATACCCGTCTCCACTAGAGAGGAAACACGATGGTCCCGTCCACATCCAGAGGAGCCCCGTTTCCCCCTCGTAGCTCGAGATGAGGGATCCTTTCCCTGCTTTCAACGGGAAAGAATTCCCGGCGTTCCCGTCGCATCTCAAGAGGAGGCACTCTCAACAGGAAAGGCGAGAGGAACTCCATGGTCGTACCACCATTCCAAGAGTCCCCCAGATGTCTCAGTCCATTCCAGAGTAACCTCTTTGCCCTGCACTGGCTCATCTTTCACGCCGAGGATCGACTCACACCACGGTGGCACGTGGGACAGCCCTGTGGGAAAGCCTGGAGGGAAAGCCTCGAGGGAAAACCACAGATCCTTTGATCCACGCGCCGGGAAGCGTGACATTGCTGCTACAGCCTGGAAGGAAAGCGCACGTGCATGCCCCCACTCGAGACGAGGCCTGACTCCCCTGGGGAGACTCCAGAAGTACCCAAAGATCCATGTCAGACCCTGAGAGGAATCCTCGCTTCCGGCCCTGCCTCCACACAGGGTTTTAGGCCCCGGTATCGACGGGAGAGGAATCCCGAGAGGCCCCCTAGCAACTCGCATGGGGACTGGCCTTACCTGAGGCCACCAGGGCGGGTCCCTGTGGTCCCCGTCGTAACTCAAGAACACCTGTCGCAACTCGAAAAAATCCAGGAAGTTCTCCCTTCCAGGCGAGATTAGGCCTATTTCCGATGAGGCGTCTGGAGACTAATGGCACCTAACCTCTGGAACTTCGAAAGGGTCTTTCACACCCTTGCTGCAACTCAAGAAGTTCACCGCCATACCCGTCTCCACTCGAAAGGAAGCACGATGGTCCCGCCCACAACCAGAGGAGCTCCGTTTCCCCCTCGTAGCTCGAGATGAGGGATCCTTTCCCTGCTTTCAACGGCAAAGAATTCCCGGCGTTCCCGTCGCATCTCAAGAGGAGGCACTCTCAACAGGAAAGGCGAGAGGAACTCCATGGTCGTACCACCATTCCAAGAGTCCCCCATATGTCTCAGTCCATTCCAGAGGAACCTCTTTGCCCTGCACTGGCTCATCTTTCACGCCGAGGATCGACTCACACCACGGTGGCACGTGGGACAGCCCTGTGGGAAAGCCTCGAGGGAAAGCCTCTAGGGAAAAACACAGATCCTTTGATTCACGCGACGGGAAGCGTGACATTGCTGATACAGCCTGGAGGGAAAGCGCACGTGCATGCCCCCACTCGAGACAAGGCTTGACTCCCCTGGGGAGACTTCAGAAGTACCCCAAGATCCATGTCAGCCCCTGAGAGGAATCCTCGGTTCCGGCCCTGACTCCACACAGGGTTTTAGGCCCCAGTATCGACGGGAGAGGAATCCCGAGAGGCCCCCTAGCAACTCGCATGGGGACTGCCCTTTCCTGAGGCCAAAAGTGCGGGTCCCTGAGGTCCCCGTCGTAACTCGAGAACACCTGCCAAAACTCGAGAAAATCCAGGAAGTTCTCCTTTCCAGGCGAGATGAGGCCTATTTCGATGAGGCGTCTGGAGACTAATGACACCTAACTTCTGGAACTTCGAAAGGGTCTTTCACACCCTTGTTGCAACTCAAGAAGTTCACCGCCATACCCGTCTCCACTCGAGAGGAAGCACGATGGTCCCGCCCACATCCAGAGGAGACCCGTTTCCCCCTCTTAGCTCGAGATGTGGGATCCTTTCCCTGCTTTCAACGGGAAAGAATTCCCGGCGTTCCCGTCGCATCTCAAGAGGAGGCACTCTCAACAGGAAAGGCGAGAGGAACTCCATGGTCGGACCATCATTCCAAGAGTCCCCCAGATGTCTCAGTCCATTCCAGAGGAACCTCTTTGCCCTGCACTGGCTCATCTTTCACGCCGAGGATCTACTCACACCACGGTGGCACGTGGGACAGCCCTGTGCGAAAGCCTCGAGGGAAAACCCCAGATCCTTTGATCCATGCGACGGGAAGCGTGACATTGCTGCTACAGCCTGGAAGGAAAGCGCACGTGCATGCCCCCACTCGAGACGAGGCCTGACTCCCCTGGGGAGACTCCAGAAGTACCCAAAGATCCATGTCAGCCCCTGAGAGGAATCATCGGTTCCGGCCCTGACTCCACACAAGGTTTTTGGCCACGGTATCGACGGGAGAGGAAACCCGAGAGGCCCCCTAGCAACTCGCATGGGGACTGGCCTTCCTGAGGCCACCAGGGCGGGTCCCTGAGGTCCCCGTCGTAACTCGAGAACACCTGCCGCAACTCGAGAAAATCCAGGAAGTTCTCCCTTCCAGGCGAGATGAGGCCTATTTCCGATGAGGCCTCTGGAGACTAAAGACACCTAACCTCTGGAAGGTCGAAAGGGTCTTTCACACCTTTGCTGCAACTCAAGAAGTTCACCGCCATACCCGTCTCGACTCGAGAGGAAGTACGATGGTCCCGCCCACATCCAGAGGCGCCCCGTTTGCCACTCGTAGTTCGAGATGAGGGATCCTTTCCCTGCTTTCAACGTGAAAGAATCCCGGCGTTCCCGTCGCATCTCAAGAGGAGGCACTCTCAACAGGAAAGGCGAGAGGAACTCCATTGTCGAACCACCATTCCAAGAGTCCCCCAGATGTCTCAGTCCATTCCAGAGGAACCTCTTTGGCCTGCACTGGCTCATCTTTCACGCCGAGGATCGACTCACACCACGGTGGCACGTGGGACAGCCCTGTGGGAAAGCCTCCAGGGAAAGCCTCGAGGGAAAAACCCAGATCCTTTGATCCACGCGACGGGATGCGTGACATTGCTGCTAAAGCCTGGAAGGAAAGCGCACGTGCATTCCCCCACGAGAGACGAGGCCTGACTCCCCTGGGGAGACTCCAGAAGTACCCAAAGATCCATGTCAGCCCATGAGAGGAATCCTCGGTTCCGGCCCTGAATCCACACAAGGTTTTTGGCCCCGGTATCGAAGGGAAAGGAATCCCGAGAGGCCCCCTAGCAACCCGCATGTGGACTGGCCTTTCCTGAGGCCACCAGGGTGGGTCCCTGAGGTCCCCGTCGTACCTCGAGAACACCTGCCGCAAATCGAGAAAATCCAGGAAGTTCTCCCTTCCAGGTGAGATGAGGCCTATTTCCGATGAGGCGTCTGGAGACTAATGACACCTAACCTCTGGAACTTCGAAAGGGTCTTTCACACCCTTGCTGCTCTCAAGGAGTTCACCGCCATACCCCTCTCCACTCGAAAGGAAGCACGATGGTCCCGCCCACATCCAGAGGAGCCCCGTTTCCCCCCCGTAGCACGAGATGAGGGATCCTTTGCCTGCTTTCAACGGGAAAGAATTCCCGGCGTTCCCGTCGCATCTCAAGAGGAGGCACTCTCAACAGGAAAGGCGAGAGGAACCCCTTGGTCGTACCACCATTCCAAGAGTCCCCCAGATGTCTCAGTCCATTCCAGAGGAACCTCTTTGCCCTGCACAGGCTCATCGTTCACGCCGAGGATCGACTCACACCACGGTGGCACGTGGGACAACCCTGTGGGAAAGCCTCGAGGGAAAGCCTCGAGGGAAAACCACAGATCCTTTGATTCACGCGACGGGAAGCGTGACATTAATGCTACAGCCTGGAGGGAAAGCGCACGTGCATGCCCCCACTCGAGACGAGGCCTGACTCCCCTGGGGAGACTCCAGAAATACCCAAAGATCTATGTCAGCCCCTGAGAGGAGTCCTCGGTTCCGGCCCTGACTCCACACAATATTTTTGCCACCGGTATCGAGGGGAAAGGAATCCCGAGAGGCCCCCTAGCAACTCGCATGGGGACTGCCCTTTCCTGAGGCCAAAAGTGCGGGTCCCTGAGGTCCCCGTCGTAACTCGAGAACACCTGCCGCAACTCGAGAAAATCCAGGAGGTTCTCCCTTCCAGGCGAGATGAGGCCTATTTCGATGAGGCGTCTGGAGACTAATGACACCTAACCTCTGGAACTTCGAAAGGGTCTTTCACACCCTTGCTGCAACTCAAGAAGTTCACAGCCATACCCGTCTCCACTAGAGAGGAAACACGATGGTCCCGCCCACATCCAGAGGAGCCCCGTTTCCCCCTCGTAGCTCGAGATGAGGGATCCTTTCCCTGCTTTCAACGGGAAAGAATTCCCGGCGTTCCCGTCGCATCTCAAGAGGAGGCACTCTCAACAGGAAAGGCGAGAGGAACTCCATGGTCGTACCACCATTCCAAGAGTCCCCCAGATGTCTCAGTCCATTCCAGAGGAACCTCTTTGCCCTGCACTGGCTCATCTTTCACGCCGAGGATCGACTCACACCACGGTGGCACGTGGGACAGCCCTGTGGGAAAGCCTGGAGGGAAAGCCTCGAGGGAAAACCACAGATCCTTTGATCCACGCGACGGGAAGCGTGACATTGCTGCTACAGCCTGGAAGGAAAGCGCACGTGCATGCCCCCACTCGAGACGAGGCCTGACTCCCCTGGGGAGACTCCAGAAGTACCCAAAGATCCATGTCAGACCCTGAGAGGAATCCTCGCTTCCGGCCCTGCCTCCACACAGGGTTTTAGGCCCCGGTATCGACGGGAGAGGAATCCCGAGAGGCCCCCTAGCAACTCGCATGGGGACTGGCCTTACCTGAGGCCACCAGGGCGGGTCCCTGTGGTCCCCGTCGTAACTGAAGAACACCTGTCGCAACTCGAAAAAATCCAGGAAGTTCTCCCTTCCAGGCGAGATTAGGCCTATTTCCGATGAGGCGTCTGGAGACTAATGGCACCTAACCTCTGGAACTTCGAAAGGGTCTTTCACACCCTTGCTGCAACTCAAGAAGTTCACCGCCATACCCGTCTCCACTCGAAAGGAAGCACGATGGTCCCGCCCACATCCAGAGGAGCTCCGTTTCCCCCTCGTAGCTCGAGATGAGGGATCCTTTCCCTGCTTTCAACGGCAAAGAATTCCCGGCGTTCCCGTCGCATCTCAAGAGGAGGCACTCTCAACAGGAAAGGCGAGAGGAACTCCATGGTCGTACCACCATTCCAAGAGTCCCCCATATGTCTCAGTCCATTCCAGAGGAACCTCTTTGCCCTGCACTGGCTCATCTTTCACGCCGAGGATCGACTCACACCACGGTGGCACGTGGGACAGCCCTGTGCGAAAGCCTCGAGGGAAAACCCCAGATCCTTTGATCCATGCGACGGGAAGCGTGACATTGCTGCTACAGCCTGGAAGGAAAGCGCACGTGCATGCCCCCACTCGAGACGAGGCCTGACTCCCCTGGGGAGACTCCAGAAGTACCCAAAGATCCATGTCAGCCCCTGAGAGGAATCATCGGTTCCGGCCCTGACTCCACACAAGGTTTTTGGCCCCGGTATCGACGGGAGAGGAATCCCGAGAGGCCCCCTAGCAACTCGCATGGGGACTGGCCTTCCTGAGGCCACCAGGGCGGGTCCCTGAGGTCCCCGTCGTAACTCGAGAACACCTGCCGCAACTCGAGAAAATCCAGGAAGTTCTCCCTTCCAGGCGAGATGAGGCCTATTTCCGATGAGGCCTCTGGAGACTAAAGACACCTAACCTCTGGAAGGTCGAAAGGGTCTTTCACACCCTTGCTGCAACTCAAGAAGTTCACCGCCATACCCGTCTCGACTCGAGAGGAAGCACGATGGTCCCGCCCACATCCAGAGGAGCCCCGTTTGCCACTCGTAGTTCGAGATGAGGGATCCTTTCCCTGCTTTCAACGTGAAAGAATCCCGGCGTTCCCGTCGCATCTCAAGAGGAGGCACTCTCAACAGGAAAGGCGAGAGGAACTCCATTGTCGAACCACCATTCCAAGAGTCCCCCAGATGTCTCAGTCCATTCCAGAGGAAACTCTTTGGCCTGCACTGGCTCATCTTTCACGCCGAGGATCGACTCACACTACGGTGGCACGTGGGACAGCCCTGTGGGAAAGCCTCCAGGGAAAGCCTCGAGGGAAAAACCCAGATCCTTTGATCCACGCGACGGGATGCGTGACATTGCTGCTAAAGCCTGGAAGGAAAGCGCACGTGCATTCCCCCACGAGAGACGAGGCCTGACTCCCCTGGGGAGACTCCAGAAGTACCCAAAGATCCATGTCAGCCCATGAGAGGAATCCTCGGTTCCGGCCCTGAATCCACACAAGGTTTTTGGCCCCGGTATCGAAGGGAAAGGAATCCCGAGAGGCCCCCTAGCAACCCGCATGGGGACTGGCCTTTCCTGAGGCCACCAGGGTGGGTCCCTGAGGTCCCCGTCGTACCTCGAGAACACCTGCCGCAACTCGAGAAAATCCAGGAAGTTCTCCCTTCCAGGCGAGATGAGGCCTATTTCCGATGAGGCGTCTGGAGACTAATGACACCTAACCTCTTGAACTTCGAAAGGGTCTTTCACACCGTTGCTGCAACTCAAGATGTTCACCGCAATACCCGTCTCCACTCGAGAGGAAGCACGATGGTCCCGCCCACTTCCAGAGGAGACCCGTTTCCCCCTCTGAGCTCGAGATGTGGGATCCTTTCCCTGCTTTCAACGGGAAAGAATTCCCGGCGTTCCCGTCGCATCTCAAGAGGAGGCACTCTCAACAGGAAAGGCGAGAGGAACTCCATGGTCGTACCACCATTCCAAGAGTCCCCCAGATGTCTCAGTCCATTCCAGAGGAACCTCTTTGCCCTGCACTGGCTCATCTTTCACGCCGAGGATCGAATCACACCACGGTGGCCCCTGGGACAGCCCTGTGGGAAAGCCTCGAGGGAAAGCATCGAGGGAAAATCACAGATCCTTTGATCCACGCGACGGGAAGCGTGACATTGCTGCTACAGCCTGGAAGGAAAGCGCACGTGCATGCCCCCACTCGAGACGAGGCCTGACTCCCCTGGGGAGACTCCAGAAGTATCCAAAGATCCATGTCAGCCCCTGAGAGGAATCCTCGGTTCCGGCCCTGAATCCACACAAGGTTTTTGGCCCCGGTATCCACGGGAGAGGAATCCCGAGAGGCCCCCTAGCAACTCGCATGGGGAGTGGCCTCTCCTGAGGCCACCAGGGCGCGTCCCTGAGGTCCCCGTCGTAACTCGAGAACACCTGCCGCAACACGAGAAAATCCAGGAAGTTCTCCCTTCCAGGCGAGATGAGGCCTGTTTCCGATGAGGCGTCTGGAGACTAATGACACCTAACCTCTGGAACTTCGAAAGGGTCTTTCACAACCTTGCTGCAACTCAAGAAGTTCACCGCCATACCCGTCTCCACTCGAGAGGAAGCACGATGGTCCCGCCCACATCCAGAGGAGCCCCGTTTCCCCCTCGTAGCTCGAGATGAGGGATCCTTTCCCTGCTTTCAACGGGAAAGAATTCCCGGCATTCCCGTCGCATCTCAAGAGGAGGCACTCTCAACAGGAAAGGCGAGAGAAACTCCATGGTCGTACCAACATTCCAAGAGTCCCCCAGATATCTCAGTCCATTCCAGAGGAAACTCTTTGCCCTGCACTGGCTCATCTTTAACGCCGAGGATTGACTCACACCACGGTGGCACGTGGGACAGCCCTGTGGGAAAGCCTCGAGGGAAAGCCTCGAGGGAAAAACACAGATCCTTTGATCCACGCCACGGGAATCGTGACATTGCTGCTACAGCCTGGAAGGAAAGCGCACGTGCATGCCCCCACTCGAGACGAGGCCTGACTCCCCTGGGGAGACTCCAGAAGTACCCAAAGATCCATGTCAGCCCCTGAGAGGAATCCTCGGTTCCGGCCCTGACTCCACACAAGGTTGTTGGCCCCGGTATCGACGGGAGAGGAATCCCGAGAGGCCCCCTAGCAACTCGCATGGGGACTGGCCTCTCCTGAGGCCACCAGGGCGGGTCCCTGAGGTCCCCGTCGTAACTCGAGAACACCTGCCGCAACTCGAGAAAATCCAGGAAGTTCTCCCTTCCAGGCGAGATGAGGCCTATTTCCGATGAGGCGTCTGGAGACTAATGACACCTAACCTCTGGAACTTCGAAAGGGTCTTTCACACCCTTGCTGCAACTCAAGAAGTTCACCGCCATACCCGTCTCCACACGAGAGGAAGCACGATAGTCCCGCCCACATCCAGAGGAGCCCCGTTTCCCCCTCGTAGCTCGAGATGAGGGATCCTTTCCCTGCTTTCAACGGGAAAGAATTTCCGGCGTTCCCGTCGCATCTCAAGAGGAGGCACTCTTAACAGGAAAGGCGAGAGGAACTCCATGGTCTTACCACCATTCCAAGAGTCCCCCAGATGTCTCAGTCCATTCCAGAGGAACCTCTTTGCCCTGCACTGGCTCATCTTTCACGCCGAGGATCGACTCACACCACGGTGGCACGTGGGACAGCCCTGTGGGAAAGCCTCGAGGGAAAGTATCGAAGGAAAACCACAGATCCTTTGATCCACGCCACGGGAAGCGTGACATTGCTGCTACAGCCTGGAAGGAAAGTGCACGTGCATGCCCCGACTTGAGACGAGGCCTGATTCCCCTGGGGAGACTCCAGAAGTACCCAAAGATCCATGTCAGCCCCTGAGAGGAATCCTCGGTTCCGGCCCTGACTCCACACAAGGTTTTTGGCCCCGGTATCGACGGGAGAGGAATCCCGAGAGGCCCCCTAGCAACTCGCATGGGGACTGGCCTCTCCTGAGGCCACCAGGGCGGGTCCCTGAGGTCCCCGTCGTAACTCGAGAACACCTGCCGCAACTCGAGAAATTCCAGGAAGTTCTCCCTTCCAGGCGAGATGAGGCCTATTTACTATGAGGCGTCTGGAGACTAATGACGCCTAACCTCTGGAACTTCGAAAGGGTCTTTCACACCCTTGCTGCAACTCAAGAAGTTCACCGCCATACCCGTCTCCACTCGAGAGGAAGCACGATGGTCCCGCCCACATCCAGAGGAGCCCCGTTTCCCCCTCGTAGCTCGAGATGAGGGATCCTTTGCCTGCTTTCAACGGGAAAGAATTCCCGGCGTTCCCGTCGCATCTCAAGAGGAGGCACTCTCAACAGGAAAGGCGAGAGGAACCCCTTGGTCGTACCACCATTCCAAGAGTCCCCCAGATGTCTCAGTCCATTCCAGAGGAACCTCTTTGCCCTGCACTGGCTCATCTTTCACGCCGAGGATCGACTCACACCACGGTGGCACGTGGGACAACCCTGTGGGAAAGCCTCGAGGGAAAGCCTCGAGGGAAAACCACAGATCCTTTGATTCACGCGACGGGAAGCGTGACATTAATGCTATAGCCTGGAGGGAAAGCGCACGTGCATGCCCCCACTCGAGACGAGGCCTGACTCCCCTGGGGAGACTCCAGAAATACCCAAAGATACATGTCAGCCCCTGAGAGGAGTCCTCGGTTCCGGCCCTGACTCCACACAATATTTTTGCCACCGGTATCGAGGGGAAAGGAATCCCGAGAGGCCCCCTAGCAACTCGCATGGGGACTGCCCTTTCCTGAGGCCAAAAGTGCGGGTCCCTGAGGTCCCCGTCGTAACTCGAGAACACCTGCCGCAACTCGAGAAAATCCAGGAGGTTCTCCCTTCCAGGCGAGATGAGGCCTATTTCGATGAGGCGTCTGGAGACTAATGACACCTAACCTCTGGAACTTCGAAAGGGTCTTTCACACCCTTCCTGCAACTCAAGAAGTTCACAGCCATACCCGTCTCCACTAGAGAGGAAACACGATGGTCCCGCCCACATCCAGAGGAGCCCCGTTTCCCCCTCGTAGCTCGAGATGAGGGATCCTTTCCCTGCTTTCAACGGGAAAGAATTCCCGGCGTTCCCGTCGCATCTCAAGAGGAGGCACTCTCAACAGGAAAGGCGAGAGGAACTCCATGGTCGTACCACCATTCCAAGAGTCCCCCAGATGTCTCAGTCCATTCCAGAGGAACCTCTTTGCCCTGCACTGGCTCATCTTTCACGCCGAGGATCGACTCACACCACGGTGGCACGTGGGACAGCCCTGTGGGAAAGCCTGGAGGGAAAGCCTCGAGGGAAAACCACAGATCCTTTGATCCACGCGACGGGAAGCGTGACATTGCTGCTACAGCCTGGAAGGAAAGCGCACGTGCATGCCCCCACTCGAGACGAGGCCTGACTCCCCTGGGGAGACTCCAGAAGTACCCAAAGATCCATGTCAGACCCTGAGAGGAATCCTCCCTTCCGGCCCTGCCTCCACACAGGGTTTTAGGCCCCGGTATCGACGGGAGAGGAATCCCGAGAGGCCCCCTAGCAACTCGCATGGGGACTGGCCTTACCTGAGGCCACCAGGGAGGGTCCCTGTGGTCCCCGTCGTAACTCAAGAACACCTGTCGCAACTCGAAAAAATCCAGGAAGTTCTCCCTTCCAGGCGAGATGAGGCCTATTTCCGATGAGGCCTCTGGAGACTAAAGACACCTAACCTCTGGAAGGTCGAAAGGGTCTTTCACACCCTTGCTGCAACTCAAGAAGTTCACCGCCATACCCGTCTCGACTCGAGAGGAAGCACGATGGGCCCGCCCACATCCAGAGGAGCCCCGTTTCCCACTCGTAGTTCGAGATGAGGGATCCTTTCCCTGCTTTCAACGTGAAAGAATCCCGGCGTTCCCGTCGCATCTCAAGAGGAGGCACTCTCAACAGGAAAGGCGAGAGGAACTCCATTGTCGAACCACCATTCCAAGAGTCCCCCAGATGTCTCAGTCCATTCCAGAGGAACCTCTTTGGCCTGCACTGGCTCATCTTTCACGCCGAGGATCGACTCACACCACGGTGGCACGTGGGACAGCCCTGTGGGAAAGCCTCGAGGGAAAAACCCAGATCCTTTGATCCACGCGACGGGATGCGTGACATTGCTGCTAAAGCCTGGAAGGAAAGCGCACGTGCATTCCCCCACGAGAGACGAGGCCTGACTCCCCTGGGGAGACTCCAGAAGTACCCAAAGATCCATGTCAGCCCATGAGAGGAATCCTCCGTTCCGGCCCTGAATCCACACAAGGTTTTTGGCCCCGATATCGAAGGGAAAGGAATCCCGAGAGGCCCCCTAGCAACCCGCATGGGGACTGGCCTTTCCTGAGGCCACCAGGGTGGGTCCCTGAGGTCCCCGTGGTACCTCGAGAACACCTGCCGCAAATCGAGAAAATCCAGGAAGTTCTCCCTTCCAGGTGAGATGAGGCCTATTTCCGATGAGGCGTCTGGAGACTAATGACACCTAACCTCTGGAACTTCGAAAGGGTCTTTCACACCCTTGCTGCTCTCAAGGAGTTCACCGCCATACCCCTCTCCACTCGAGAGGAAGCACGATGGTCCCGCCCACATCCAGAGGAGCCCCGTTTCCCCCTCGTAGCTCGAGATGAGGGATCCTTTCCCTGCTTTCAACGGGAAAGAATTCCCGGCGTTCCCGTCGCATCTCAAGAGAAGGCACTCTCAACAGGAAAGGCGAGAGGAACTCCATGGTCGTACCACCATTCCAAGAGTCCCCCAGATGTCTCAGTCCATTCCAGAGGAACCTCTTTGCCCAGAACTGGCTCATCCTTCTCGCCGAGGATCGACTCACACCCCGGTGGCACGTGGGACTGCCCTGTGGGAAAGCCTCGAGGGAAAGCCTCGAGGGAAAACCACAGATCCTTTGATCCACGCGACAGGAAGCGTGACATTGCTGCTACAGCCTGGAAGGAAAGTACACGTGCATGCCCCCACTCGAGACGAGGCCTGTCTCCCCTGGGGAGACTCCAGAAGTACCCAAAGATCCATATCAGCCCCTGAGAGGAATCCTCGGTTCCGGCCCTGACTCCACACAATGTTTTTGGCCCCGGTATCGACGGGAGAGGAATTCCGAAAGGCCCCCTAGCAACTCGCATGGGGACTGGCCTCTCCTGAGGCCACCAGGGCGTGTTCCTGAGGTCCCCGTCGTAACTCGAGAACACCTGCCGCAACTCGAGAAAATCCAGGAAGTTCTCCCTTCCAGGCGAGATGAGGCCTATTTCCGATGAGGCGTCTGGAGACTAATGACACCTAACCTCTGGAACTTCGAAAGGGTCTTTCACACCGTTGCTGCAACTCAAGATGTTCACCGCAATACCCGTCTCCACTCGAGAGGAAGCACGATGGTCCCGCCCACTTCCAGAGGAGACCCGTTTCCCCCTCTGAGCTCGAGATGTGGGATCCTTTCCCTGCTTTCAACGGGAAAGAATTCCCGGCGTTCCCGTCGCATCTCAAGAGGAGGCACTCTCAACAGGAAAGGCGAGAGGAACTCCATGGTCGTACCACCATTCCAAGAGTCCCCCAGATGTCTCAGTCCATTCCAGAGGAACCTCTTTGCCCTGCACTGGCTCATCTTTCACGCCGAGGATCGAATCACACCACGGTGGCCCCTGGGACAGCCCTGTGGGAAAGCCTCGAGGGAAAGCCTCGAGGGAAAATCACAGATCCTTTGATCCACGCGACGGGAAGCGTGACATTGCTGCTAAAGCCTGGAAGGAAAGCGCACGTGCATGCCCCCACTCGAGACGAGGACTGACTCCCCTGGGGAGACTCCAGAAGTATCCAAAGATCCATGTCAGCCCCTGAGAGGAATCCTCGGTTCCGGCCCTGACTCCACACAAGGTTTTTGGCCCCGGTATCCACGGGAGAGGAATCCCGAGAGGCCCCCTAGCAACTCGCATGGGGAGTGGCCTCTCCTGAGGCCACCAGGGCGGGTCCCTGAGGTCCCCGTCGTAACTCGAGAACACCTGCCGCAACTCGAGAAAATCCAGGAAGTTCTCCCTTCCAGGCGAGATGAGGCCTATTTCCGATGAGGCGTCTGGAGACTAATGACACCTAACCTCTGGAACTTCGAAAGGGTCTTTCACAACCTTGCTGCAACTCAAGAAGTTCACCGCCATACCCGTCTCCACTCGAGAGGAAGCACGATGGTCCCGCCCACATCCAGAGGAGCCCCGTTTCCCCCTCGTAGCTCGAGATGAGGGATCCTTTCCCTGCTTTCAACGGGAAAGAATTCCCGGCATTCCCGTCGCATCTCAAGAGGAGGCACTCTCAACAGGAAAGGCGAGAGGAACTCCATGGTCGTACCAACATTCCAAGAGTCCCCCAGATATCTCAGTCCATTCCAGAGGAAACTCTTTGCCCTGCACTGGCTCATCTTTAACGCCGAGGATTGACTCACACCACGGTGGCACGTGGGACAGCCCTGTGGGAAAGCCTCGAGGGAAAGCCTCGAGGGAAAACCACAGATCCTTTGATCCACGCCACGGGAATCGTGACATTGCTGCTACAGCCTGGAAGGAAAGCGCACGTGCATGCCCCCACTCGAGACGAGGCCAGACTCCCCTGGGGAGACTCCAGAAGTACCCAAAGATCCATGTCAGCCCCTGAGAGGAATCCTCGGTACCGGCCCTGGCTCCACACAAGGTTTTTGGCCCCAGTATCGACGGGAGAGGAATCCTGAGAGGCCCCCTAGCAACTCGCATGGGGACTGGCCTCTCCTGAGGCCACCAGGGCGGGTCCCTGAGGTCCCCGTCGTAACTCGAGAACACCTGCCGCAACTCGAGAAAATCCAGGAAGTTCTCCCTTCCAGGCGAGATGAGGCCTATTTCCGATGAGGCGTCTGGAGACTAATGAAACCTAACCTCTGGAACTTCGAAAGGGTCTTTCACACCCTTGATGCAACTCAAGAAGTTCACCGCCATACCCGTCTCCACACGAGAGGAAGCACGATAGTCCCGCCCACATCCAGAGGAGCCCCGTTTCCCCCTCGTAGCTCGAGATGAGGGATCCTTTCCCTGCTTTCAACGGGAAAGAATTTCCGGCGTTCCCGTCGCATCTCAAGAGGAGGCACTCTTAACAGGAAAGGCGAGAGGAACTCCATGGTCTTACCACCATTCCAAGAGTCCCCCAGATGTCTCAGTCCATTCCAGAGGAACCTCTTTGCCCTGCACTGGCTCATCTTTCACGCCGAGGATCGACTCACACCACGGTGGCACGTGGGACAGCCCTGTGGGAAAGCCTCGAGGGAAAGTATCGAAGGAAAACCACAGATCCTTTGATCCACGCCACGGGAAGCGTGACATTGCTGCTACAGCCTGGAAGGAAAGTGCACGTGCATGCCCCGACTTGAGACGAGGCCTGACTCCCCTGGGGAGACTCCAGAAGTACCCAAAGATCCATGTCAGCCCCTGAGAGGAATCCTCGGTTCCGGCCCTGACTCCACACAAGGTTTTTGGCCCCGGTATCGACGGGAGAGGAATCCCGAGAGGCCCCCTAGCAACTCGCATGGGGACTGGCCTTTCCTGAGGCCACCAGGGCGGGTCCCTGAGGTCCCCGTCGTAACTCGAGAACACCTGCCGCAACTCGAGAAAATCCAGGAAGTTCTCCCTTCCAGGCGAGATGAGGCCTATTTCCGATGAGGCGTCTGGAGACTAATGACACCTAACCTCTGGAACTTCGAAAGGGTCTTTCACACCGTTGCTGCAACTCAAGATGTTCACCGCAATACCCGTCTCCACTCGAGAGGAAGCACGATGGTCCCGCCCACTTCCAGAGGAGACCCGTTTCCCCCTCTGAGCTCGAGATGTGGGATCCTTTCCCTGCTTTCAACGGGAAAGAATTCCCGGCGTTCCCGTCGCATCTCAAGAGGAGGCACTCTCAACAGGAAAGGCGAGAGGAACTCCATGGTCGTACCACCATTCCAAGAGTCCCCCAGATGTCTCAGTCCATTCCAGAGGAACCTCTTTGCCCTGCACTGGCTCATCTTTCACGCCGAGGATCGAATCACACCACGGTGGCCCCTGGGACAGCCCTGTGGGAAAGCCTCGAGGGAAATCCTCGAGGGAACATCACAAATCCTTTGATCCACGCGACGGGAAGCGTGACATTGCTGCTACAGCCTGGAAGAAAAGCGCACGTGCATGCCCCCACTCGAGACGAGGCCTGACTCCCCTGGGGAGACTCCAGAAGTATCCAAAGATCCATGTCAGCCCCTGAGAGGAATCCTCGGTTCCGGCCCTGACTCCACACAAGGTTTTTGGCCCCGGTATCCACGGGAGAGGAATCCCGAGAGGCCCCCTAGCAACTCGCATGGGGAGTGGCCTCTCCTGAGGCCACCAGGGCGGGTCCCTGAGGTCCCCGTCGTAACTCGAGAACACCTGCCGCAACACGAGAAAATCCAGGAAGTTCTCCCTTCCAGGCGAGATGAGGCCTATTTCCGATGAGGCGTCTGGAGACTAATGACACCTAACCTCTGGAAAGTCGAAAGGGTCTTTTACACCCTTGCTGCAACTCAAGAAGTTCACTGCCATACCCGTCTCCACTCGAGAGGAAGCACGATGGTCCCGCCCACATCCAGAGGAGACCAGTTTTCCCCTCGTAGCTCGAGATGAGGGATCCTTTCCTTGCTTTCAACGGGAAAGAATTCCCGGCGTTTCCGTCGCATCTCAAGAGGAGGCACTCTCAACAGGAAAGGCGAGAGGAACTCCATGGTGGAACCACCATTCCAAGAGTCCCCCAGATGTCTCAGTCCATTCCAGAGGAACCTCTTTGCCCTGCACTGGCTCATCTTTCACGCCGAGGATCGACTCACACCTCGGTGGCACGTGGGACAGCCCTGTGCGAAAGCCTCGAGGGAAAACCCCAGATCCTTTGATCCACGCGACGGGATGCGTGACATTGCTGCTACAGCCTGGAAAGAAAGCGCACATGCATTCCCCCACTAGAGACGAGGCCTGACTCCCTTGGGGAGACTCCAGAAGTACCCAAAGATCCATGTCAGCCCATGAGAGGAATCCTCGGTTCCGGCCCTGAATCCACACAAGGTTTTTGGCCCCGGTATCGAAGGGAGAGGAATCCCGAGAGGCCCCGTAGCAACTCGCATGGGGACTGGCCTTTCCTGAAGCCACCAGGGTGGGTCCCTGAGGTCCCCGTCGTAACTCGAGAACACCTGCCGCAACTCGAGAAAATCCAGGAAGTTCTCCCTTCCAGGTGAGATGAGGCCTATTTCCGATGAGGCGTCTGGAGACTAATGACACCTAACCTCTGGAACTTCGAAAGGGTCTTTCACACCCTTGCTGCTCTCAAGGAGTTCACCGCCATACCCCTCTCCACTCGAGAGGAAGCACGATGGTGCCGCCCACATCCAGAGGAGCCCCGTTTCCCCCTCGTAGCTCGAAATGAGGGATCCTTTAACTGCATTCAACTGGAAAGAATTCCCGGCGTTCCCATCGCATCTCAAGAGGAGGCACTCTCAACAGGAAAGGCGAGAAGAACTCCATGGTCGAACCACCATTCCAAGAGTCCCCCAGATGTCTCAGTCCATTCCAGAGGAACCTCTTTGCCCTGCACTGGCTCATCTTTCACGCCGAGGATCGACTCACACCACGGTGGCACGTGGGACAGCCCTGTGCGAAAGCCTCGAGGGAAAACCCCAGATCCTTTGATCCATGCGACGGGAAGCGTGACATTGCTGCTACAGCCTGGAAGGAAAGCGCACGTGCATGCCCCCACTCGAGACGAGGCCTGACTCCCCTGGGGAGACTCCAGAAGTACCCAAAGATCCATGTCAGCCCCTGAGAGGAGTCATCGGTTCCGGCCCTGACTCCACACAAGGTTTTTGGCCCCGGTATCGACGGGAGAGGAAACCCGAGAGGCCCCCTAGCAACTCGCATGGGTACTGGCCTTCCTGAGGACACCAGGGCGGGTCCCTGAGGTCCCCGTCGTAACTCGAGAACACCTGCCGCAACTCGAGAAAATCCAGGGAGTTCTCCCTTTCAGGCGAGATGAGGCCTATTTCCGATGAGGCGTCTGGAGACTAATGACATCTAACCTCTGGAAAGTCGAAAGGGTCTTTTACACCCTTGCTGCAACTCAAGAAGTTCACTGCCATACCCGTCTCCACTCGAGAGGAAGCACGATGGTCCCGCCCACATCCAGAGGAGACCCGTTTTCCCCTCGTAGCTCGAGATGAGGGATCCTTTCCTTGCTTTCAACGGGAAAGAATTCCCGGCGTTTCCGTCGCATCTCAAGAGGAGGCACTCTCAACAGGAAAGGCGAGAGGAACTCCATGGTCGAACCACCATTCCAAGAGTCCCCCAGATGTCTCAGTCCATTCCAGAGGAACCTCTTTGCCCTGCACTGGCTTATCTTTCACGCCGAGGATTGACTCACACCACGGTGGCAAGTGGGACAGCCCTGTGGGAAAGCCTCGAGTGAAAGCCTCGAGGGAAAAACCCAGATCCTTTGATCCACGCGACTGGATGCGTGACATTGCTGCTACAGCCTGGAAGGAAAGCGCACGTGCATTCCCCCACTAGAGACGAGGCCTGACTCCCCTGGGGAGACTCCAGAAGTACCCAAAGATCCATGTCAGCCCATGAGAGGAATCCTCGGTTCCGGCCCTGAATCCACACAAGGTTTTTGGCCCCGGTATTGAAGGGAGAGGAATCCCGAGAGGCCCCCTAGCAACTCGCATGGGGACTGGCCTTTCCTGAGGCCACCAGGGTGGGTCCCTGAGGTCCCCGTCGTAACTCGAGAACACCTGCCGCAACTCGAGAAAATCCAGGAAGTTCTCCCTTCCAGGTGAGATGAGGCCTATTTCCGATGAGGCATCTGGAGACTAATGACACCTAACCTCTGGAACTTCGAAAGGGTCTTTCACACCCATGCTGCTCTCAAGGAGTTCACCGCCATACCCCTCTCCACTCGAGAGGAAGCACGATGGTCCCGCCCACATCCAGAGGAGCCCCGTTTCCCCCTCGTAGCTCGAAATGAGGGATCCTTTCCCTGCTTTCAACGGGAAAGAATTCCCGGCGTTCCCATCGCATCTCAAGAGGAGGCACTCTCAACAGGAAAGGCGAGAAGAACTCCATGGTCGAACCACCATTCCAAGAGTCCCCCAGATGTCTCAGTCCATTCCAGAGGAACCTCTTTGCCCTGCACTGGCTCATCTTTCACGCCGAGGATCGACTCACACCACGGTGGCACGTGGGACAGCCCTGTGCGAAAGCCTCGAGGGAAAACCCCAGATCCTTTGATCCACGCGACGGGAAGCGTGACATTGCTGCTACAGCCTGGAAGGAAAGCGCACGTGCATGCCCACACTCGAGACAAGGCCTGACTCCTCTGGGGAGACTCCAGAAGTACCCAAAGATCCATGTCAGCCCCTGAGAGGAATCCTCGGTTCCGGCCCAGACTCCACACAAGATTTTTGGCCCCGGTATCGATGGGAGAGGAATCCCGAGAGGCCCCCTAGCAACTCGCATGGGGACTGGCCTTTCCTGAGGCCACCAGGGCGGGTCCCTGAATTCCCCGTCGTAACTCGAGAACACCTGCCGCAACTCGAGAAATCCAGGAAGTTCTCCCTTCCAGGCGAGATGAGGCCTATTTCCGATGAGGCGTCTGGAGACTAATGACACCTAACCTCTGGAAGGTCGAAAGGTTCTTTCACACCCTTGCTGCAACTCAAGAAGTTCACCGCCATACCCGTCTCCACTCGAGAGGAAGCACGATGGTCCCGCCCACATCCAGAGGAGCCCCGTTTCCCCCTCGTAGCTCGAGATGTGGGATCCTTTCCCTGCTTTCAACGGGAAAAAATTAGCGGCGTTCCCGTCGCATCTCAAGAGGAGGCACTCTCAACAGGAAAGGCGAGAGGAACTCCATGGTGGAACCACCATTCCAAGAGTCCCCCAGATGTCTCAGTCCATTCCAGTGGAACCTCTTTGCCCTGCACTGGCTCATCTTTCACGCCGAGGATCGACTCACACCACGGTGGCACGTGGGACAGCCCTGTGCGAAAGCCTCGAGGGAAAACCCCAGATCCTTTGATCCACGCGACGGGATGCGTGACATTGCTGCTACAGCCTGGAAGGAAAGCACACATGCATTCCCCCACTAGAGACGAGGCCTGACTCCCCTGGGGAGACTCCAGAAGTACCCAAAGATCCATATCAGCCCATGAGAGGAATCCTCGGTTCCGGCCCTGAATCCACACAAGGTTTTTGGCCCCGGTATGGAAGGGAGAGGAATCCCGAGTGGCCCCCTAGCAACTCGCATGGGGACTGGCCTTTCCTGAAGCCACCAGGGTGGGTCCCTGAGGTCCCCGTCGTAACTCGAGAACACCTGCCGCAACTCGAGAAAATCCAGGAAGTTCTCCCTTCCAGGTGAGATGAGGCCTATTTCCGATGAGGCGTCTGGAGACTAATGACACCTAACCTCTGGAACTTCGAAAGGGTCTTTCACACCCTTGCTGCTCTCAAGGAGTTCACCGCCATACCCCTCTCCACTCGAGAGGAAGCACGATGGTGCCGCCCACATCCAGAGGAGCCCCGTTTCCCCCTCGTAGCTCGAAATGAGGGATCCTTTAACTGCTTTCAACTGGAAAGAATTCCCGGCGTTCCCATCGCATCTCAAGAGGAGGCACTCTCAACAGGAAAGGCGAGAAGAACTCCATGGTCGAACCACCATTCCAAGAGTCCCCCAGATGTCTCAGTCCATTCCAGAGGAACCTCTTTGCCCTGCACTGGCTCATCTTTCACGCCGAGGATCGACTCACACCACGGTGGCACGTGGGACAGCCCTGTGCGAAAGCCTCGAGGGAAAACCCCAGATCCTTTGATCCATGCGACGGGAAGCGTGACATTGCTGCTACAGCCTGGAAGGAAAGCGCACGTGCATGCCCCCACTCGAGACGAGGCCTGACTCCCCTGGGGAGACTCCAGAAGTACCCAAAGATCCATGTCAGCCCCTGAGAGGAGTCATCGGTTCCGGCCCTGACTCCACACAAGGTTTTTGGCCCCGGTATCGACGGGAGAGGAAACCCGAGAGGCCCCCTAGCAACTCGCATTGGTACTGGCCTTCCTGAGGCCACCAGGGCGGGTCCCTGAGGTCCCCGTCGTAACTCGAGAACACCTGCCGCAACTCGAGAAAATCCAGGGAGTTCTCCCTTCCAGGCGAGATGAGGCCTATTTCCGATGAGGCGTCTGGAGACTAATGACATCTAACCTCTGGAAAGTCGAAAGGGTCTTTTACACCCTTGCTGCAACTCAAGAAGTTCACTGCCATACCCGTCTCCACTCGAGAGGAAGCACGATGGTCCCGCCCACATCCAGAGGAGACCCGTTTTCCCCTCGTAGCTCGAGATGAGGGATCCTTTCCTTGCTTTCAACGGGAAAGAATTCCCGGCGTTTCCGTCGCATCTCAAGAGGAGGCACTCTCAACAGGAAAGGCGAGAGGAACTCCATGGTCGAACCACCATTCCAAGAGTCCCCGAGATGTCTCAGTCCATTCCAGAGGAACCTCTTTGCCCTGCACTGGCTCATCTTTCACGCCGAGGATTGACTCACACCACGGTGGCACGTGGGACAGCCCTGTGGGAAAGCCTCGAGTGAAAGCCTCGAGGGAAAAACCCAGATCCTTTGATCCACGCGACGGGATGCGTGACATTGCTGCTACAGCCTGGAAGGAAAGCGCACGTGCATTCCCCCACTAGAGACGAGGCCTGACTCCCCTGGGGAGACTCCAGAAGTACCCAAAGATCCATGTCAGCCCATGAGAGGAATCCTCGGTTCCGGCCCTGAATCCACACAAGGTTTTTGGCCCCGGTATTGAAGGGAGAGGAATCCCGAGAGGCCCCCTAGCAACTCGCATGGGGACTGGCCTTTCCTGAGGCCACCAGGGTGGGTCCCTGAGGTCCCCGTCGTAACTCGAGAACACCTGCCGCAACTCGAGAAAATCCAGGAAGTTCTCCCTTCCAGGTGAGATGAGGCCTATTTCCGATGAGGCGTCTGGAGACTAATGACACCTAACCTCTGGAACTTCGAAAGGGTCTTTCACACCCATGCTGCTCTCAAGGAGTTCACCGCCATACCCCTCTCCACTCGAGAGGAAGCACGATGGTCCCGCCCACATCCAGAGGAGCCCCGTTTCCCCCTCGTAGCTCGAAATGAGGGATCCTTTCCCTGCTTTCAACGGGAAATAATTCCCGGCGTTCCCATCGCATCTCAAGAGGAGGCACTCTCAACAGGAAAGGCGAGAAGAACTCCATGGTCGAACCACCATTCCAAGAGTCCCGCAGATGTCTCAGTCCATTCCAGAGGAACCTCTTTGCCCTGCACTGGCTCATCTTTCACGCCGAGGATCGACTCACACCACGGTGGCACGTGGGACAGCCCTGTGCGAAAGCCTCGAGGGAAAACCCCAGATCCTTTGATCCACGCGACGGGAAGCGTGACATTGCTGCTACAACCTGGAAGGAAAGCGCACGTGCATGCCCACACTCGAGACAAGGCCTGACTCCCCTGGGGAGACTCCAGAAGTACCCAAAGATCCATGTCAGCCCGTGAGAGGAATCCTCGGTTCCGGCCCTGAATCCACACAAGGTTTTTGGCCCCTGTATTGAAGGGAGAGGAATCCCGAGAGGCCCCCTAGCAACTCGCATGGGGACTGGCCTTTCCTGAGGCCACCAGGGTGGGTCCCTGAGGTCCCCGTCGTAACTCGAGAACACCTGCCGCAACTCGAGAAAATCCAGGAAGTTCTCCCTTCCAGGTGAGATGAGGCCTATTTCCGATGAGGCGTCTGGAGACTAATGACACCTAACCTCTGGAACTTCGAAAGGGTCTTTCACACCCATGCTGCTCTCAAGGAGTTCACCGCCATACCCCTCTCCACTCGAGAGGAAGCACGATGGTCCCGCCCACATCCAGAGGAGCCCCGTTTCCCCCTCGTAGCTCGAAATGAGGGATCCTTTCCCTGCTTTCAACGGGAAATAATTCCCGGCGTTCCCATCGCATCTCAAGAGGAGGCACTCTCAACAGGAAAGGCGAGAAGAACTCCATGGTCGAACCACCATTCCAAGAGTCCCCCAGATGTCTCAGTCCATTCCAGAGGAACCTCTTTGCCTTGCACTGGCTCATCTTTCACACAGAGGATCGACTCACACCACGGTGGCACGTGGGACAGCCCTGTGCGAAAGCCTCGAGGGAAAACCCCAGATCCTTTGATCCACGCGACGGGAAGCGTGACATTGCTGCTACAGCCTGGAAGGAAAGCGCACGTGCATGCCCCCACTCGAGGCGAGGCCTGACTCCCCTGGGGAGACTCCAGAAGTACCCAAAGATCCATGTCAGCCCGTGAGAGGAATCCTCGGTTCCGGCCCTGAATCCACACAAGGATTTTGGCCCCGGTATTGAAGGGAGAGGAATCCCGAGAGGCCCCCTAGCAACTCGCATGGGGACTGGCCTTTCCTGAGGCCACCAGGGTGGGTCCCTGAGGTCCCCGTCGTAACTCGAGAACACCTGCCGCAACTCGAGAAAATCCAGGAAGTTCTCTCTTCCAGGCGAGATGAGGCCTATTTCCCATGAGGCGTCTGGACACTAATGACACCTAACCTCTGGAACTTCGAAAGGGTCTTTCACACCCTTGCTGCAACTCAAGAAGTTCAGCGCCATACCCGTCTCCACTCGAAAGGAAGCACGATGGTCCCGCCCACATCCAGAGGAGACCTGTTTCCCCCTCGTAGCTCGAGATGAGGGATCCTTTCCCTGTTTTCAACGGGAAAGAATTCCCGGCGTTCCCGTCGCCTCTCAAGAGGAGGCACTCTCAACAGAAAAGGCCAGAGGAACTCCATGGTCGTACCACCATTCCACGAGTCCCACAGATGTCTCAGTCCATTCCAGAGGAACCTCTTTGCCCTGCACTGGCTCATCTTTCACGCCGAGGATCGACTCACACCACGGTGGCACGTGGGACAGCCCTGTGGGAAAGCCTCGAGGGAAAACCACAGATCCTTTGATCCACGCGACGGGAAGCGTGACATTGCAGCTACAGCCTGGAAGGAAAGCGCACGTGCATGCCCACACTCGAGACGAAGCCTGATTCCCCTCTGGAGACTCCAGAAGTACCCAAAGATCCATGTCAGCCCATGAGAGGAATCCTCGGTTCCGGCCCTGACTCCACACAAGGTTTTTGGCCCCGGTATCGAAGGGAGAGGATTCCCGAGAGGCCCCCTAGCAACTCCCATGGGGACTGGCCTTTCCTGAGGCCACCAGGGTGGGTCCCTGAGGTCCCCGTCGTAACTCCAGAACACCTGCCGCAACTCGAGAAAATCCAGGAAGTTCTCCCTTCCAGGTGAGATGAGGCCTATTTCCGATGAGGCGTCTGGAGACTAATGACACCTAACCTCTGGAACTTCGAAAGGGTCTTTCACAGCCTTGCTGCTCTCAAGGAGTTCACCGCCATACCCCTCTCCACTCGAGAGGAAGCACGATGGTCCCGCCCACATCCAGAGGAGCCCCGTTTCCCCCTCGTAGCTCGAAATGAGGGATCCTTTCCCTGCTTTCAACGGGAAAGAATTCCCGGCGTTCCCATCGCATCTCAAGAGGAGGCACTCTCAACAGGAAAGGCGAGAAGAACTCCATGGTCGAACCACCATTCCAAGAGTCCCCCAGATGTCTCAGTCCATTCCAGAGGAACCTCTTTGCCCTGCACTGGCTCATCTTTCACGCCGAGGATCGACTCACACCACGGTGGCACGTGGGACAGCCCTGTGCGAAAGCCTCGAGGGAAAACCCCAGATCCTTTGATCCACGCGACGGGAAGCGTGACATTGCTGCTACAACCTGGAAGGAAAGCGCACGTGCATGCCCACACTCGAGACAAGGCCTGACTCCCCTGGGGAGACTCCAGAAGTACCCAAAGATCCATGTCAGCCCGTGAGAGGAATCCTCGGTTCCGGCCCTGAATCCACACAAGGTTTTTGGCCCCGGTATTGAAGGGAGAGGAATCCCGAGAGGCCCCCTAGCAACTCGCATGGGGACTGGCCTTTCCTGAGGCCACCAGGGTGGGTCCCTGAGGTCCCCGTCGTAACTCGAGAACACCTGCCGCAACTCGAGAAAATCCAGGAAGTTCTCCCTTCCAGGTGAGATGAGGCCTATTTCCGATGAGGCGTCTGGAGACTAATGACACCTAACCTCTGGAACTTCGAAAGGGTCTTTCACACCCATGCTGCTCTCGAGGAGTTCACCGCCATACCCCTCTCCACTCGAGAGGAAGCACGATGGTCCCGCCCACATCCAGAGGAGCCCCGTTTCCCCCTCGTAGCTCGAAATGAGGGATCCTTTCCCTGCTTTCAACGGGAAATAATTCCCGGCGTTCCCATCGCATCTCAAGAGGAGGCACTCTCAACAGGAAAGGCGAGAAGAACTCCATGGTCGAACCACCATTCCAAGAGTCCCCCAGATGTCTCAGTCCATTCCAGAGGAACCTCTTTGCCCTGCACTGGCTCATCTTTCACGCCGAGGATCGACTCACACCACGGTGGCACGTGGGACAGCCCTGTGCGAAAGCCTCGAGGGAAAACCCCAGATCCTTTGATCCACGCGACGGGAAGCGTGACATTGCTGCTACAGCCTGGAAGGAAAGCGCACGTGCATGCCCCCACTCGAGGCGAGGCCTGACTCCCCTGGGGAGACTCCAGAAGTACCCAAAGATCCATGTCAGCCCGTGAGAGGAATCCTCGGTTCCGGCCCTGAATCCACACAAGGTTTTTGGCCCCGGTATTGAAGGGAGAGGAATCCCGAGAGGCCCCCTAGCAACTCGCATGGGGACTGGCCTTTCCTGAGGCCACCAGGGTGGGTCCCTGAGGTCCCCGTCGTAACTCGAGAACACCTGCCGCAACTCGAGAAAATCCAGGAAGTTCTCTCTTCCAGGCGAGATGAGGCCTATTTCCCATGAGGCGTCTGGACACTAATGACACCTAACCTCTGGAACTTCGAAAGGGTCTTTCACACCCTTGCTGCAACTCAAGAAGTTCAGCGCCATACCCGTCTCCACTCGAAAGGAAGCACGATGGTCCCGCCCACATCCAGAGGAGACCCGTTTCCCCCTCGTAGCTCGAGATGAGGGATCCTTTCCCTGTTTTCAACGGGAAAGAATTCCCGGCGTTCCCGTCGCATCTCAAGAGGAGGCACTCTCAACAGAAAAGGCCAGAGGAACTCCATGGTCGTACCACCATTCCACGAGTCCCACAGATGTCTCAGTCCATTCCAGAGGAACCTCTTTGCCCTGCACTGGCTCATCTTTCACGCCGAGGATCGACTCACACCACGGTGGCACGTGGGACAGCCCTGTGGGAAAGCCTCGAGGGAAAACCACAGATCCTTTGATCCACGCGACGGGAAGCGTGACATTGCAGCTACAGCCTGGAAGGAAAGCGCACGTGCATGCCCACACTCGAGACGAAGCCTGATTCCCCTCTGGAGACTCCAGAAGTACCCAAAGATCCATGTCAGCCCATGAGAGGAATCCTCGGTTCCGGCCCTGACTCCACACAAGGTTTTTGGCCCCGGTATCGAAGGGAGAGGATTCCCGAGAGGCCCCCTAGCAACTCCCATGGGGACTGGCCTTTCCTGAGGCCACCAGGGTGGGTCCCTGAGGTCCCCGTCGTAACTCCAGAACACCTGCCGCAACTCGAGAAAATCCAGGAAGTTCTCCCTTCCAGGTGAGATGAGGCCTATTTCCGATGAGGCGTCTGGAGACTAATGACACCTAACCTCTGGAACTTCGAAAGGGTCTTTCACACCCATGCTGCTCTCGAGGAGTTCACCGCCATACCCCTCTCCACTCGAGAGGAAGCACGATGGTCCCGCCCACATCCAGAGGAGCCCCGTTTCCCCCTCGTAGCTCGAAATGAGGGATCCTTTCCCTGCTTTCAACGGGAAATAATTCCCGGCGTTCCCATCGCATCTCAAGAGGAGGCACTCTCAACAGGAAAGGCGAGAAGAACTCCATGGTCGAACCACCATTCCAAGAGTCCCCCAGATGTCTCAGTCCATTCCAGAGGAACCTCTTTGCCCTGCACTGGCTCATCTTTCACGCCGAGGATCGACTCACACCACGGTGGCACGTGGGACAGCCCTGTGCGAAAGCCTCGAGGGAAAACCCCAGATCCTTTGATCCACGCGACGGGAAGCGTGACATTGCTGCTACAGCCTGGAAGGAAAGCGCACGTGCATGCCCCCACTCGAGGCGAGGCCTGACTCCCCTGGGGAGACTCCAGAAGTACCCAAAGATCCATGTCAGCCCGTGAGAGGAATCCTCGGTTCCGGCCCTGAATCCACACAAGGTTTTTGGCCCCGGTATTGAAGGGAGAGGAATCCCGAGAGGCCCCCTAGCAACTCGCATGGGGACTGGCCTTTCCTGAGGCCACCAGGGTGGGTCCCTGAGGTCCCCGTCGTAACTCGAGAACACCTGCCGCAACTCGAGAAAATCCAGGAAGTTCTCTCTTCCAGGCGAGATGAGGCCTATTTCCCATGAGGCGTCTGGACACTAATGACACCTAACCTCTGGAACTTCGAAAGGGTCTTTCACACCCTTGCTGCAACTCAAGAAGTTCAGCGCCATACCCGTCTCCACTCGAAAGGAAGCACGATGGTCCCGCCCACATCCAGAGGAGACCCGTTTCCCCCTCGTAGCTCGAGATGAGGGATCCTTTCCCTGTTTTCAACGGGAAAGAATTCCCGGCGTTCCCGTCGCATCTCAAGAGGAGGCACTCTCAACAGAAAAGGCCAGAGGAACTCCATGGTCGTACCACCATTCCACGAGTCCCACAGATGTCTCAGTCCATTCCAGAGGAACCTCTTTGCCCTGCACTGGCTCATCTTTCACGCCGAGGATCGACTCACACCACGGTGGCACGTGGGACAGCCCTGTGGGAAAGCCTCGAGGGAAAACCACAGATCCTTTGATCCACGCGACGGGAAGCGTGACATTGCAGCTACAGCCTGGAAGGAAAGCGCACGTGCATGCCCACACTCGAGACGAAGCCTGATTCCCCTCTGGAGACTCCAGAAGTACCCAAAGATCCATGTCAGCCCATGAGAGGAATCCTCGGTTCCGGCCCTGACTCCACACAAGGTTTTTGGCCCCGGTATCGAAGGGAGAGGATTCCCGAGAGGCCCCCTAGCAACTCCCATGGGGACTGGCCTTTCCTGAGGCCACCAGGGTGGGTCCCTGAGGTCCCCGTCGTAACTCCAGAACACCTGCCGCAACTCGAGAAAATCCAGGAAGTTCTCCCTTCCAGGTGAGATGAGGCCTATTTCCGATGAGGCGTCTGGAGACTAATGACACCTAACCTCTGGAACTTCGAAAGGGTCTTTCACAGCCTTGCTGCTCTCAAGGAGTTCACCGCCATACCCCTCTCCACTCGAGAGGAAGCACGATGGTCCCGCCCACATCCAGAGGAGCCCCGTTTCCCCCTCGTAGCTCGAAATGAGGGATCCTTTCCCTGCTTTCAACGGGAAAGAATTCCCGGCGTTCCCATCGCATCTCAAGAGGAGGCACTCTCAACAGGAAAGGCGAGAAGAACTCCATGGTCGAACCACCATTCCAAGAGTCCCCCAGATGTCTCAGTCCATTCCAGAGGAACCTCTTTGCCCTGCACTGGCTCATCTTTCACGCCGAGGATCGACTCACACCACGGTGGCACGTGGGACAGCCCTGTGCGAAAGCCTCGAGGGAAAACCCCAGATCCTTTGATCCACGCGACGGGAAGCGTGACATTGCTGCTACAACCTGGAAGGAAAGCGCACGTGCATGCCCACACTCGAGACAAGGCCTGACTCCCCTGGGGAGACTCCAGAAGTACCCAAAGATCCATGTCAGCCCCTGAGAGGAATCCTCGGTTCCGGCCCAGACTCCACACAAGATTTTTGGCCCCGGTATCGATGGGAGAGGAATCCCGAGAGGCCCCCTAGCAACTCGCATGGGGACTGGCCTTTCCTGAGGCCACCAGGGCGGGTCCCTGAGGTCCCCGTCGTAACTCGAGAACACCTGCCGCAACTCGAGAAATCCAGGAAGTTCTCCCTTCCAGGCGAGATGAGGCCTATTTCCGATGAGGCGTCTGGAGACTAATGACACCTAACCTCTGGAAGGTCGAAAGGTTCTTTCACACCCTTGCTGCAACTCAAGAAGTTCACCGCCATACCCGTCTCCACTCGAGAGGAAGCACGATGGTCCCGCCCACATCCAGAGGAGCCCCGTTTCCCCCTCGTAGCTCGAGATGAGGGATCCTTTCCCTGCTTTCAACGGGAAAAAATTAGCGGCGTTCCCGTCGCATCTCAAGAGGAGGCACTCTCAACAGGAAAGGCGAGAGGAACTCCATGGTGGAACCACCATTCCAAGAGTCCCCCAGATGTCTCAGTCCATTCCAGAGGAACCTCTTTGCCCTGCACTGGCTCATCTTTCACGCCGAGGATCGACTCACACCACGGTGGCACGTGGGACAGCCCTGTGCGAAAGCCTCGAGGGAAAACACCAGATCCTTTGATCCACGCGACGGGATGCGTGACATTGCTGCTACAGCCTGGAAGGAAAGCACACATGCATTCCCCCACTAGAGACGAGGCCTGACTCCCCTGGGGAGACTCCAGAAGTACCCAAAGATCCATGTCAGCCCATGAGAGGAATCCTCGTTTCCGGCCCTGAATCCACACAAGGTTTTTGGCCCCGGTATGGAAGGGAGAGGAATCCCGAGAGGCCCCCTAGCAACTCGCATGGGGACTGGCCTTTCCTGAAGCCACCAGGGTGGGTCCCTGAGGTCCCCGTCGTAACTCGAGAACACCTGCCGCAACTCGAGAAAATCCAGGAAGTTCTCCCTTCCAGGTGAGATGAGGCCTATTTCCGATGAGGCGTCTGGAGACTAATGACACCTAACCTCTGGAACTTCGAAAGGGTCTTTCACACCCTTGCTGCTCTCAAGGAGTTCACCGCCATACCCCTCTCCACTCGAGAGGAAGCACGATGGTGCCGCCCACATCCAGAGGAGCCCCGTTTCCCCCTCGTAGCTCGAAATGAGGGATCCTTTAACTGCTTTCAACTGGAAAGAATTCCCGGCGTTCCCATCGCATCTCAAGAGGAGGCACTCTCAACAGGAAAGGCGAGAAGAACTCCATGGTCGAACCACCATTCCAAGAGTCCCCCAGATGTCTCAGTCCATTCCAGAGGAACCTCTTTGCCCTGCACTGGCTCATCTTTCACGCCGAGGATCGACTCACACCACGGTGGCACGTGGGACAGCCCTGTGCGAAAGCCTCGAGGGAAAACCCCAGATCCTTAGATCCATGCGACGGGAAGCGTGACATTGCTGCTACAGCCTGGAAGGAAAGCGCACGTGCATGCCCCCACTCGAGACGAGGCCTGACTCCCCTGGGGAGACTCCAGAAGTACCCAAAGATCCATGTCAGCCCCTGAGAGGAGTCATCGGTTCCGGCCCTGACTCCACACAATGTTTTTGGCCCCGGTATCGACGGGAGAGGAAACCCTAGAGGCCCCCTAGCAACTCGCATGGGTACTGGCCTTCCTGAGGCCACCAGGGCGGGTCCCTGAGGTCCCCGTCGTAACTCGAGAACACCTGCCGCAACTCGAGAAAATCCAGGGAGTTCTCCCTTCCAGGCGAGATGAGGCCTATTTCCGATGAGGCGTCTGGAGACTAATGACATCTAACCTCTGGAAAGTCGAAAGGGTCTTTTACACCCTTGCTGCAACTCAAGAAGTTCACTGCCATACCCGTCTCCACTCGAGAGGAAGCACGATGGTCCCGCCCACATCCAGAGGAGACCCGTTTTCCCCTCGTAGCTCGAGATGAGGGATCCTTTCCTTGCTTTCAACGGGAAAGAATTCCCGGCGTTTCCGTCGCATCTCAAGAGGAGGCACTCTCAACAGGAAAGGCGAGAGGAACTCCATGGTGGAACCACCATTCCAAGAGTCCCCCAGAGTCTCAGTCCATTCCAGAGGAACCTCTTTGCCCTGCACTGGCTCATCTTTCACGCCGAGGATTGACTCACACCACGGTGGCACGTGGGACAGCCCTGTGGGAAAGCCTCGAGTGAAAGCCTCGAGGGAAAAACCCAGATCCTTTGATCCACGCGACGGGATGCGTGACATTGCTGCTACAGCCTGGAAGGAAAGCGCACGTGCATTCCCCCACTAGAGACGAGGCCTGACTCCCCTGGGGAGACTCCAGAAGTACCCAAAGATCCATGTCAGCCCATGAGAGGAATCCTCGGTTCCGGCCCTGAATCCACACAAGGTTTTTGGCCCCGGTATTGAAGGGAGAGGAATCCCGAGAGGCCCCCTAGCAACTCGCATGGGGACTGGCCTTTCCTGAGGCCACCAGGGTGGGTCCCTGAGGTCCCCGTCGTAACTCGAGAACACCTGCCGCAACTCGAGAAAATCCAGGAAGTTCTCCCTTCCAGGTGAGATGAGGCCTATTTCCGATGAGGCGTCTGGAGACTAATGACACCTAACCTCTGGAACTCGAAAGGGTCTTTCACACCCATGCTGCTCTCAAGGAGTTCACCGCCATACCCCTCTCCACTCGAGAGGAAGCACGATGGTCCCGCCCACATCCAGAGGAGCCCCGTTTCCCCCTCGTAGCTCGAAATGAGGGATCCTTTCCCTGCTTTCAACGGGAAATAATTCCCGGCGTTCCCATCGCATCTCAAGAGGAGGCACTCTCAACAGGAAAGGCGAGAAAAACTCCATGGTCGAACCACCATTCCAAGAGTCCCCCAGATGTCTCAGTCCATTCCAGAGGAACCTCTTTGCCCTGCACTGGCTCATCTTTCACGCCGAGGATCGACTCACACCCCGGTGGCACGTGGGACAGCCCTGTGCGAAAGCCTCGAGGGAAAACCCCAGATCCTTTGATCCACGCGACGGGAAGCGTGACATTGCTGCTACAGCCTGGAAGGAAAGCGCACGTGCATGCCCCCACTCGAGGCGAGGCCTGACTCCCCTGGGGAGACTCCAGAAGTACCCAAAGATCCATGTCAGCCCGTGAGAGGAATCCTCGGTTCCGGCCCTGAATCCACACAAGGTTTTTGGCCCCGGTATTGAAGGGAGAGGAATCCCGAGAGGCCCCCTAGCAACTCGCATGGGGACTGGCCTTTCCTGAGGCCACCAGGGTGGGTCCCTGAGGTCCCCGTCGTAACTCGAGAACACCTGCCGCAACTCGAGAAAATCCAGGAAGTTCTCTCTTCCAGGCGAGATGAGGCCTATTTCCCATGAGGCGTCTGGACACTAATGACACCTAACCTCTGGAACTTCGAAAGGGTCTTTCACACCCTTGCTGCAACTCAAGAAGTTCAGCGCCATACCCGTCTCCACTCGAAAGGAAGCACGATGGTCCCGCCCACATCCAGAGGAGACCCGTTTCCCCCTCGTAGCTCGAGATGAGGGATCCTTTCCCTGCTTTCAACGGGAAAGAATTCCCGGCGTTCCCGTCGCATCTCAAGAGGAGGCACTCTCAACAGAAAAGGCCAGAGGAACTCCATGGTCGTACCACCATTCCACGAGTCCCACAGATGTCTCAGTCCATTCCAGAGGAACCTCTTTGCCCTGCACTGGCTCATCTTTCACGCCGAGGATCGACTCACAACACGGTGGCACGTGGGACAGCCCTGTGGGAAAGCCTCGAGGGAAAACCACAGATCCTTTGATCCACGCGACGGGAAGCGTGACATTGCAGCTACAGCCTGGAAGGAAAGCGCACGTGCATGCCCACACTCGAGACGAAGCCTGATTCCCCTGGGGAGACTCCAGAAGTACCCAAAGATCCATGTCAGCCCATGAGAGGAATCCTCGGTTCCGGCCCTGACTCCACACAAGGTTTTTGGCCCCGGTATCGAAGGGAGAGGATTCCCGAGAGGCCCCCTAGCAACTCCCATGGGGACTGGCCTTTCCTGAGGCCACCAGGGTGGGTCCCTGAGGTCCCCGTCGTAACTCCAGAACACCTGCCGCAACTCGAGAAAATCCAGGAAGTTCTCCCTTCCAGGTGAGATGAGGCCTATTTCCGATGAGGCGTCTGGAGACTAATGACACCTAACCTCTGGAACTTCGAAAGGGTCTTTCACAGCCTTGCTGCTCTCAAGGAGTTCACCGCCATACCCCTCTCCACTCGAGAGGAAGCACGATGGTCCCGCCCACATCCAGAGGAGCCCCGTTTCCCCCTCGTAGCTCGAAATGAGGGATCCTTTCCCTGCTTTCAACGGGAAAGAATTCTCGGCGTTCCCATCGCATCTCAAGAGGAGGCACTCTCAACAGGAAAGGCGAGAAGAACTCCATGGTCGAACCACCATTCCAAGAGTCCCCCAGATGTCTCAGTCCATTCCAGAGGAACCTCTTTGCCCTGCACTGGCTCATCTTTCACGCCGAGGATCGACTCACACCACGGTGGCACGTGGGACAGCCCTGTGCGAAAGCCTCGAGGGAAAACCCCAGATCCTTTGATCCACGCGACGGGAAGCGTGACATTGCTGCTACAACCTGGAAGGAAAGCGCACGTGCATGCCCACACTCGAGACAAGGCCTGACTCCCCTGGGGAGACTCCAGAAGTACCCAAAGATCCATGTCAGCCCCTGAGAGGAATCCTCGGTTCCGGCCCAGACTCCACACAAGATTTTTGGCCCCGGTATCGATGGGAGAGGAATCCCGAGAGGCCCCCTAGCAACTCGCATGGGGACTGGCCTTTCCTGAGGCCACCAGGGTGGGTCCCTGAGGTCCCCGTCGTAACTCGAGAACACCTGCCGCAACTCGAGAAATCCAGGAAGTTCTCCCTTCCAGGCGAGATCAGGCCTATTTCCGATGAGGCGTCTGGAGACTAATGACACCTAACCTCTGGAAGGTCGAAAGGTTCTTTCACACCCTTGCTGCAACTCAAGAAGTTCACCGCCATACCCGTCTCCACTCGAGAGGAAGCACGATGGTCCCGCCCACATCCAGAGGAGCCCCGTTTCCCCCTCGTAGCTCGAGATGAGGGATCCTTTCCCTGCTTTCAACGGGAAAAAATTAGCGGCGTTCCCGTCGCATCTCAAGAGGAGGCACTCTCAACAGGAAAGGCGAGAGGAACTCCATGGTGGAACCACCATTCCAAGAGTCCCCCAGATGTCTCAGTCCATTCCAGAGGAACCTCTTTGCCCTGCACTGGCTCATCTTTCACGCCGAGGATCGACTCACACCACGGTGGCACGTGGGACAGCCCTGTGCGAAAGCCTCGAGGGAAAACACCAGATCCTTTGATCCACGCGACGGGATGCGTGACATTGCTGCTACAGCCTGGAAGGAAAGCACACATGCATTCCCCCACTAGAGACGAGGCCTGACTCCCCTGGGGAGACTCCAGAAGTACCCAAAGATCCATGTCAGCCCATGAGAGGAATCCTCGTTTCCGGCCCTGAATCCACACAAGGTTTTTGGCCCCGGTATGGAAGGGAGAGGAATCCCGAGTGGCCCCCTAGCAACTCGCATGGGGACTGGCCTTTCCTGAAGCCACCAGGGTGGGTCCCTGACGTCCCCGTCGTAACACGAGAACACCTGCCGCAACTCGAGAAAATCCAGGAAGTTCTCCCTTCCACGTGAGATGAGGCCTATTTCCGATGAGGCGTCTGGAGACTAATGACACCTAACCTCTGGAACTTCGAAAGGGTCTTTCACACCCTTGCTGCTCTCAAGGAGTTCACCGCCATACCCCTCTCCACTCGAGAGGAAGCACGATGGTGCCGCCCACATCCAGAGGAGCCCCGTTTCCCCCTCGTAGCTCGAAATGAGGGATCCTTTAACTGCTTTCAACTGGAAGGAATTCCCGGCGTTCCCATCGCATCTCAAGAGGAGGCACTCTCAACAGGAAAGGCGAGAAGAACTCCATGGTCGAACCACCATTCCAAGAGTCCCCCAGATGTCTCAGTCCATTCCAGAGGAACCTCTTTGCCCTGCACTGGCTCATCTTTCACGCCGAGGATCGACTCACACCACGGTGGCACGTGGGACAGCCCTGTGCGAAAGACTCGAGGGAAAACCCCAGATCCTTTGATCCATGCGACGGGAAGCGTGACATTGCTGCTACAGCCTGGAAGGAAAGCGCACGTGCATGCCCCCACTCGAGACGAGGCCTGACTCCCCTGGGGAGACTCCAGAAGTACCCAAAGATCCATGTCAGCCCCTGAGAGGAGTCATCGGTTCCGGCCCTGACTCCACACAAGGTTTTTGGCCCCGGTATCGACGGGAGAGGAAACCCGAGAGGCCCCCTAGCAACTCGCATGGGTACTGGCCTTCCTGAGGCCACCAGGGCGGGTCCCTGAGGTCCCCGTCGTAACTCGAGAACACCTGCCGCAACTCGAGAAAATCCAGGGAGTTCTCCCTTCCAGGCGAGATGAGGCCTATTTCCGATGAGGCGTCTGGAGACTAATGACATCTAACCTCTGGAAAGTCGAAAGGGTCTTTTACACCCTTGCTGCAACTCAAGAAGTTCACTGCCATACCCGTCTCCACTCGAGAGGAAGCACGATGGTCCCGCCCACATCCAGAGGAGACCCGTTTTCCCCTCGTAGCTCGAGATGAGGGATCCTTTCCTTGCTTTCAACGGGAAAGAATTCCCGGCGTTTCCGTCGCATCTCAAGAGGAGGCACTCTCAACAGGAAAGGCGAGAGGAACTCCATGGTCGAACCACCATTCCAAGAGTCCCCCAGATGTCTCAGTCCATTCCAGAGGAACCTCTTTGCCCTGCACTGGCTCATCTTTCACGCCGAGGATTGACTCACACCACGGTGGCACGTGGGACAGCCCTGTGGGAAAGCCTCGAGTGAAAGCCTCGAGGGAAAAACCCAGATCCTTTGATCCACGCGACGGGATGCGTGACATTGCTGCTACAGCCTGGAAGGAAAGCGCACGTGCATTCCCCCACTAGAGACGAGGCCTGACTCCCCTGGGGAGACTCCAGAAGTACCCAAAGATCCATGTCAGCCCATGAGAGGAATCCTCGGTTCCGGCCCTGAATCCACACAAGGTTTTTGGCCCCGGTATTGAAGGGAGAGGAATCCCGAGAGGCCCCCTAGCAACTCGCATGGGGACTGGCCTTTCCTGAGGCCACCAGGGTGGGTCCCTGAGGTCCCCGTCGTAACTCGAGAACACCTGCCGCAACTCGAGAAAATCCAGGAAGTTCTCCCTTCCAGGTGAGATGAGGCCTATTTCCGATGAGGCGTCTGGAGACTAATGACACCTAACCTCTGGAACTTCGAAAGGGTCTTTCACACCCATGCTGCTTTCAAGGAGTTCACCGCCATACCCCTCTCCACTCGAGAGGAAGCACGATGGTCCCGCCCACATCCAGAGGAGCCCCGTTTCCCCCTCGTAGCTCGAAATGAGGGATCCTTTCCCTGCTTTCAACGGGAAAGAATTCCCGGCGTTCCCATCGCATCTCAAGAGGAGGCACTCTCAACAGGAAAGGCGAGAAGAACTCCATGGTCGAACCACCATTCCAAGAGTCCCCCAGATGTCTCAGTCCATTCCAGAGGAACCTCTTTGCCCTGCACTGGCTCATCTTTCACGCCGAGGATCGACTCACACCACGGTGGCACGTGGGACAGCCCTGTGCGAAAGCCTCGAGGGAAAACCCCAGATCCTTTGATCCACGCGACGGGAAGCGTGACATTGCTGCTACAGCCTGGAAGGAAAGCGCACGTGCATGCCCCCACTCGAGGCGAGGCCTGACTCCCCTGGGGAGACTCCAGAAGTACCCAAAGATCCATGTCAGCCCGTGAGAGGAATCCTCGGTTCCGGCCCTGAATCCACACAAGGTTTTTGGCCCCGGTATTGAAGGGAGAGGAATCCCGAGAGGCCCCCTAGCAACTCGCATGGGGACTGGCCTTTCCTGAGGCCACCAGGGTGGGTCCCTGAGGTCCCCGTCGTAACTCGAGAACACCTGCCGCAACTCGAGAAAATCCAGGAAGTTCTCTCTTCCAGGCGAGATGAGGCCTATTTCCCATGAGGCGTCTGGACACTAATGACACCTAACCTCTGGAACTTCGAAAGGGTCTTTCACACCCTTGCTGCAACTCAAGAAGTTCAGCGCCATACCCGTCTCCACTCGAAAGGAAGCACGATGGTCCCGCCCACATCCAGAGGAGACCCGTTTCCCCCTCGTAGCTCGAGATGAGGGATCCTTTCCCTGCTTTCAACGGGAATGAATTCCCGGCGTTCCCGTCGCATCTCAAGAGGAGGCACTCTCAACAGAAAAGGCCAGAGGAACTCCATGGTCGTACCACCATTCCACGAGTCCCACAGATGTCTCAGTCCATTCCAGAGGAACCTCTTTGCCCTGCACTGGCTCATCTTTCACGCCGAGGATCGACTCACACCACGGTGGCACGTGGGACAGCCCTGTGGGAAAGCCTCGAGGGAAAACCACAGATCCTTTGATCCACGCGACGGGAAGCGTGACATTGCAGCTACAGCCTGGAAGGAAAGCGCACGTGCATGCCCACACTCGAGACGAGGCCTGATTCCCCTGGGGAGACTCCAGAAGTACCCAAAGATCCATGTCAGCCCATGAGAGGAATCCTCGGTTCCGGCCCTGAATCCACACAAGGTTTTTGGCCCCGGTATCGAAGGGAGAGGATTCCCGAGAGGCCCCCTAGCAACTCCCATGGGGACTGGCCTTTCCTGAGGCCACCAGGGTGGGTCCCTGAGGTCCCCGTCGTAACTCCAGAACACCTGCCGCAAATCGAGAAAATCCAGGAAATTCTCCCTTCCAGGTGAGATGAGGCCTATTTCCGATGAGGCGTCTGGAGACTAATGACATCTAACCTCTGGAACTTCGAAAGGGTCTTTCACAGCCTTGCTGCTCTCAAGGAGTTCACCGCCATACCCCTCTCCACTCGAGAGGAAGCACGATGGTCCCGCCCACATCCAGAGGAGCCCCGTTTCCCCCTCGTAGCTCGAAATGAGGGATCCTTTCCCTGCTTTCAACGGGAAAGAATTCCCGGCGTTCCCATCGCATCTCAAGAGGAGGCACTCTCAACTGGAAAGGCGATATGAACTCCATGGTCGAACCACCATTCCAAGAGTCCCCCAGATGTCTCAGTCCATTCCAGAGGAACCTCTTTGCCCTGCACTGGCTCATCTTTCACGCCGAGGATCGACTCACACCACGGTGGCACGTGGGACAGCCCTGTGGGAAAGCCTCGAGGGAAAACCACAGATCCTTTGATCCACGCGACGGGAAGCGTGACATTGCAGCTACAGCCTGGAAGGAAAGCGCACGTGCATGCCCCCACTCGAGACGAGGTCTGACTCCCCTGGGGAGACTCCAGAAGTACCCAAAGATCCATATCAGCCCCTGAGAGGAATCCTCGGTTCCGTCCCTGACTCCACACAAGGTTTTTGGCCCCGGTATCGAAGGGAGAGGATTCCCGAGAGGCCCCCTAGCAACTCTCCTGGGGACTTGCTTTTCCTGAGGCCACCAGGGCGGTTCCCTGAGGTCCCCGTCGAAACTCGAGATCACCTGCCAGAACTCGAGAACATCCAGGAAGTTCTCCCTTCCAGGCGAGATGAGGCCTATTTCCGATGAGGCGTCTGGAGACTAATGACACCTAACCTCTGGAACTTCAAAAGGGTCTTTCACACCCTTGCTGCGACTCAAGAAGTTCACCGCCATACCCGTCTCCACTCGAGAGGAAGCACGATGGTCCCGCCCACATCCAGAGGAGCCCCGTTTCCCCATTGTAGCTCGAGATGAGGGATCCTTTCCCTGCTTTCAACGGGAAAGAATTCCCGGCGTTCCCGTCGCATCTCAAAAGGAGGCACTCTCAACAGGAAAGGCGAGAGGAACTCCATGGTCGTACCACCTTTCCAAGAGTCCCCCAGATGTCTCAGTCCATTCCAGAGGAACCTCTTTTCCCTGCACTGGCTCATCTTTCACGCCGAGGATCGACTCACACCACGGTGGCACGTGGGACAGCCCTGTGGGAAAGCCTCGAGGGAAAAACACAGATCATTTGATCCACGCGACGGGAAGCGTGACATTGCTGCTACAGCCTGGAAGGAAAGCGCACGTGCATGCCCCCACTCGAGACGAGGCCTGACTCCCCTGGGGAGACTCCAGAATTACCCAAAGATCCATGTCAGCCCCTGAGAGGAATCCTCGGTTCCGGCCTTGACACCACACAAGGTTTTTGGCCCCGGTATCGACGGGAGAGGAATCCCGAGAGGCCCCCTAGCAACTCGCATGGGGACTGGCCTCTCCTGAGGCCACCAGGGCGGGTCCCTGAGGTCCCCGTCGTAACTCGAGAACACCTGCCGCAACTCGAGAAAATCCAGGAAGTTCTCCCTTCCAGGCGAGATGAGGCCTATTTCCGATGAGGCGTCTGGAGACTAATGACACCTAACCTCTGGAACTTCGAAAGGGTCTTTCACACCCTTGCTGCGACTCAAGAAGTTCACCGCCATACCCGTCTCCACTCGAGAGGAAGCACGATGGTCCCGCCCACATCCAGAGGAGCCCCGTTTCCCCCTTGTAGCTCGAGATGAGGGATCCTTTCCCTGCTTTCAACGGGAAAGAATTCCCGGCGTTCCCGTCGCATCTCAAAAGGAGGCACTCTCAACAGGAAAGGCGAGAGGAACTCCATGGTCGTACCACCTTTCCAAGAGTCCCCCAGATGTCTCAGTCCATTCCAGAGGAACCTCTTTTCCCTGCACTGGCTCATCTTTCACGCCGAGGATCGACTCACACCACGGTGGCACGTGGGACAGCCCTGTGGGAAAGCCTCGAGGGAAAACCACAGATCATTTGATCCACGCGACGGGAAGCGTGACATTGCTGCTACAGCCTGGAAGGAAAGCGCACGTGCATGCCCCCACTCGAGACGAGGCCTGACTCCCCTGGGGAGACTCCAGAATTACCCAAAGATCCATGTCAGCCCCTGAGAGGAATCCTCGGTTCCGGCCCTGACACCACACAAGGTTTTTGGCCCCGGTATCGACGGGAGAGGAATCCCGAGAGGCCCCCTAGCAACTCGCATGGGGACTGGCCTCTCCTGAGGCCACCAGGGCGGGTCCCTGAGGTCCCCGTCGTAACTCGAGAACACCTGCCGCAACTCGAGAAAATCCAGGAAGTTCTCCCTTCCAGGCGAGATGAGGCCTATTTCCGATGAGGCGTCTGGAGACTAATGACACCTTACCTCTGGAACTTCGAAAGGGTCTTTCACACCCTTGCTGCAACTCAAGAAGTTCACCGCCATACCCGTCTCCACTCGAGAGGAAGCACGATGGTCCCGCCCACATCCAGAGGAGCCCCGTTTTCCCCTCGTAGCTCGAGATGAGGGATCCTTTCCCTGCTTTCAACGGGAAAGAATTCCCGGCGTTCCCGTTGCATCTCAAGAGGAGGCACTCTCAACAGGAAAGGCGAGAGGAACTCCATGGTCGAACCACCATTCCAAGAGTCCCCCAGATGTCTCAGTCCATTCCAGAGGAACCTCTTTGCCCTGCACTGGCTCATCTTTCACGCCGAGGATCGACTCACACCACGGTGGCACGTGGGACAGCTCTGTGGGAAAGCCTCGAGGGAAAGCCTCGAGGGAAAACCACAGATCCTTTGATCCAGGCCACGGGAAGAGTGACATTGCTGCTACAGCCTGGAAGGAAAGCGCACGTGCATGCCCCCAATCGAGACGAGGCCTGACTCCCCTGGGGAGACTCCAGAAGTACCCAACGATCCATGTCAGCCCCTGAGAGGAATCCTCGGTTCCGGCCCTGACTCCACAGAAGGATTTTGGCACCGGTATCGACGGGAGAGGAATTCCGAGAGGCCCCCTAGCAACTCGCATGGGGACTGGCCTCTCCTGAGGCCACCAGGGCGGGTCCCTGAGGTCCCCGTCGTAACTCGAGAACACCTTCCGCAACTCGAGAAAATCCAGGAAGTTCTCCCTTCCAGGCGAGATGAGGCCTATTTCCGATGAGGCGTCTGGAGACTAATGACACCTAACCTCTTGAACTTCGAAAGGGTCTCTCACACCCTTGCTGCAACTCAAGAAGTTCTCCGCCATACCCATCTCCACTCGAGAGGAAGCACGATGGTACCGCCCACATCCAGAGGAGCCCCGTTTCCCCCTCGTAGCTCGAGATGAGGGATCCTTTCCCTGCTTTCAACGGGAAAGAATTCCCGGCGTTCCCGTCGCATCTCAAGTGGAGGCACTCTCAACAGGAAAGGCGAGAGGAACTCCATGGTCGTACCACCATTCCAAGAGTCCCCCAGATGTCTCAGTCCATTCCAGAGGAACCTCTTTGCCCTGCACTGGCTCATCTTCCACGCCGAGGATCGACTCACACCACGGTGGCACGTGGGACAGCCCTGTGCGAAAGCCTCGAGGGAAAGCCTCGAGGGAAAACCACAGAACCTTTGATCCACGCGACGGGAAGCGTGACATTGCTGCTATAGCCTGGAAGGAAAGCGCACGTGCATGCCCCCACTCGAGACGAGGCCTGACTCCCCTGGGGAGACTCCAGAAGTACCCAAAGATCCATGTCAGCCCCTGAGAGGAATCCTCGGTTCCGGCCCTAACTCCACACAAGGTTTTTGGCCCCGGTATCGACGGGAGAGGAATCCCGAGAGGCCCCCTAGCAACTCGCATGGGGACTGGCCTCTCCTGAGGCCACCAGGGCGGGTCCTTGAGGTCCCCGTCGTAACTCGAGAACACCTGCCGCAACTCGAGAAAATCCAGGAAGTTCTCCCTTCCAGGCGAGATGAGGCCTATTTCCGATGAGGCGTCTGGAGACTAATGACACCTAACCTCTGGAACTTCAAAAGGGTCTTTCACACCCTTGCTGCGACTCAAGAAGTTCACCGCCATACCCGTCTCCACTCGAGAGGAAGCACGATGGTCCCGCCCACATCCAGAGGAGCCCCGTTTCCCCCTTGTAGCTCGAGATGAGGGATCCTTTCCCTGCTTTCAACGGGAAAGAATTCCCGGCGTTCCCGTCGCATCTCAAAAGGAGGCACTCTCAACAGGAAAGGCGAGAGGAACTCCATGGTCGTACCACCTTTCCAAGAGTCCCCCAGATGTCTCAGTCCATTCCAGAGGAACCTCTTTTCCCTGCACTGGCTCATCTTTCACGCCGAGGATCGACTCACACCACGGTGGCACGTGGGACAGCCCTGTGGGAAAGCCTCGAGGGAAAACCACAGATCATTTGATCCACGCGACGGGAAGCGTGACATTGCTGCTACAGCCTGGAAGGAAAGCGCACGTGCATGCCCCCACTCGAGACGAGGCCTGACTCCCCTGGGGAGACTCCAGAATTACCCAAAGATCCATGTCAGCCCCTGAGAGGAAACCTCGGTTCCGGCCCTGACACCACACAAGGTTTTTGGCCCCGGTATTGACGGGAGAGGAATCCCGAGAGGCCCCCTAGCAACTCGCATGGGGACTGGCCTCTCCTGAGGCCACCAGGGCGGGTCCCTGAGGTCCCCGTCGTAACTCGAGAACACCTGCCGCAACTCGAGAAAATCCAGGAAGTTCTCCCTTCCAGGCGAGATGAGGCCTATTTCCGATGAGGCGTCTGGAGACTAATGACACCTTACCTCTGGAACTTCGAAAGGGTCTTTCACACCCTTGCTGCAACTCAAGAAGTTCACCGCCATACCCGTCTCCACTCGAGAGGAAGCACGATGGTCCCGCCCACATCCAGAGGAGCCCCGTTTTCCCCTCGTAGCTCGAGATGAGGGATCCTTTCCCTGCTTTCAACGGGAAAGAATTCCCGGCGTTCCCGTCGCATCTCAAGAGGAGGCACTCTCAACAGGAAAGGCGAGAGGAACTCCATGGTCGAACCACCATTCCAAGAGTCCCCCAGATGTCTCAGTCCATTCCAGAGGAACCTCTTTGCCCTGCACTGGCTCATCTTTCACGCCGAGGATCGACTCACACCACGGTGGCACGTGGGACAGCTCTGTGGGAAAGCCTCGAGGGAAAGCCTCGAGGGAAAACCACAGATCCTTTGATCCAGGCCACGGGAAGAGTGACATTGCTGCTACAGCCTGGAAGGAAAGCGCACGTGCATGCCCCCAATCGAGACGAGGCCTGACTCCCCTGGGGAGACTCCAGAAGTACCCAACGATCCATGTCAGCCCCTGAGAGGAATCCTCGGTTCCGGCCCTGACTCCACAGAAGGATTTTGGCACCGGTATCGACGGGAGAGGAATTCCGAGAGGCCCCCTAGCAACTCGCATGGGGACTGGCCTCTCCTGAGGCCACCAGGGCGGGTCCCTGAGGTCCCCGTCGTAACTCGAGAACACCTTCCGCAACTCGAGAAAATCCAGGAAGTTCTCCCTTCCAGGCGAGATGAGGCCTATTTCCGATGAGGCGTCTGGAGACTAATGACACCTAACCTCTTGAACTTCGAAAGGGTCTCTCACACCCTTGCTGCAACTCAAGAAGTTCTCCGCCATACCCATCTCCACTCGAGAGGAAGCACGATGGTACCGCCCACATCCAGAGGAGCCCCGTTTCCCCCTCGTAGCTCGAGATGAGGGATCCTTTCCCTACTTTCAACGGGAAAGAATTCCCGGCGTTCCCGTCGCATCTCAAGTGGAGGCACTCTCAACAGGAAAGGCGAGAGGAACTCCATGGTCGTACCACCATTCCAAGAGTCCCCCAGATGTCTCAGTCCATTCCAGAGGAACCTCTTTGCCCTGCACTGGCTCATCTTCCACGCCGAGGATCGACTCACACCACGGTGGCACGTGGGACAGCCCTGTGCGAAAGCCTCGAGGGAAAGCCTCGAGGGAAAACCACAGATCCTTTGATCCACGCGACGGGAAGCGTGACATTGCTGCTATAGCCTGGAAGGAAAGCGCACGTGCATGCCCCCACTCGAGACGAGGCCTGACTCCCCTGGGGAGACTCCAGAAGTACCCAAAGATTCATGTCAGCCCCTGAGAGGAATCCTCGGTTCCGGCCCTAACTCCACACAAGGTTTTTGGCCCCGGTATCGACGGGAGAGGAATCCCGAGAGGCCCCCTAGCAACTCGCATGGGGACTGGCCTCTCCTGAGGCCACCAGGGCGGGTCCTTGAGGTCCCCGTCGTAACTCGAGAACACCTGCCGCAACTCGAGAAAATCCAGGAAGTTCTCCCTTCCAGGCGAGATGAGGCCTATTTCCGATGAGGCGTCTGGAGACTAATGACACCTAACCTCTGGAACTTCGAAAGGGTCTTTCACACCCTTGGTGCAACTCAAGAAGTTCACCGCCATACCCGTCTCCACTCGAGAGGAAGCACGATGGTCCCGCCCGCATCCAGAGGAGCCCCGTTTCCCCCTCGTAGCTCGAGATGAGGGATCCTTTCCCTGCTTTCAACGGGAAAGAATTCCCGGCGTTCCCGTCGCATCTCAAGAGGAGGCACTCTCAACAGGAAAGGCGAGAGGAACTCCATGGTCGTACCACCATTCCAAGAGTCCCCCAGATGTCTCAGTCCATTCCAGAGGAACCTCTTTGCCCTGCACTGGCTCATCTTTCACGCCGAGGATCGACTCACACCACGGTGGCACGTGGGACAGCCCTGTGGGAAAGCCTCGATGTAAAGCTTCGAGGGAAAACCACAGATCCTTTGATCCACGCGACGGGAAGCGTGACATTGCTGCTACAGCCTGGAAGGAAAGCGCACGTGCATGCCCCCACTCGAGAGGAGGCCTGACTCCCCTGGGGAGACTCCAGAAGTACCCAAAGGTTCATGTCAGCCCCTGAGAGGAATCCTCGGTTCCGGCCCTGACTCCACACAAGGTTTTTGACCCCGGTATCGACGGGAGAGGAATCCCGAGAGGCCCCCTAGCAACTCGCATGGGGACTGGCCTCTCCTGACGCCACCAGGGTGGGCCCCTGAGGTCCCCGTCGTAACTCGAGAACACTTGCCTCAACTCGAGAAAATACAGGAAGTTCTCCCTTCCAGGCGAGATGAGGCCTATTTCCGATGAGGCGTCTGGAGATTAATGACTCCTAACCTCTGGAACTTCGAAAGGGTCTTTCACACCCTTGCTGCAACTCAAGAAGTTCACCGCCATACGCGTCTACACTCGAGAGAAAGCACGATGGTCCCGCCCACATCCAGAGGAGCCCCGTATCCCCCTCATAGCTCGAGATGAGGGATCCTTTCCCTGCTTTCAACGGGAAAGAATTCCCGGCGTTCCCGTCGCATCTCAAGAGGAGGCACTCTCAACAGGAAAGTCGAGAGCAACTCCATGGTCGTACCACCATTCCAAGAGTCCCCCAGATGTCTCAGTCCATTCCAGAGGAAGCTCTTTGCCCTGCACTGGCTCATCTTTCACGCCGAGGATCGACTCACACCACGGTGGCACGTGGGACAGCCCTGTGGGAAAGCCTCGAGGGAAAGCCTCGAGGGAAAACCACAGATCCTTTGATCCACGCGACGGGAAGCGTGACATTGCTGCAACAGCCTGGAAGGAAAGCGCACGTGCATGCCCCCACTCGAGACGAGGCCTGACTCCCCTGTGGAGACTCCAGAAGTACCCAAAGATACATGTCAGCCCCTGAGAGGAATCCTCGGTTCCGGCCCTGACTCCACACAAGGTTTTTGGCCCCGGTATCGATTGGAGAGGAATCCCGAGAGGCCCCCTAGCAACTCGCATGGGGACTGGCCTCTCCTGAGACCACCAGGGCGGGTCCCTGAGCTCCCCGTCGAATCTCGAGAACACCTGCCGCAACTCGAGAAAATCCAGGAAGTTCTCCCTTCCAGGCGAGATGAGGCCTATTTCCGATGAGGCGTCTGGAGACTAATGATACCTAACCTCTGGAACTTCGAAAGGGTCTTTCACACCCTTGCTGCAACTCAAGAAGTTCACCGCCATACCCGTCTCCACTCGAGAGGAAGCACGATGGTCCCGCCCACATCCAGAGGAGCCCCGTTTCCCCCTCGTAGCTCGAGATGTGGGATCCTTTCCCTGCTTTCAACGGGAAAGAATTCCCGGCGTTCCCGTCGCATCTCAAGAGGAGGCACTCTCAACAGGAAAGGCGAGAGGAAATCCATGGTCGTACCACCATTCCAAGAGTCCCCCAGATGTCTCAGTCCATTCCAGAGGAACCTCTTTGCCCTGCACTGGCTCATCTTTCACGCCGAGGATCGACTCACACCACGGTGGCACGTCGGACAGCCCTGTGGGAAAGCCTCGAGGGAAAGCCTCGAGGGAAAACCACAGATCCTTTGATCCAGGCCACGGGAAGAGTGACATTGCTGCTACAGCCTGGAAGGAAAGCGCACGTGCATGCCCCCAATCGAGACGAGGCCTGACTCCCCTGGGGAGACTCCAGAAGTACCCAAAGATCCATGTCAGCCCCTGAGAGGAATCCTCGGTTCCGGCCCTGACTCCACACAAGGTTTTTGGCCCCGGTATCGACGGGAGAGGAATCCCGAGAGGCCCCCTAGAAACTCGCATGTTGACTGGCCTCTCCTGAGGCCACCAGGGCGGGTCCCTGAGGTCCCCGTCGTAACTCGAGAACACCTGCCGCAACTCGAGAAAATCCAGGAAGTTCTCCCTTCCAGGCGAGATGAGGCCTATTTCCGATGAGGCGTCTGGAGACTAATGACACCTAACCTCTGGAAATTCGAAAGGGTCTTTCACACCCTTGCGGCAATTCAAGAAGTTCACCGCCATACCCGTCTTCACTCGAGAGGAAGCACGATGGTCTCGCCCACATCCAGAGGAGCCCCGTTTCCCCCTCGTAGCTCGAGATGAGGGATCCTTTCCCTGCTTTCAACGGGAAAGAATTCCCGGCGTTCCCGTCGCATCTCAAGAGGAGGCACTCTCAACAGGAAAGGCGAGAGGAACTCCATGGTCGTACCACCATTCCACGAGTCCCCCAGATGTCTCAGTCCATTCCAGAGGAACCTCTTTGCCCTGCACTGGCTCATCTTTCACACCAAGGATCGACTCACTCCACGGTGGCACGTGGGACAGCCCTGTGGGAAAGCCTTGAGGGAAAGCCTCGAGGGAAAACCACAGATCCTTTGATCCAGGGACGGGAAGCGTGAAATTGCTGCTACAGCCTGAAAGGAAAGCGCACGTGCATGCCCCCACTCGAGACGAGGCCTGACTCCCCTGGGGAGACTCCAGAAGTACCCAACGATCTATGTCAGCCCCTGAGAGGAATCCTCGGTTCCGGCCCTGACTCCAAACAAGGATTTTGGCCCCGGTATCGACGGGAGAGGAATCCCGAGAGGCCCCCTAGCAACTCGCATGGGGACTGGCCTCTCCTGAGGCCACCAGGGCGGGTCCCTGAGGTCCCCGTCGTAACTCGAGAACACCTGCCGCAACTCGAGAAAATCCAGGAAGTTCTCCCTTCCAGGCGAGATGAGGCCTATTTCCGATGAGGCGTCTGGAGACTAATGACACCTAACCTCTTGAACTTCGAAAGGGTCTCTCACACCCTTGCTGCAACTCAAGAAGTTCTCCGCCATACCCATCTCCACTCGAGAGGAAGCACGATGGTCCCGCCCACATCCAGAGGAGCCCCGTTTCCCCCTCGTAGCTCGAGATGAGGGATCCTTTCCCTGCTTTCAACGGGAAAGAATTCCCGGCGTTCCCGTCGCATCTCAAGTGGAGGCACTCTCAACAGGAAAGGCGAGAGGAACTCCATGGTCGTACCACCATTCCAAGAGTCCCCCAGATGTCTCAGTCCATTCCAGAGGAACCTCTTTGCCCTGCACTGGCTCATCTTCCACGCCGAGGATCGACTCACACCACGGTGGCACGTGGGACAGCCCTGTGGGAAAGCCTCGAGGGAAAGCCTCGAGGGAAAACCACAGATCCTTTGATCCACGCGACGGGAAGCGTGACATTGCTGCTACAGCCTGGAAGGAAAGCGCACGTGCATGCCCCCACTCGAGACGAGGCCTGACTCCCCTGGGGAGACTCCAGAAGTACCCAAAGATTCATGTCAGCCCCTGAGAGGAATCCTCGGTTCCGGCCCTGACTCCACACAAGGTTTTTGGCCCCGATATTGCCGGGAGAGGAATCCCGAGAGGCCCCCTAGCAACTCGCATGGGGACTGGCCTCTCCTGAGGCCACCAGGGCGGGTCCCTGAGGTCCCCGTCGTAACTCGAGAACACCTGCCGCAACTCGAGAAAATCCAGGAAGTTCTCCCTTCCAGGCGAGATGAGGCCTATTTCCGATGAGGCGTCTGGAGACTAATGACACCTAACCTCTTGAACTTCGAAAGGGTCTCTCACACCCTTGCTGCAACTCAAGAAGTTCTCCGCCATACCCATCTCCACTCGAGAGGAAGCACGATGGTCCCGCCCACATCCAGAGGAGCCCCGTTTCCCCCTCGTAGCTCGAGATGAGGGATCCTTTCCCTGCTTTCAACGGGAAAGAATTCCCGGTGTTCCCGTCGCATCTCAAGTGGTGGCACTCTCAACAGGAAAGGCGAGAGGAACTCCATGGTCGTACCACCATTCCAAGAGTCCCCCAGATGTCTCAGTCCATTCCAGAGGAACCTCTTTGCCCTGCACTGGCTCATCTTCCACGCCGAGGATCGACTCACACCACGGTGGCACGTGGGACAGCCCTGTGGGAAAGCCTCGAGGGAAAGCCTCGAGGGAAAACCACAGATCCTTTGATCCACGCGACGGGAAGCGTGACATTGCTGCTACAGCCTGGAAGGAAAGCGCACGTGCATGCCCCCACTCGAGACGAGGCCTGACTCCCCTGGGGAGACTCCAGAAGTACCCAAAGATTCATGTCAGCCCCTGAGAGGAATCCTCGGTTCCGGCCCTGACTCCACACAAGGTTTTTGGCCCCGGTATCGACGGGAGAGGAATCCCGAGAGGCCCCCTAGCAACTCGCATGGGCACTGTCCTCTCCTGAGGCCACCAGGGCGGATCCCTGAGGTCCCCGTCGTAACTCGAGAACACCTGCCGCAACTCGAGAAAATCCAGGAAGTTCTCCCTTCCAGGCGAGATGAGGCCTATTTCCGATGAGACGTCTGGAGACTAATGACACCTAACCTCTGGAACTTCGAAAGGGTCTTTCACACCCTTGCTGCAACTCAAGAAGTTCACCGCCATACCCGTCTCCACTCGAGAGGAAGCACGATGGTCACGCCCGCATCCAGAGGAGCCCCGTTTCCCCCTCGTAGCTCGAGATGAGGGATCCTGTCCCTGCTTTCAACGGGAAAGAATTCCCGGCGTTCCCATCGCATCTCAAGAGGAGGCACTCTCAACAGGAAAGGCGAGAGGAACTCCATGGTCGTACCACCATTCCAAGAGTCCCCCAGATGTCTCAGTCCATTCCAGAGGAACCTCTTTGCCCTGCACTGGCTCATCTTTCACGCCGAGGATCGACTCACACCACGGTGGCACGTGGGACAGCCCTGTGGGAAAGCCTCGAGGTAAAGCTTCGAGGGAAAACCACAGATCCTTTGATCCACGCGACGGGAAGCGTTACATTGCTGCTACAGCCTGGAAGGAAATCGCACGTGCATGCCCCCACTCGAGACGAGGCCTGACTCCCCTGGGGAGACTCCAGAAGTACCCAAAGATTCATGTCAGCCCGTGAGAGGAATCCTCGGTTCCGGCCCTGACTCCACACAAGGTTTTTGACCCCGGTATCGACGGGAGAGGAATCCCGAGAGGCCCCCTAGCAACTCGCATGGGGACTGGCCTCTCCTGACGCCACCAGGGTGGGTCCCTGAGGTCCCCGTCGTAACTCGAGAACACTTGCTGCAACTCGAGAAAATCCAGGAAGTTCTCCCTTCCAGGCGAGATGAGGCCTATTTCCGATGAGGCGTCTGGAGATTAATGACACCTAACCTCTGGAACTTCGAAAGGGTCTTTCACACCCTTGCTGCAACTCAAGAAGTTCACCGCCATACCCGTCTCCACTCGAGAGGAAGCACGATGGTCCCGCCCACATCCAGTGGAGCCCCGTATCCCCCTCGTAGCTCGAGATGAGGGATCCTTTCCCTGCTTTCAACGGGAAAGAATTCCCGGCGTTCCCGTCGCATCTCAAGAGGAGGCACTCTCAACAGGAAAGGCGAGAGGAACTCCATGGTCGTAGCACCATTCCAAGAGTCCCCCAGATGTCTCAGTCCATTCCAGAGGAACCTCTTTGCCCTGCACTGGCTCATCTTTCACGCCGAGGATCGACTCACACCACGGGGGCACGTGGGACAGCCCTGTGGGAAAGCCTCGAGAGAAAACCACATATCCTTTGATCCACGACACGGGAAGCGTGACATTGCTGCTACAGCCTTGAAGGAAAGCGCACGTGCATGCCCCCACTCGAGACGAGGCCTGACTCCCCTGTGGAGACTCCAGAAGTACCCAAAGATCCATGTCAGCCCCTGAGAGGAATCCTCGGTTCCGGCCCTGACTCCACACAAGGTTTTTGGCCCCAGTATCGATGGGAGAGGAATCCCGAGAGGCCCCCTAGCAACTCGCATGGGGACTCTCCGTTCCTTAGGCCACCAGGGCGGGTCCCTGAGGTCCCCGTCGTAACTCGAGAACACCTGCCGCAACTCGAGAAAATCCAGGAAGTTCTCCCTTCCAGGCGAGATGAGGCCTATTTCCGATGAGGCGTCTGGAGACTAATGACACCTAACCTCTGGAACTTCGAAAGGGTCTTTCACACCCTTGCTGCAACTCAAGAAGTTCACCGCCATACCAGTCTCCACTCGAGAGGAAGCACGATGGTCCCGCCCACATCCAGAGGAGCCCCGTTTCCCCCTCGGAGCTCGAGATGAGGGATCGTTTCCCTGCTTTCAACGGGAAAAAATTCCCAGCATTCCCGTCGCATCTCAAGAGGAGGCAATCTCAACAGGAAAGGCGAGAGGAACTCCATGGTCGTACCACCATTCCTAGAGTCCCGTAGATGTCTCAGTCCATTCCAGAGGAACCTCTTTGACCTGCACTGGCTCATCTTTCACGCCGAGGATCGACTCACACCACGGTGCCACGTGGGACAGCCCTGTGGGAAAGCCTCGAGGGAAAGCCTCGAGGGAAAGCCACAGATCCTTTCATAAATGCGACGGGAAGAATGACATTGCTGCTACAGCCTGGAAGGAAAGCGCACGTGCATGCCCCCACTCGAGACGAGGCCTGACTCCCCTGGGGAGACTCCAGAAGTACCCAAAGATCCATGTCAGCCCCTGAGAGGAATCCTCGGTTCCGGCCCTGACTCCACACAATTTTTTTGGCCCCGGTATCGACGGGAGAAGAATCACGAGAGGCCACCTAGCAAGACGCATGGGGACTGTTCTCTATTGAGGCCACCAGGGCGGGTCCCTGAGGTCCCCGTCTTAACTCGAGAACACCTGCCGCAACTCGAGAAAATCCAGGAAGTTCTCCCTTCCAGGCGAGATGAGGCCTATTTCCGATGAGGCGTCTGGAGACTAATGACACCTAACCTCTGGAACTTCGAAAGGGTCTTTCACACCCTTGCTGCAACTCAAGAAGTTCACCGCCATACCCGTCTCCACTCGAGAGGAAGCACGATGGTCCCGCCCACATCCAGAGGAGCCCCGTTTCCCCCTCGTAGCTCGAGATGAGGGATCCTTTCCCTGCTTTCAACGGGAAAGATTTCCCGGCGTTCCCGACGCATCTCAAGAGGAGGCACTCTCAACAGGAAAGGCGAGAGGAACTCCATGGTCGTACCACCATTCCAAGAGTCCCCCAGATGTCTCAGTCCATTCCAGAGCAACCTCTTTGCCCAGAACTGGCTCATCTTTCACGCCGAGGATCGACTCACACCACGGTGGCACGTGGGACAGCCCTGTGGGAAAGCCTCGAGGGAAAGCCTCGAGGGAAAACCACAGATCCTTTTATCCAGGCCACGGGAAGCGTGACATTGCTGCTACAGCCTGGAAAGAAAGCGCACGTGCATGCCCCCACTCGAGACGAGGCCTGACTCCCCTGGGGAGACTCCAGAAGTACCCAAAGATCCATGTCAGCCCCTGAGAGGAATCCTCGGTTCCGGCTCTGACTCCACACAAGGTTTTTGGCCCCGGTATCGACGGGAGGGGAATCCCGAGAGGCCCCCTAGCAACTCGCATGGGGACTAGCCTCTCCTGAGGCCACCAGGGCGGGTCCCTGAGGTCCCCGTCGTAACTCGAGAACACCTGCCGCAACTCGAGAAAATCCAGGAAGTTCTCCCTTCCAGGCGAGATGAGGCCTATTTCCGATGAGGCGTCTGGAGACTAATGACACCTAACCTCTGGAACTTCGAAAGGGTCTTTCACACCCTTGCTGCAACTCAGGAAGTTCACCGCCATACCCGTCTCAACTCGAGAGGAAGCACGATGGTCCCGCCCACATCCAGAGGAGCCCCGTTTCCCCCTCGGAGCTCGAGATGAGATATCCTTTCCCTGCTTTCAACGGGAAAGATTTCCCGGCGTTCCCGTCGCATCTCGAGGAGGCACTCTCAACAGGAAAGGCGAGAGGAACTTCCTGGTCGTACCACCATTCCAAGAGTCCCCCAGATGTCTCAGTCCATTCCAGAGGAACCTCTTTGCCCTGCACTGGCTCATCTTTCACGCCAAGGATCGACTCACACCTCGGTGGCACGTGCGACAGCCCTGTGGGACAGCCTCGAGGGAAAGCCTCGAGGGAAAACCACAGATCCTTTGATCCACGCGACGGGAAGCGTGACATTGCTGCTACAGCTTGGAAGGAAAGCGCACGTGCATGCCCCCACTCGAGACGAGGCCCGACTCCCCTGGGGAGACTCCAGAAGTACCCAAAGGTCAATGTCAGCCCTTGAGAGGAATCCTCGGTTCCGGCCCTGACTCCACACAAGGTTATTGGCCCCGGTATCGAAGGGAGAGGAATCCCAAAGAGGCCCCCTAGTAACTCGCATGGGGATTAGCCGTTCCTGAGGCCACCAGGGCGGGTCCCTGAGGTCCCCGTCGTAACTCGAGAACACCTGCCGCAACTCGAGAAAATCCAGGAAGTTCTCCCTTCCAGGCGAGATGAGGCCTATTTCCGATGAGGCGTCTGCAGACTAATGACACCTAACCTCTGGAACGTCGAAAGGGTCTTTCACACCCTTGCTGCAACTCAAGAAGTTCACCGCCATAACCGTCTCCACTCGGGAGGAAGCACGATGGTCCCGCCGACATCCAGAGGAGCCCCGTTTCCCCCTCGGAGCTCGAGATGAGTGATCCTTTCCCTGCTTTCAACGGAAAAGAATTCCTGGCGTTCCCGTCGCATGTCAAGAGGAGGCACTCTCAACAGGAAAGGCGAGAGGAACACCATGGTCGTACCACCATTCCAAGAGTCCCCCAGATGTCCCAGTCCATTCCAGAGGAACCTCTTTGCCCTGCACTGGCTCATCTTTCACGCCGAGGATCGACTCACACCACAGTGGCACGTGGGACAGCCCTGTGGGAAAGCCTCGAGGGAAAGCCTCGAGGGAAAACCACAGATCCTTTGATCCACGCCACGGAAAGCGTGACATTGCTGCTACAGCCTGGAAGGAAAGCGCACGTGCATGCCCCCACTCGAGACGAGGCCTGACTCCCCTGGGGAGACTCCAGAAGTACCCAAAGATCCATGTCAGCCCCTGAGAGGAATCCTCGGTTCCGGCCCTGACTCCACACAATGTTTTTGGCCCCAGTATTGATGGGAGAGGAATCCCGAGAGGCCCCCTAGCAACTCACATGGGGACTGGCCGTTCCTGAGGCCACCAGGGCGGGTCCCTGAGGTCCCCGTCGTAACTCGAGAACACCTGCCGCAACTCGAGAAAATCCAGGAAGTTCTCCCTTCCAGGCGAGATGAGGCCTATTTCCGATGAGGCGTCTGGAGACTAATGACACCTAACCTCTGGAACTTCGAAAGGGTCTTTCACACCCTTGCTGCAACTCAAGAAGTTCACCGCCATACCCGTCTCCACTCGAGAGGAAGCACGATGGTCCCGCCCACATCCAGAGGAGCCCCGTTTCCCCCTCGGAGCTCGAGATGAGGGATCGTTTCCCTGCTTTCAACAGGAAAATATTCCCAGCATTCCCGTCGCATCTCAAGTGGAGGCACTCTCAACAGGAAAGGCGAGAGGAACTCAATGGTCGTACCACCATTCCTAGAGTCCCCTAGATGTCTCAGTCCATTCCAGAGGAACCTCTTTGACCTGCACTGGCTCATCTTTCACGCCGAGGATCGACTCACACCACGGTGGCACGTGGGACAGCCCTGTGGGAAAGCCTCGAGGGAAAGCCTCGAGGGAAAGCCAAAGATCCTTTGATAAATGCGACGGGAAGAATGACATTGCTGCTACAGCCTGGAAGGAAAGCGCACGTGCATGCCCCCACTCGAAACGAGGCCTGACTCCCCTGGGGAGACTCCAGAAGTACCCAAAGATCCATGTCAGCCCCTGAGAGGAATCCTCGGTTCCGGCCCTGACTCCACACAAGATTTTTGGCCCCGGTATCGACGGGAGAGGAATCCCGAGGGGCCCCCTAGCAACTAGCATGGGGACTGGCCTCTCCTGAGGCCACCAGGGCGGGTCCCTGAGGTCCCCGTCGTAACTCGAGAACACCTGCCGCAACACGAGAAAATCCAGGAAGTTCTCCCTTCCAGGCGAGATGAGGCCTATTTCCGATGAGGCGTCTGGAGACTAATGACACCTAACCTCTGGAACTTCGAAAGGGTCATTCACACCCTTGCTGCAACTCAAGAAGTTCACCGAAATACCCGTCTCCACTCGGGAGGAAGCACGATGGTCCCGCCCACATCCAGAGGAGCCCCGTTTCCCCCTCGGAGCTCGAGATGAGGGATCGTTTCCCTGCTTTCAACAGGAAAATATTCCCAGCATTCCCGTCGCATCTCAAGTGGAGGCACTCTCAACAGGAATGGCGAGAGGAACTCAATGGTCGTACCACCATTCCTAGAGTCCCCTAGATGTCTCAGTCCATTCCAGAGGAACCTCTTTGACCTGCACTGGCTCATCTTTCTCGCCGAGGATCGACTCACACCACGGTGGCACGTGGGACAGCCCTGTGGGAAAGCCTCGAGGGAAAGCCACAGATCCTTTGATAAATGCGACGGGAAGAATGACATTGCTGCTACAGCCTGGAAGGAAAGCGCACGTGCATGCCCCCACTCGAAACGAGGCCTGACTCCCCTGGGGAGACTCCAGAAGTACCCAAAGATACATGTCAGCCCCTGAGAGGAATCCTCGGTTCCGGCCCTGACTCCACACAAGGTTTTTGGCCCCGGTATTGAAGGGAGAGGAATCCCGAGGGGCCCCCTAGCAACTAGCATGGGGACTGGCCTCCCCTGAGGCCACCAGGGCGGGTCCCTGAGGTCCCCGTCGTAACTCGAGAACACCTGCCGCAACTTGAGCAAATCCAGGAAGTTCTCCCTTCCAGGCCAGATGAGGCCTATTTCCGATGAGGCGTCTGGAGACTAATGACACCTAACCTCTGGAACTTCGAAAGGGTCATTCACACCCTTGCTGCAACTCCAGAAGTTCACCGCCATACCCGTCTCCACTCGGGAGGAAGCACGATGGTCCCGCCCACATCCAGAGGAGACCCGTTTCCCCCTCGTAGCTCGAGATGAGGGATCCTTTCCCTGCTTTCAACGGGAAAGAATTCCCGGCGTTCCCGTCGCATCTCAAGAGGAGGCACTCTCAACAGGAAAGGCGAGAGGAACTCCATGGTCGTACCACCATTCCAAGAGTCCCCCAGATGTCTCAGTCCATTCCAGAGGAACCTCTTTGCCCTGCACTGGCTCATCTTTCACGCCGAGGATCGACTCACACCACGGTCGCACGTGGGACAGCCCTGTGGGAAAACCTCGAGGGAAAGCCTCGAGGGAAAACCACATATCCTTTGATCCACGCGACGGGAATCGTGACATTGCTGCTACAGCCTGGAAGGAAAGCGCAAGTGCATTCCACCACTCGAGACGAGGCCTGACTCCCCTGGGGAGACTCCAGAAGTACCCAAAGATCCATGTCAGCCCCTGAGAGGAATCCTCGGTTCCGGCCCTGACTCCACACAAGGTTTTTGGCCCCGGTATCAACGGGAGAGGAATCCCGAGAGGCCGCCTAGCAACTCGCATGGGGAGTGGCCTCTCCTGAGGCCACCAGGGCGGGTCCCAAACGTCCCCGTCGTAACTCGAGAACACCTGCCGCAACTCGAGAAAATCCAGGAAGTTCTCCCTTCCAGGCGAGATGAGGCCTATTTCCGATGAGTCGTCTGGAGACTAATGACACCTAACCTCTGGAACTTCGAAAGGGTCTTTCACACAATTGCTGCAACTCAAGAAGTTCACCGCCATACCCGTCTCCACTCGAGAGGAAGCACGATGGTCCCGACCACATCCAGAGGAGCCCCGTTTCCCCCTCGTAGCTCGAGATGAGGGATCCTTTCCCTGCTTTCAACGGGAAAGAATTCCCAGCGTTTCCGTCGCATCTCAAGAGGAGGCACTCTCAACAGGAAAGGCGAGAGGAACTCCATGGTGGTACCACCATTCCAAGAGTCCCCCAGATGTCTCAGTCCATTCCAGAGGAACCTCTTTGCCCTGCACTGGCTCATCTTTCACGCCGAGGATCGACTCACACCACGGTGGCACGTGGGACAGCCCTGTGGGAAAGCCTCATGGGAAAGCCTCGAGGAAAAACCACAGATTCTTTGATCCACGCGACGCGAAGCGTGACATTGCTGCTAGAGCCTGGAAGGAAAGCGCACGTGCATGCCCCCACTCCAGACGAGGCCTGACTCCCCTGGGGAGACTCCAGAAGTACCCAAAGATCCATGTCAGCCCCTGAGAGGAATCCTCGGTTCCGGCCCTGACTCCACACAAGGTTTTTGGCCCCGGTATCGACGGGAGAGGAATCCCGAGGGGCCCCCTAGCAACTAGCATGGGGACTGGCCTCTCCTGAGGCCACCAGGGCGGGTCCCTGAGGTCCCCGTCGTAACTCGAGAACACCTGCCGCAACTCGAGAAAATCCAGGAAGTTCTCCCTTCCAGGCGAGATGAGGCCTATTTCCGAAGAGGCGTCTGGAGACTAATGACACCTAACCTCTGGAACTTCGAAAGGGTCTTTCACACCCTTGCTGCAACTCAAGAAGTTCACCGCCATACCCGTCTCCACTCGGGAGGAAGCACGATGGTCCCGCCCACATCCAGAGGAGCCCCGTTTCCCCCTCGGAGCTCGAGATGAGGGATCCTTTCCCTGCTTTCAACGGAAAAGAATTCCTGGCGTTCCCGTCGCATGTCAAGAGGAGGCACTCTCAACAGGAAAGGCGAGAGGAACACCATGGTCGTACCACCATTCCAAGAGTCCCCCAGATGTCTCAGTCCATTCCAGAGGAACCTCTTTGCCCTGCACTGGCTCATCTTTCACGCCGAGGATCGACTCACACCACAGTGGCACGTGGGACAGCCCTGTGGAAAAGCCTCGAGGGAAAGCCTCGAGGGAAAACCACAGATCCTTTGATCCACGCCACGGAAAGCGTGACATTGCTGCTACAGCCTGGAAGGAAAGCGCACGTGCATGCCCCCACTCGAGACGAGGCCTGACTCCCCTGGGGAGACTCCAGAAGTACCCAAAGATCCATGTCAGCCCCTGAGAGGAATCCTCGGTTCCGGCCCTGACTCCTCACAATGATTTTGGCCCCAGTATTGATGGGAGAGGAATCCCGAGAGGCCCCCTAGCAACTCGCATGGGGACTGGCCGTTCCTGAGGCGACCAGGGCGGGTCCCTGAGGTCCCCGTCGTAGTTCGAGAACTCCTGCCGCAACTCGAGAAAATCCAGGAAGTTCTCCCTTCCAGGCGAGATGAGGCCTATTTCCGATGAGGCGTCTGGAGACTAATGACACCTAACCTCTGGAACTTCGAAAGGGTCTTTCACACCCTTGCTGCAACTCAAGAAGTTCACCGCCATACCCGTCTCCACTCGAGAGGAAGCCCGATGGTCCCGCCCACATCCAGAGGAGCCCCGTTTCCCCCTCGGAGCTCGAGATGAGGGATCGTTTCCCTGCTTTCAACGGGAAAGAATTCCCGGCGTTCCCGTCGCATCTCAAGAGGAGGCACTCTCAACAGAAAAGCCGAGAGGAACTCCATGGTCGTACCACCATTCCAAGAGTCCCCCAGATGTCTCAGTCCATTCCAGAGGAACCTCTTTGCCCTGCACTGGCTCATCTTTCACGCCGAGGATCGACTCACACCACGGTGGCACGTGGGACAGCCCTGTGGGAAAGCCTCGAGGGAAAGCCTCCAGGGAAAACCACAAAACCTTTGATCCACGCGACGGGAAGCGTGACATTGCTGCTACAGCCTGGAAGGAAAGCGCACGTGCATGCCCCCACTCGAGACGAGTCCTGACTCCCCTGGGGAGACTCCAGAAGTACCCAAAGATCCATGTCAGCCCCTGAGAGGAATCCTCGGTTCCGGCCCTGACTCCACACAAGGTTTTTGGCCCCGGTATCTACGAGAGAGGAATCCCGAGAGGCCCCCTAACAACTCGCATGGGGACTGGCCTCTCCTGAGGCCACCAGGGCGGGTCCCTGAGGTCCCCGTCGTAACTCGAGAACACCTGCCGCAACTCGAGAAAATCCAGGAAGTTCTCCCTTCCAGGCGAGATGAGGCCTATTTCCGATGAGGCGTCTGGAGTCTAATGACACCTAACCTCTGGAACTTCGAAAGGGTCTTTCACACCCTTGCTGCAACTCAAGAAGTTCACCGCCATACCCGTCTCCACTCTAGAGGAAGCACGATGGTCCCGCCCACATCCAGAGGAGCCCCGTTTCCCCCTCGTGGCTCGAGATGAGGGATCCTTTCCCTGCTTTCAACGGGAAAGAATTCCCAGCGTTCCCGTCGCATCTCAAGAAAAGGCACTCTCAACAGAAAAGGCGAGAGGAACTCCATGGTCGTACCACCATTCCAAGAGTCCCCCAGATGTCTCAGTCCATTCCAGAGGAACCTCTTTGCCCTGCACTGGCTCATCTTTCACGCCGAGGATCGACTCACACCACGGTGGCACGTGGGACAGCCCTGTGGGAAAGCCTCGAGGGAAAACCACAGATCCTTTGATCCACGCGACGGGAAGCGTGACATTGCTGCTACAGCCTGTAAGGAAAGCGCACGTGCATGCCCCCACTCGAGACGAGGCCTGACTCCCCTGGGGAGACTCCAGAAGTACCCAAAGATCCATGTCAGCCCCTGAGAGGAATCCTCGGATCCGGCCCTGACTCCAAACAAGGTTTTTGGCCCCGGTATCGACAGAAGAGGAATCCCGAGAGGCCCCCTAGCAACTCGCATGGGGAATGGCCTCTCCTGAGGCCACCAGGGCGGGTCCCTGAGGTCCCCGTCGTAACTCGAGAACACCTGCCGCAACTCGAGAAAATCCAGGAAGTTCTCACTTCCAGGCGAGATGAGGCCTATTTCCGATGAGGCGTCTGGAGACTAATGACACCTAACCTCTGGAACTTCGAAAGGGTCTTTCACACCCTTGCTGCAACTCAAGAAGTTCACCGCCATTCCCGTCTCCACTCGAGAGGAAGCACGACGGTCCCGCCCACATCCAGAGGAGCCCCGTTTCCCCCTCGTAGCTCGAGGTGAGGGATCCTTTCCCTGCATTCAACGGGAAAGAATTCCCGGCGTTCTCGTCGCATCTCAAGAGGAGGCACTCTCAACAGGAAAGGCTTGAGGAACTCCATGGTCGTACCACCATGCCAAGAGTCCCCCAGATGTCTCAGTCCATTCCAGAGGAACCTCTTTGCCCTGCACTGGCTCATCTTTCACGCCTAGGATCGACTCACACCACGGTGGCACGTGGGACAGCCCTGTGGGAAAGCCTCGAGGGAAAGCCTCGAGGGAAAACCACAGATCCTTTGATCCACGCCACGGGAAGCGTGACATTGCTGCTACAGCCTCGAAGGAAAGCGCACGTGCATGTCCCCACTCGAGACGAGGCCTGACTCAGCTGGGGAGACTCCAGAAGTACCCAAAGATCCATGTCAGCCCCTGAGAGTAATCCTCGGTTCCGGCCCTGACTCCACACAAGTTTTTTGGCCCCGGTATCGACGGGAGAGGAATCCCGAGAGGCCACCTAGCAACACGCATGGGGACTGTCCTCTATTGAGGCCACCAGGGCGGGTCCCCGAGGTCCCCGTCTTAACTCTAGAACACCTCCCGCAACTCGAGAATATCCAGGAAGTTCTCCCTTCCAGGCGAGATGAGGCCTATTTCCGATGAGGCGTCTGGAGACTAATGACACCTAACCTCTGGAACTTCGAAAGGGTCTTTCACACCCTTGCTGCAACTCAAGAAGTTCACCGCCATACCCGTCTCCACTCGAGAGGAAGCACGATGGTCCCGCCCACATCCAGAGGAGCCCCGTTTCCCCCTCGGAGCTCGAGATGAGGGATCCTTTCCCTGCTTTCAACGGGAAAGAATTCCCGGCGTTCCCGTCGCATCTCAAGAGGAGGCACTCTCAACAGGAAAGGCGAGAGGAACTCCATGGTCGTACCACCATTCCAGGAGTCCCCCAGATGTCTCAGTCCATTCCAGAGGAACCTCTTTGCCCTGCACTGGCTCATCTTTCACGCCGAGGATCGACTCACACCAAGGTGGCACGTGGGGCAGCCCTGTGGGAAAGCCTCGAGGGAAAACCACAGATCCTTTGATCCACGCGACGGGAAGCGTGACATTGCTGCTACAGTTTGGAAGGAAAGCGCACGTCCATGACCCCACTCGAGACGAGGCCTGACTCCCCTGGGGAGACTCCAGAAGTACTCAAAGATTCATGTCAGCCCCTGAGAGGAATCCTCGGTTCCGGCCCTGACTCCACACAAGGTTTTTGGCCCCAATATCGACGGGAGAGGAATCCCTAGAGGCCCCCTAGAACTCGCATGGGGACTAGCCTTTCCAGAGGCCACCAGAGCGGATCCTTGATGTCCCCGTCGTATCTCGAGAACACCTGCCGCAGCTCGAGAAAATCCAGGAAGTTCTCCCTTACAGGCGAGATGAGGCCAATTTCCGATGAGGCGTCTGGAGAGTAATGACACCTAACCTCTGGAAATTCGAAAGAGTCTTTCACACCCTTGCGGCAACTCAAGAAGTTCACCGCCATACCCATCTCCAATCGAGAGGAAGCACGATGATCACGCGCACATCCAGAGGAGCCCCGTATCCTTCTCGTAGCTCGAGATGAGGGATCCTTTCCCTGCTTTCAACGGGAAAGAATTCCCGGCGTTCCCGTCGCATCTCAAGAGGAGGCACTCTCAACAGGAAAGGCGAGAGGAACTCCATGGTCGTATCACCATTCCAAGAGTACCCCAGATGTCTCAGTCCATTCCAGAGGAACCTCTTTGCCCTTCACTGGCTCATCTTTCACGCCGAGGATCGACTCACACCACGGTGGCACGTGGGACAGCCCTGCGGGAAAGCCTCGATGGAAAACCACAGATCCTTTGATCCACGCCACGGGAAGCGTGACATTGCTGCTACAGCCTGTAAGGAAAGCGCACGTGCATGCCCCCACTCGAGACGAGGCCTGACTCCCCTGGGGAAACTCCTGAAGTACCCAAAGATCCATGTCAGCCCCTGAGAGGAATCCTCGGATCCGGCCCTGACTCCACACAAGGTTTTTGGCCCCGGTATCAACAGAAGAGGAATCCCGAGAGGCCCCCTAGCAACTCGCATGGGGAATGGCCTCTCCTGAGGCCACCAGGGCGGGTCCCTGAGGTCCCCGTCGTAACTCGAGAACACCTGCCGCAACTCGAGAAAATCCAGGAAGTTCTCCCTTCCAGGCGAGATGAGGCCTATTTCCGATGAGGCGTCTGGAGACTAATGACACCTAACCTCTGGAACTTCGAAAGGGTCTTTCACACCCTTGCTGAAACTCAAGAAGTTCACCGCCATACCCGTCTCCACTCGAGAGGAAGCACGATGGTCCCGCCCACATCCAGAGGAGCCCCGTTTTCCCCTCGGAGCTCGAGATGAGGGATCCTTTCCCTGCTTTCAACGGGAAAGTATTCCCGGCGTTCCCGTCGCATCTCAACAGGAGGCACTCTCAACAGGAAAGGCGAGAGGAACTCCATGGTCGTACCACCATTCCAAGAGTCCCCCAGATGTCTCAGTCCATTCCAGAGGAACCTCTTTGCCCTGCACTGGCTCATCTTTCACGCCGAGGATCGACTCACACCACGGTGGCACGTGGGACAGCCCTGTGGGAAAGCCTCGAGGGAAAACCACAGATCCTTTGATCCACGCGACGGGAAGCGTGACATTGCAGCTGCAGCCTGGAAGGAATGCGCACGTGCATGCCCACACTCGAGACGAGGCCTGACTCCCCTGGGGAGACTCCAGAAGTACCCAAAGATCCATGTCAGCCCCTGAGAGGAATCCTCGGTTCCGGCCCAGACTCCACACAAGATTTTTGGCCCCGGTATCGATGGGAGAGGAATCCCGAGAGGCCCCCTAGCAACTCGCATGGGGATTGGCCTTTCCTGAGGCCACCAGGGCGGGTCCCTGAGGTCCCCGTCGTAACTCGAGAACACCTGCCGCAACTCGAGAAAATCCAGGAAGTTCTCCCTTCCAGGCGAGATGAGGCCTATTTCCGATGAGGCGTCTGGAGACTAATGACACCTAACCTCTGGAACTTCGAAAGGGTCTTTCACACCCTTTCTGCAACTCAAGAAGTTCACCGCCATACCCGTCTCCACTCGAGAGGAAGCACGATGGTCCCGCCCACATCCAGAGGAGCCCCGTTTCCCCCTCGTAGCTCGAGATGAGGGATCCATTCCCTGCTTTCAACGGGAAAAAATTCCCGGCGTTCCCGTCGCATCTCAAGAGGAGGCACTCTGAACAGGAAAGGCGAGAGGAACCCCATGGTGGAACCACCATTCCAAGAGTCCCCCAGATGTCTCAGTCCATTCCAGAGGAACCTCTTTGCCCTGCACTGGCTCATCTTTCACGCCGAGGATCGACTCACACCACGGTGGCACGTGGGACAGCCCTGTGCGAAAGCCTCGAGGGAAAATCCCAGATCCTTTGATCCACGCGACGGGATGCGTGACATTGCTGCTACAGCCTGGAAGGAAAGCGCACATGCATTCCCCCACAAGAGACGAGGCCTGACTCCCCTGGGGAGACTCCAGAAGTACCCAAAGATCCATGTCAGCCCATGAGAGGAATCCTCGGTTCCGGCCCTGAATCCACACAAGGTTTTTGGCCCCGGTATCGAAGGGAGAGGAATCCCGAGAGGCCCCCTAGCAACTCGCATGGGGACTGGCCTTTCCTGAGGCCACCAGGGTGGGTCCCTGAGGTCCCCGTCGTAACTCGAGAACACCTGCCGCAACTCGAGAAAATCCAGGAAGTTCTCCCTTCCAGGTGAGATGAGGCCTATTTCGATGAGGCGTCTGGAGACTAATGACACCTAACCTCTGGAACTTCGAAAGGGTCTTTCACACCCTTTCTGCTCTCAAGGAGTTCACCGCCATACCCCTCTCCACTCGAGAGGAAGCACGATGGTGCCGCCCACATCCAGAGGAGCCCCGTTTCCCCCTCGTAGCTTGAAATGAGGGATCCTTTCCCTCATTTCAACGGGAAAGAATTCCCGGCGTTCCCATCGCATCTCAAGAGGAGGCACTCTCAACAGGAAAGGCGAGAAGAACTCCATGGTCGAACCACCATTCCAAGAGTCCCCCAGATGTCTCAGTCCATTCCAGAGGAACCTCTTTGCCCTGCACTGGCTCATCTTTCACGCCGAGGATCGACTCACACCACGGTGGCACGTGGGACAGCCCTGTGCGAAAGCCTCGATGGAAAACCACAGATCCTTTGATCCACGCCACGGGAAGCGTGACATTGCTGCTACAGCCTGTAAGGAAAGCGCACGTGCATGCCCCCACTCGAGACGAGGCCTGACTCCCCTGGGGAGACTCCAGAAGTACCCAAAGATCCATGTCAGCCCCTGAGAGGAATCCTCGGATCCGGCCCTGACTCCACACAAGGTTTTTGGCCCCGGTATCAACAGAAGAGGAATCCCGAGAGGCCCCCTAGCAACTCGCATGGGGAATGGCCTCTCCTGAGGCCACCAGGGCGGGTCCCTGAGGTCCCCGTCGTAACTCGAGAACACCTGCCGCAACTCGAGAAAATCCAGGAAGTTCTCCCTTCCAGGCGAGATGAGGCCTATTTCCGATGAGGCGTCTGGAGACTAATGACACCTAACCTCTGGAACTTCGAAAGGGTCTTTCACACCCTTGCTGAAACTCAAGAAGTTCACCGCCATAACCGTCTCCACTCGAGAGGAAGCACGATGGTCCCGCCCACATCCAGAGGAGCCCCGTTTTCCCCTCGGAGCTCGAGATGAGGGATCCTTTCCCTGCTTTCAACGGGAAAGAATTCCCGGCGTTCCCGTCGCATCTCAACAGGAGGCACTCTCAACAGGAAAGGCGAGAGGAACTCCATGGTCGTACCACCATTCCAAGAGTCCCCCAGATGTCTCAGTCCATTCCAGAGGAACCTCTTTGCCCTGCACTGGCTCATCTTTCACGCCGAGGATCGACTCACACCACGGTGGCACGTGGGACAGCCCTGTGGGAAAGCCTCGAGGGAAAGCCTCGAGGAAAAACCACAGATCCTTTGATCTACGCGACGGGAAGCGTGACATTGCTGCTACAGCCTGGAAGGAAAGCGCACGTGCATGCCCCCACTCGAGACGAGGCCTGACTCCCCTGGGGAGACTCCAGAAGTACCCAAAGATCCATGTCACCCCTGAGAGGAATCCTCGGTTCTGGCCCTGACTCCACACAAGGTTTTTGGCCCCGGTATCGACAGGAGAGGAATCCCGAGAGGCCCCCTAGCAATTCGCATGGGCCTGGCCTCTCCTGAGGCCATCAGGGCGGGTCCCTGAGGTCCCCGTCGTAACTCGAGAACACCTGCCGCAACTCGAGAAAATCCAGGGAGTTCTCCCTTCCAGGCGAGATGAGGCCTATTTCCGATGAGGCGTCTGGAGACTAATGACACCTAACCTCTGGAACTTCGAAAGAGTCTTTCACACCCTTGCTGCAACTCAAGAAGTTCACCGCCATACCTATCTCCACTCGAGAGGAAGCACGATGGTCCCGCCCACATCCAGAGGAGCCCCGTTTCACCCTCGTAGCTCGAGATGAGGGATCCTTTCCCTGCATTCAACGGGAAAGAATTCCCGGCGTTCCCATCGCATCTCAAGAGGAGGCACTCTCAACAGGAAAGGCAAGAGGAACACCATGGTCGTACCACCATTCCAAGAGTCCCCCAGATGTCTCAGTCCATTCCAGAGAAACCTCTTTGCCCTGCACTGGCTCATCTTTCACGCCGAGGATCGACTCACACCACGGTGGCACGTGGGACAGCCCTGTGGGAAAGCCTCGAGGGAAAACCACAGATCCTTTGATCCACGCGACGGGAAGCGTGACATTGCAGCTGCAGCCTGGAAGGAATGCGCACGTGCATGCCCACACTCGAGACGAGGCCTGACTCCCCTGGGGAGACTCCAGAAGTACCCAAAGATCCATGTCAGCCCCTGAGAGGAATCCTCGGTTCCGGCCCAGACTCCACACAAGATTTTTGGCCCCGGTATCGATGGGAGAGGAATCCCGAGAGGCCCCCTAGCAACTCGCATGGGGATTGGCCTTTCCTGAGGCCACCAGGGCGGGTCCCTGAGGTCCCCGTCGTAACTCGAGAACACCTGCCGCAACTCGAGAAAATCCAGGAAGTTCTCCCTTCCAGGCGAGATGAGGCCTATTTCCGATGAGGCGTCTGGAGACTAATGACACCTAACCTCTGGAACTTCGAAAGGGTCTTTCACACCCTTTCTGCAACTCAAGAAGTTCACCGCCATACCCGTCTCCACTCGAGAGGAAGCACGATGGTCCCGCCCACATCCAGAGGAGCCCGGTTTCCCCCTCGTAGCTCGAGATGAGGGATCCTTTCCCTGCTTTCAACGGGAAAAAATTCCCGGCGTTCCCGTCGCATCTCAAGAGGAGGCACTCTGAACAGGAAAGGCGAGAGGAACTCCATGGTGGAACCACCATTCCAAGAGTCCCCCAGATGTCTCAGTCCATTCCAGAGGAACCTCTTTGCCCTGCACTGGCTCATCTTTCACGCCGAGGATCGACTCACACCACGGTGGCACGTGGGACAGCCCTGTGCGAAAGCCTCGAGGGAAAATCCCAGATCCTTTGATCCACGCGACGGGATGCGTGACATTGCTGCTACAGCCTGGAAGGAAAGCGCACATGCATTCCCCCACAAGAGACGAGGCCTGACTCCCCTGGGGAGGCTCCAGAAGTACCCAAAGATCCATGTCTGCCCCTGAGAGGAATCATCGGTTCCGGCCCTGACTCCACACAAGGTTTTTGGCCCCGGTATCGACGGGAGAGGAAACCCGAGAGGCCCCCTAGCAACTCGCATGGGGACTGGCCTTCCTGAGGCCACCAGGGCGGGTCCCTGAGGTCCCCGTCGTAACTCGAGAACACCTGCCGCAACTCGAGAAAATCCAGGGAGTTCTCCCTTCCAGGCGAGATGAGGCCTATTTCCGATGAGGCGTCTGGAGACTAATGACACCTAACCTCTGGAAGGTCGAAAGGGTCTTTCACACCCTTGCTGCAACTCAAGAAGTTCACCGCCATACCCGTCTCCACTCGAGAGGAAGCACGATGGTCCCGCCCACATCCAGAGGAGCCCCGTTTCCCACTCGTAGTTCGAGATGAGGGATCCTTTCCCTGCTTTCAACGGGAAAGAATCCAGGCGTTCCGTCGCATCTCAAGAGGAGGCACTCTCAACAGGAAAGGCGAGAGGAACTCCATGGTCGTACCACCATTCCAAGAGTCCCCCAGATGTCTCAGTCCATTCCAGAGGAACCTCTTTGCCCTGCACTGGGTCATCTTTCACGCCGAGGATCGACTCACACCACGGTGGCACGTGGGACAGCCCTGTGGGAAAGCCTCGAGGGAAAACCACAGATCCTTTGATCCACGCGACGGGAAGCGAGACATTGCAGCTACAGCCTGGAAGGAAAGCGCACGTGCATGCCCCCACTCGAGACGAGGCCTGACTCCCCTGGGGAGGCTCCAGAAGTACCCAAAGATCCATGTCAGCCCCTGAGAGGAATCATCGGTTCCGGCCCTGACTCCACACAAGGTTTTTGGCCCCGGTATCGACGGGAGAGGAAACCCGAGAGGGCCCCTAGCAACTCGCATGGGGACTGGCCTTCCTGAGGCCAACAGGGCGGGTCCCTGAGGTCCCCGTCGTAACTCGAGAACACCTGCCGCAACTCGAGAAAATCCAGGGAGTTCTCCCTTCCAGGCGAGATGAGGCCTATTTCCGATGAGGCGTCTGGAGACTAATGACACCTAACCTCTGGAAGGTCGAAAGGGTCTTTCACACCCTTGCTGCAACTCAAGAAGTTCACCACCATACCCGTCTTCACTCGAGAGGAAGCACGATGGTCCCGCCCACATCCAGAGGAGCCCCGTTTCCCACTCGTAGCTCGAGATGAGGGATCCCTTCCTTGCTTTCAACGGGAAAGAATTCCCGGGGTTTCCGTCGCATCTCAAGAGGAGGCACTCTCAACAGGAAAGGCGAGAGGAACTCCCTGGTCGAAGCACCATTCCAAGAGTCCCCCAGATGTCTCAGTCCATTCCAGAGGAACCTCTTTGCCCTGCACTGGCTCATCTTTCACGCCGAGGATTGACTCACACCACGGTGGCACGTGTGACAGCCCTGTGGGAAAGCCTCGAGTGAAAGCCTCGAGGGAAAAACCCAGATCCTTTGCTCCACGCGACAGGATGCGTGACATTGCTGCTACAGCCTGGAAGGAAAGCGCACGTGCATCCCCCACTAGAGACGAGGCCTGACTCCCCTGGGGAGACTCCAGAAGTACCCAAAGATCCATGTCAGCCCATGAGAGGAATCCTCGGTTCCGGCCCTGAATCCACACAAGGTTTTTGGCCCCGGTATTGAAGGGAGAGGAATCCCGAGAGGCCCCCTAGCAACTCGCATGGGGACTGGCCTTTCCTGAGGCCACCAGGGTGGGTCCCTGAGGTCCCCGTCGTAACTCGAGAACACCTGCCGCAACTCGAGAAAATCCAGGAAGTTCTCCCTTCCAGGTGAGATGAGGCCTATTTCCGATGAGGCGTCTGGAGACTAATGACACCTAACCTCTGGAACTTCGAAAGGGTCTTTCACACCCATGCTGCTCTCAAGGAGTTCACCGCCATACCCCTCTCCACTCGAGAGGAAGCACGATGGTCCCGCCCACATCCAGAGGAGCCCCGTTTCCCCCTCGTAGCTCGAAATGAGGGATCCTTTCCCTGCTTTCAACGGGAAAGAATTCCCGGCGTTCCCATCGCATCTCAAGAGGAGGCACTCTCAACAGGAAAGGCGAGAAGAACTCCATGGTCGAACCACCATTCCAAGAGTCCCCCAGATGTCTCAGTCCATTCCAGAGGAACCTCTTTGCCCTGCAGTGCCTCATCTTTCACGCCGAGGATCGACTCACACCACGGTGGCACGTGGGACAGCCCTGTGCGAAAGCCTCGAGGGAAAACCCCAGATCCTTTGATCCACGCGACGGGAAGCGTGACATTGCTGCTACAGCCTGGAAGGAAAGCGCACGTGCATGCCCCCACTCGAGACGAGGCCTGACTCCCCTGGGGAGACTCCAGAAGTACCCAAAGTTCCATGTCAGCCCGTGAGAGGAATCCTCGGTTCCGGCCCTGACTCCACACAAGGTTTTTGGCCCCGGTATCGATGGGAGAGGAAGAGAGGCCCCCTAGCAACTCGCATGGGGACTGGCCTCTCCTGAGGCCACCAGGGCGGGTCCCTAAGGTCCCCGTCGTAACTCGAGAACACCTGCCGCAACTCGAGAAAATCCAGGAAGTTCTCTCTTCCAGGCGAGATGAGGCCTATTTCCCATGAGGCGTCTGGACACTAATGACACCTAACCTCTGGAACTTCGAAAGGGTCTTTCACACCCTTGCTGCAACTCAAGAAGTTCAGCGCCATACCCGTCTCCACTCGAAAGGAAGCACGATGGTCCCGCCCACATCCAGAGGAGACCCGTTTCCCCCTCGTAGCTCGAGATGAGGGATCCTTTCCCTGCTTTCAACGGGAAAGAATTCCCGGCGTTCCCGTCGCATCTCAAGAGGAGGCACTCTCAACAGAAAAGGCCAGAGGAACTCCATGGTCGTACCACCATTCCACGAGTCCCACAGATGTCTCAGTCCATTCCAGAGGAACCTCTTTGCCCTGCACTGGCTCATCTTTCACGCCGAGGATCGACTCACACCACAGTGGCACGTGGGACAGCCCTGTGGGAAAGCCTCGAGGGAAAACCACAGATCCTTTGATCCACGCGACGGGAAGCGTGACATTGCAGCTACAGCCTGGAAGGAAAGCGCACGTACATGCCCACACTCGAGACGAGGCCTGACTCCCCTGGGGAGACTCCAGAAGTACCCAAAGATCCATGTCAGCCCATGAGAGGAATCCTCGGTTCCGGCCCTGACTCCACACAAGGTTTTTGGCCCCGGTATCGAAGGGAGAGGATTCCCGAGAGGCCCCCTAGCAACTCGCATGGGGACTGGCCTTTCCTGAGGCCACCAGGGTGTGTCCCTGAGGTCCCCTTCGTAACTCCAGTACACCTGCCACAACTCGAGAAAATCCAGGAAGTTCTCCCTTCCAGGTGAGATGAGGCCTATTTCCGATGAGGCGTCTGGAGACTAATGACACCTAACCTCTGGAACTTCGAAAGGGTCTTTCACAGCCTTGCTGCTCTCAAGGAGTTCACCGCCATACCCCTCTCCACTCGAGAGGAAGCACGATGGTCCCGCCCACATCCAGAGGAGCCCCGCTTCCCCCTCGTAGCTCGAAATGAGGGATCCTTTCCCTGCTTTCAACGGGAAAGAATTCCCGGCGTTCCCATCGCATCTCAAGAGGAGGCACTCTCAACAGGAAAGGCGATATGAACTCCATGGTCGAACCACCATTCCAAGAGTCCCCCAGATGTCTCAGTCCATTTCAGAGGAACCTCTTTGCCCTGCACTGGCTCATCTTTCACTCCGAGGATCGACTCACACCACGGTGGTACGTGGGACAGCCCTGTGGGAAAGCCTCGAGGGAAAGCCTCGAGGGAAAACCACAGATCCTTTGATCCATGCGACGGGAAGCGTGACATTGCTGCTACAGCCTGGAAGGAAAGCGCACGTGCATGCCCCCACTCGAGACGAGGCCTGACTCCCCTGGGGAGACTCCAGAAGTACCCAAAAATCCATGTCAGCCCCTGAGAGGAATCATCGGTTCCGGCCCTGACTCCACACAAGGTTTTTGGCCCCGGTATCGACGGGAGAGGAAACCCGAGAGGCCCCCTAGCAACTCGCATGGGGACTGGCCTTCCTGAGGCCACCAGGGCGGGTCCCTGAGGTCCCCGTCGTAACTCGAGAACACCTGCCGCAACTCGAGAAAATCCAGGAAGTTCTCCCTTCCAGGCGAGATGAGGCCTATTTCCGATGAGGCGTCTGGAGACTAATGACACCTAACCTCTGGAAGGTCGAAAGGGTCTTTCACACCCTTGCTGCAACTCAAGAAGTTCACCGCCCTACCCGTCTCCACTCGAGAGGAAGCACGATGGTCCCGCCCACATCCAGAGGAGCCCCGTTTCCCACTCGTAGTTCGAGATGAGGGATCTTTCCCTGCTTTCAACGGGAAAGAATCCCGGCGTTCCCGTCGCATCTCAAGAGGAGGCACTCTCAACAGGAAAGGCGAGAGGAACTCCATGGTCGTACCACCATTCCAAGAGTCCCCCAGATGTCTCAGTCCATTCCAGAGGAACCTCTTTGCCCTGCACTGGGTCATCTTTCACGCCGAGGATCGACTCACACCACGGTGGCACGTGGGACAGCCCTGTGGGAAAGCCTCGAGGGAAAACCACAGATCCTTTGATCCACGCGACGGGAAGCGAGACATTGCAGCTACAGCCTGGAAGGAAAGCGCACGTGCATGCCCCCACTCGAGACGAGGCCTGACTCCCCTGGGGAGACTCCAGAAGTACCCAAAGATCCATGTCAGCCCCTGAGAGGAATCCTCGGTTCCGGCCCTGACTCCACACAAGGTTTTTGGCCCCGGTATCGATGGGAGAGGAATCCCGAGAGGCCCCCTAGCAAATCGCATGGGACTGGCCTCTCCTGAGGCCACCAGGGCGGGTCCCTGAGGTCCCCGTCGTAACTCGAGAACACCTGCCGCAACTCGAGAAAATCCAGGAAGTTCTCCCTTCCAGGTGAGATGAGGCCTATTTCCGATGAGGCGTCTGGAGACTAATGACACCTAACCTCTGGAACTTCGAAAGTGTCTTTCACACCCATGCTGCTCTCAAGGAGTTCACCGCCATACCCCTCTGCACTCGAGAGGAAGCACGATGGTCCCGCCCACATCCAGAGGAGCCCCGTTTCCCCCTCGTAGCTCGAAATGAGGGATCCTTTCCCTGCTTTCAACGGGAAAGAATTCCCGGCGTTCCCATCGCATCTCAAGAGGAGTCACTCTCAACAGGAAAGGCGAGAAGAACTCCATGGTCGAACCACCATTCCAAGAGTCCCCCAGATGTCTCAGTCCATTCCAGAGGAACCTCTTTGCCCTGCACTGGCTCATCTTTAACTCCGAGGATCGAATCACACCACGGTGGCACGTGGGACAGCCCTGTGGGAAAGCCACGAGGGAAAACCCCAGATCCTTTGATCCACGCGACGGGAAGCGTGACATTGCTGCTACAGCCTGAAAGGAAAGCGCACGTGCATGCCCCGACTCGAGAAGAGGCCTGACTCCCCTGGGGAGACTCCAGAAGTACCCAAAAATCCATGTCAGCCCGAGAGAGGAATCCTCGGTTCCGGCCCTGAATCCACACAAGGTTTTTGGCCCCGGTATCGATGGGAGAGGAAGAGAGGCCCCCTAGCAACTCGCATGGGGACTGGCCTCTCCTGAGGCCACCAGGGCGGGTCCCTGAGGACCCCGTCGTAACTCCAGAACACCTGTCGCAACTCGAGAAAATCCAGGAAGTTCTCCCTTCCAGGCGAGATGAGGCCTATTTCCCATGAGGCGTCTGGACACTAATGACACCTAACCTCTGGAACTTCGAAAGGGTCTTTCACACCCTTGCTGCAACTCAAGAAGTTCACCGCCATACCCGTCTCCACTCGAAAGGAAGCACGATGGTCCCGCCCACATCCAGAGGAGACCCGTTTTCCCCTCGTAGCACGAGATGAGGGATCCCTGCCTTGCTTTCAACGGGAAAGAATTCCCGGCGTTCCCGTCGCCTCTCAAGAGGAGGCACTCTCAACAGGAAAGGCGAGAGGGACTCCATGGTCGTTCCACCATTCCAAGAGTCCCCCAGATGTCTCAGTCCATTCCAGAGGAACCTCTTTGCCCTGCACTGGCTCATCTTTCACGCCGAGGATCGACTCACACCACGGTGGCACGTGGGACAGCTCTGTGGGAAAGCCTCGAGGGAAAGCCTCGAGGGAAAACCACAGATCCTTTGATCCACGCCACGGGAAGCGTGACATTGCTGCTACAGCCTGGAAGGAAAGCGCACGTGCATGCCCCCACTCGAGACGAGGCCTGACTTCCCTGGGGAGACTCCAGAAGTACCCGAAGATCCATGTCAGACCCTGAGAGGAATCCTCGGTTCCGGCCCTGACTCCACACAAGCTTTTTGGCCCCGGTATCGACGGGAGAGGAATCCCGAGAGGCCCCCTAGCAACTCGCATGGGGACTGGCCTTTCATGAGGCTACCAGGGCGGGTCCCTGAGGTCCCCGTCGTAACTCGAGAACACCTGCCGCAACTCGAGAAAATCCAGGAAGTTCTCCCTTCCAGGCGAAATGAGGCCTATTTCCGATGAGGCGTCTGGAGACTAATGACACCTACCCTCTGGAACTTCGAAAGGGTCTTTCACACCCTTGCTGCAACTCAAGAAGTTCAGCGCCATAACCGTCTCCACTCGAAAGGAAGCACGATGGTCCCGCCCACATCCAGAGGAGCCCCGTTTTCCCCTCGTAGCTCGAAATGAGGGATCCTTTCCCTGCTTTCAACGGGAAAGAATTCCCGGCGTTCCCATCGCATCTCAAGAGGAGGCACTCTCAACAGGAAAGGCGATATGAACTCCATGGTCGAACCACCATTCCAAGAGTCCCCCAGATTTCTCAGTCCATTCCAGAGGAACCTCTTTGCCCTGCACTGGCTCATCTTTCACGCCGAGGATCGACTCACACCACGGTGGTACGTGGGACAGCCCTGTGGGAAAGCCTCGAGGGAAAACCACAGATCCTTTGATCCACGCGACGGGAAGCGAGACATTGCAGCTACAGCCTGGAAGGAAAGCGCACGTGCATGGCCCCACTCGAGACGAGGCCTGACTCCCCTGGGGAGACTCCAGAAGTACCCAAAGATCCATGTCAGCCCCTGAGAGGAATCCTCGGTTCCGGCCCTGACTCCACACAAGGTTTTTGGCCCCGGTATCGATGGGAGAGGAATCCCGAGAGGCCCCCTAGCAAATCGCATGGGACTGGCCTCTCCTGAGGCCACCAGGGCGGGTCCCTGAGGTCCCCGTCGTAACTCGAGAACACCTGCCGCAACTCGAGAAAATCCAGGAAGTTCTCCCTTCCAGGCGAGATGAGGCCTATTTCCGATGAGGCGTCTGGAGACTAATGACACCTACCCTCTGGAACTTCGAAAGGGTCTTTCACACCCTTGCTGCAACTCAAGAAGTTCAACGCCATAACCGTCTCCACTCGAAAGGAAGCACGATGGTCCCGCCCACATCCAGAGGAGCCCCGTTTTCCCCTCGTAGCTCGAGATGAGGGATCCTTTCACTGCTTTCAACGGGAAAGTATCCCGGCATTCCCGTCGCACCTCAAGAGGAGGCACTCTCAACAGGAAAGGCGAGAGGAACTCCATGGTCGAACCACCATTCCAAGAGTCCCCCAGATGTCTCAGTCCATTCCAGAGGAACCTCTTTGCCCTGCACTGGCTCATCTTTCACGCCGAGGATCGACTCACACCACGGTGGCACGTGGGACAGCCCTGTCGGAAAGCCTCGAGTGAAAGCCTCGAGGGAAAAACCCAGATCCTTTGATCCACGCGACGGGATGCGTGACATTGCTGCTACAGCCTGGAAGGAAAGCGCACGTGCATTCCCCCACTAGAGACGAGGCCTGACTCCCCTGGGGAGACTCCAGAAGTACCCAAAGATCCATGTCAGCCCATGAGAGGAATCCTCGGTTCCGGCCCTGAATCCACACAAGGTTTTTGGCCCCGGTATTGAAGGGAGAGGAATCCCGAGAGGCCCCCTAGCAACTCGCATGGGGACTGGCCTTTCCTGAGGCCACCAGGGTGGGTCCCTGAGTTCCCCGTCGTAACTCGAGAACACCTGCCGCAACTCGAGAAAATCCAGGAAGTTCTCCCTTCCAGGCGAGATGAGGCCTATTTCCGATGAGGCGTCTGGAGACTAATGACACCTAACCTCTGGAACTTCGAAAGGGTCTTTCACACCCCTGCTGCTCTCAAGGAGTTCACCGCCATACCCCTCTCCACTCGAGAGGAAGCACGATGGTCCCGCCCACATCCAGAGGAGCCCCGTTTCCCCCTCGTAGCTCGAAATGAGGGATCCTTTCCCTGCTTTCAACGGGAAAGAATTCCCGGCGTTCCCATCGCATCTCAAGAGGAGGCACTCTCAACAGGAAAGGCGATATGAACTCCATGGTCGAACCACCATTCCAAGAGTCCCCCAGATGTCTCAGTCCATTCCAGAGGAACCTCTTTGCCCTGCACTGGCTCATCTTTCACGCCGAGGATCGACTCACACCACGGTGGTACGTGGGACAGCCCTGTGGGAAAGCCTCGAGGGAAAGCCTCGAGGGAAAACCACAGATCCTTTGATCCATGCGACGGGAAGCGTGACATTGCTGCTACAGCCTGGAAGGAAAGCGCACGTGCATGCCCCCACTCGAGACGAGGCCTGACTCCCCTGGGGAGACTCCAGAAGTACCCAAAAATCCATGTCAGACCCTGAGAGGAATCATCGGTTCCGGCCCTGAATCCACACAAGGTTTTTGGCCCTGGTATCGTCGGGAGAGGAAACCCGAGAGGCCCCCTAGCAACTCGCATGGGGACTGGCCTTCCTGAGGCCACCAGGGCGGGTCCCTGAGGTCCCCGTCGTAACTCGAGAACACCTGCCGCAACTCGAGAAAATCCAGGGAGTTCTCCCTTCCAGGCGAGATGAGGCCTATTTCCGATGAGGCGTCTGGAGACTAATGACACCTAACCTCTGGAAGGTCGAAAGGGTCTTTCACACCCTTGCTGCAACTCAAGAAGTTCACCGCCATACCCGTCTCCACTGGAGAGGAAGCACGATGGTCCCGCCCACATCCAGAGGAGCCCCGTTTCCCACTCGTAGTTCGAGATGAGGGATCCTTTCCCTGCTTTCAACGGGAAAGAATCCCGGCGTTCCCGTCGCATCTCAAGAGGAGGCACTCTCAACAGGAAAGGCGAGAGGAACTCCATGGTCGAACCACCATTCCAAGAGTCCCCCAGATGTCTCAGTCCATTCCAGAGGAACCTCTTTGCCCTGCACTGGCTCATCTTTTACTCCGAGGATCGAATCACACCACGGTGGCAAGTGGGACAGCCCTGTGGGAAAGCCTCGAGGGAAAACCCCAGATCCTTTGATCCACGCGACGGGAAGCGTGACATTGCTGCTACAGCCTGAAAGGAAAGCGCACGTGCATGCCCCGACTCGAGAAGAGGCCTGACTCCCCTGGGGAGACTCCAGAAGTACCCAAAAATCCATGTCAGCCCGTGAGAGGAATCCTCGGTTCCGGCCCTGAATCCACACAAGGTTTTTGGCCAGGGTATCGATGGGAGAGGAAGAGAGGCCCCCTAGCAACTCGCATGGGGACTGGCCTCTCCTGAGGCCACCAGGGCGGGTCCCTGAGGTCCCCGTCGTAACTCGAGAACACCTGCCGCAACTCGAGAAAATCCAGGAAGTTCTCCCTTCCAGGCGAGATGAGGCCTATTTCCCATGAGGCGTCTGGACACTAATGACACCTAACCTCTGGAACTTCGAAAGGGTCTTTCACACCCTTGCTGCAACTCAAGAAGTTCACCGCCATACCCGTCTCCACTCGAAAGGAAGCACGATGGTCCCGCCCACATCCAGAGGAGACCCGTTTTCCCCTCGTAGCTCGAGATGAGGGATCCCTGCCTTGCTTTCAACGGGAAAGAATTCCCGGCGTTCCCGTCGCATCTCAAGAGGAGGCACTCTCAACAGGAAAGGCGAGAGGGACTCCATGGTCGTTCCACCATTCCAAGAGTCCCCCAGATGTCTCAGTCCATTCCAGAGGAACCTCTTTGCCCTGCACTGGCTCATCTTTCACGCCGAGGATCGGCTCACACCACGGTGGCACGTGGGACAGCTCTGTGGGAAAGCCTCGAGGGAAAGCCTCGAGGGAAAACCACAGATCCTTTGATCCACGCCACGGGAAGCGTGACATTGCTGCTACAGCCTGGAAGGAAAGCGCACGTGCATGCCCCCACTCGAGACGAGGCCTGACTTCCCTGGGGAGACTCCAGAAGTACCCGAAGATCCATGTCAGCCCCTGAGAGGAATCCTCGGTTCCGGCCCTGACTCCACACAAGCTTTTAGGCCCCGGTATCGACGGGAGAGGAATCCCGAGAGGCCCCCTAGCAACTCGCATGGGGACTGGCCTTTCATGAGGCTACCAGGGCGGGTCCCTGAGGTCCCCGTCGTAACTCGAGAACACCTGTCGCAACTCGAGAAAATCCAGGAAGTTCTCCCTTCCAGGCGAGATGAGGCCTATTTCCGATGAGGCGTCTGGAGACTAATGACACCTACCCTCTGGAACTTCGAAAGGGTCTTTCACACCCTTGCTGCAACTCAAGAAGTTCAGCGCCATAACCGTCTCCACTCGAAAGGAAGCACGATGGTCCCGCCCACATCCAGAGGAGCCCCGTTTCCCCCTCGTAGATCGAAATGAGGGATCCTTTCCCTGCTTTCAACGGGAAAGAATTCCCGGCGTTCCCATCGCATCTCAAGAGGAGGCACTCTCAACAGGAAAGGCGATATGAACTCCATGGTCGAACCACCATTCCAAGAGTCCCCCAGATGTCTCAGTCCATTCCAGAGGAAACTCTTTGCCCTGCACTGGCTCATCTTTCACGCCGAGGATCGACTCACACCACGGTGGTACGTGGGACAGCCCTGTGGGAAAGCCTCGAGGGAAAGCCTCGAGGGAAAACCACAGATCCTTTGATCCAAGCGACGGGAAGCGTGACATTGCTGCTACAGCTTGGAAGGAAAGCGCACGTGCATGCCCCCACTCGAGACGAGGCCTGACTCCCCTGGGGAGACTCCAGAAGTACCCAAAAATCCATGTCAGCCCCTGAGAGGAATCATCGGTTCCGGCCCTGACTCCACACAAGGTTTTTGGCCCTGGTATCGTCGGGAGAGGAAACCCGAGAGGCCCCCTAGCAACTCGCATGGGGACTGGCCTTCCTGAGGCCACCAGGGCGGGTCCCTGAGGTCCCCGTCGTAACTCGAGAACACCTGCCGCAACTCGAGAAAATCCAGGGAGTTCTCCCTTCCAGGCGAGATGAGGCCTATTTCCGATGAGGCGTCTGGAGACTAATGACACCTAACCTCTGGAAGGTCGAAAGGGTCTTTCACACCCTTGCTGCAACTCAAGAAGTTCACCGCCATACCCGTCTCCACTCGAGAGGAAGCACGATGGTCCCGCCCACATCCAGAGGAGCCCCGTTTCCCACTCGTAGTTCGAGATGAGGGATCCTTTCCCTGCTTTCAACGGGAAAGAATCCCGGCGTTCCCGTCGCATCTCAAGAGGAGGCACTCTCAACAGGAAAGGCGAGAGGAACTCCATGGTCGAACCACCATTCCAAGAGTCCCCCAGATGTGTCAGTCCATTCCAGAGGAACCTCTTTGCCCTGCACTGGGTCATCTTTCACGCCGAGGATCGACTCACACCACGGTGGCACGTGGGACAGCCCTGTGGGAAAGCCTCGAGGGAAAACCACAGATCCTTTGATCCACGCGACGGGAAGCGAGACATTGCAGCTGCAGCCTGGAAGGAAAGCGCACGTGCATGCCCCCACTCGAGACGAGGCCTGACTCCCCTGGGGAGACTCCAGAAGTACCCAAAGATCCATGTCAGCCCCTGAGAGGAATCCTCGGTTCCGGCCCTGACTCCACACAAGGTTTTTGGCCCCGGTATCGATGGGAGAGGAATCCCGAGAGGCCCCCTAGCAAATCGCATGGGACTGGCCTCTCCTGAGGCCACCAGGGCGGGTCCCTGAGGTCCCCGTCGTAACTCGAGAACACCTGCCGCAACTCGAGAAAATCCAGGAAGTTCTCCCTTCCAGGTGAGATGAGGCCTATTTCCGATGAGGCGTCTGGAGACTAATGAAACCTAACCTCTGGAACTTCGAAAGGGTCTTTCACACCCATGCTGCTCTCAAGGAATTCACCGCCATACCCCTCTGCACTCGAGAGGAAGCACGATGGTCCCGCCCACATTCAGAGGAGCCCCGTTTCCCCCTCGTAGCTCGAAATGAGGGATCCTTTCCCTGCTTTCAACGGGAAAGAATTCCCGGCGTTCCCATCGCATCTCAAGAGGAGGCACTCTCAACAGGAAAGGCGAGAAGAACTCCATGGTCGAACCACCATTCCAAGAGTCCCCCAGATGTCTCAGTCCATTCCAGAGGAACCTCTTTGCCCTGCACTGGCTCATCTTTTACTCCGAGGATCGAATCACACCACGGTGGCAAGTGGGACAGCCCTGTGGGAAAGCCTCAAGGGAAAACCCCAGATCCTTTGATCCACGCGACGGGAAGCGTGACATTGCTGCTACAGCCTGAAAGGAAAGCGCACGTGCATGCCCCGACTCGAGAAGAGGCCTGACTCCCCTGGGGAGACTCCAGAAGTACCCAAAAATCCATGTCAGCCCGTGAGAGGAATCCTCGGTTCCGACCCTGAATCCACACAAGGTTTTTGGCCAGGGTATCGATGGGAGAGGAAGAGAGGCCCCCTAGCAACTCGCATGGGGACTGGCCTCTCCTGAGGCCACCAGGGCGGGTCCCTGAGGTCCCCGTCGTAACTCGAGAACACCTGCCGCAACTCGAGAAAATCCAGGAAGTTCTCCCTTCCAGGCGAGATGAGGCCTATTTCCCATGAGGCGTCTGGACACTAATGACACCTAACCTCTGGAACTTCGAAAGGGTCTTTCACACCCTTGCTGCAACTCAAGAAGTTCACCGCCATACCCGTCTCCACTCGAAAGGAAGCACGATGGTCCCGCCCACATCCAGAGGAGACCCGTTTTCCCCTCGTAGCTCGAGATGAGGGATCCCTGCCTTGCTTTCAACGGGAAAGAATTCCCGGCGTTCCCGTCGCATCTCAAGAGGAGGCACTCTCAACAGGAAAGGCGAGAGGGACTCCATGGTCGTTCCACCATTCCAAGAGTCCCCCAGATGTCTCAGTCCATTCCAGAGGAACCTCTTTGCCCTGCACTGGCTGATCTTTCACGCCGAGGATCGACTCACACCACGGTGGCACGTGGGACAGCTCTGTGGGAAAGCCTCGAGGGAAAGCCTCGAGGGAAAACCACAGATCCTTTGATCCACGCCACGGGAAGCGTGACATTGCTGCTACAGCCTGGAAGGAAAGCGCACGTGCATGCCCCCACTCGAGACGAGGCCTGACTTCCCTGGGGAGACTCCAGAAGTACCCGAAGATCCATGTCAGCCCCTGAGAGGAATCCTCGGTTCCGGCCCTGACTCCACACAAGCTTTTTGGCCCCGGTATCGACGGGAGAGGAATCCCGAGAGGCCCCCTAGCAACTCGCATGGGGACTGGCCTTTCATGAGGCTACCAGGGCGGGTCCCTGAGGTCCCCGTCGTAACTCGAGAACACCTGCCGCAACTCGAGAAAATCCAGGAAGTTCTCCCTTCCAGGCGAGATGAGGCCTATTTCCGATGAGGCGTCTGGAGACTAATGACACCTACCCTCTGGAACTTCGAAAGGGTCTTTCACACCCTTGCTGCAACTCAAGAAGTTCAGCGCCATAACCGTCTCCACTCGAAAGGAAGCACGATGGTCCCGCCCACATCCAGAGGAGCCCCGTTTCCCCCTCGTAGATCGAAATGAGGGATCCTTTCCCTGCTTTCAACGGGAAAGAATTCCCTGCGTTCCCATCGCATCTCAAGAGGAGGCACTCTCAACAGGAAAGGCGATATGAACTCCATGGTCGAACCACCATTCCAAGAGTCCCCCAGATGTCTCAGTCCATTCCAGAGGAAACTCTTTGCCCTGCACTGGCTCATCTTTCACGCCGAGGATCGACTCACACCACGGTGGTACGTGGGACAGCCCTGTGGGAAAGCCTCGAGGGAAAGCCTCGAGGGAAAACCACAGATCCTTTGATCCAAGCGACGGGAAGCGTGACATTGCTGCTACAGCTTGGAAGGAAAGCGCACGTGCATGCCCCCACTCGAGACGAGGCCTGACTCCCCTGGGGAGACTCCAGAAGTACCCAAAAATCCATGTCAGCCCCTGAGAGGAATCATCGGTTCCGGCCCTGACTCCACACAAGGTTTTTGGCCCTGGTATCGTCGGGAGAGGAAACCCGAGAGGCCCCCTAGCAACTCGCATGGGGACTGGCCTTCCTGAGGCCACCAGGGCGGGTCCCTGAGGTCCCCGTCGTAACTCGAGAACACCTGCCGCAACTCGAGAAAATCCAGGGAGTTCTCCCTTCCAGGCGAGATGAGGCCTATTTCCGATGAGGCGTCTGGAGACTAATGACACCTAACCTCTGGAAGGTCGAAAGGGTCTTTCACACCCTTGCTGCAACTCAAGAAGTTCACCGCCATACCCGTCTCCACTCGAGAGGAAGCACGATGGTCCCGCCCACATCCAGAGGAGCCCCGTTTCCCACTCGTAGTTCGAGATGAGGGATCCTTTCCCTGCTTTCAACGGGAAAGAATCCCGGCGTTCCCGTCGCATCTCAAGAGGAGGCACTCTCAACAGGAAAGGCGAGAGGAACTCCATGGTCGAACCACCATTCCAAGAGTCCCCCAGATGTGTCAGTCCATTCCAGAGGAACCTCTTTGCCCTGCACTGGGTCATCTTTCACGCCGAGGATCGACTCACACCACGGTGGCACGTGGGACAGCCCTGTGGGAAAGCCTCGAGGGAAAACCACAGATCCTTTGATCCACGCGACGGGAAGCGAGACATTGCAGCTACAGCCTGGAAGGAAAGCGCACGTGCATGCCCCCACTCGAGACGAGGCCTGACTCCCCTAGGGAGACTCCAGAAGTACCCAAAGATCCATGTCAGCCCCTGAGAGGAATCCTCGGTTCCGGCCCTGACTCCACACAAGGTTTTTGGCCCCGGTATCGATGGGAGAGGAATCCCGAGAGGCCCCCTAGCAAATCGCATGGGACTGGCCTCTCCTGAGGCCACCAGGGCGGGTCCCTGAGGTCCCCGTCGTAACTCGAGAACACCTGCCGCAACTCGAGAAAATCCAGGAAGTTCTCCCTTCCAGGTGAGATGAGGCCTATTTCCGATGAGGCGTCTGGAGACTAATGAAACCTAACCTCTGGAACTTCGAAAGGGTCTTTCACACCCATGCTGCTCTCAAGGAATTCACCGCCATACCCCTCTGCACTCGAGAGGAAGCACGATGGTCCCGCCCACATTCAGAGGAGCCCCGTTTCCCCCTCGTAGCTCGAAATGAGGGATCCTTTCCCTGCTTTCAACGGGAAAGAATTCCCGGCGTTCCCATCGCATCTCAAGAGGAGGCACTCTCAACAGGAAAGGCGAGAAGAACTCCATGGTCGAACCACCATTCCAAGAGTCCCCCAGATGTCTCAGTCCATTCCAGAGGAACCTCTTTGCCCTGCACTGGCTCATCTTTTACTCCGAGGATCGAATCACACCACGGTGGCAAGTGGGACAGCCCTGTGGGAAAGCCTCAAGGGAAAACCCCAGATCCTTTGATCCACGCGACGGGAAGCGTGACATTGCTGCTACAGCCTGAAAGGAAAGCGCACGTGCATGCCCCGACTCGAGAAGAGGCCTGACTCCCCTGGGGAGACTCCAGAAGTACCCAAAAATCCATGTCAGCCCGTGAGAGGAATCCTCGGTTCCGACCCTGAATCCACACAAGGTTTTTGGCCAGGGTATCGATGGGAGAGGAAGAGAGGCCCCCTAGCAACTCGCATGGGGACTGGCCTCTCCTGAGGCCACCAGGGCGGGTCCCTGAGGTCCCCGTCGTAACTCGAGAACACCTGCCGCAACTCGAGAAAATCCAGGAAGTTCTCCCTTCCAGGCGAGATGAGGCCTATTTCCCATGAGGCGTCTGGACACTAATGACACCTAACCTCTGGAACTTCGAAAGGGTCTTTCACACCCTTGCTGCAACTCAAGAAGTTCACCGCCATACCCGTCTCCACTCGAAAGGAAGCACGATGGTCCCGCCCACATCCAGAGGAGACCCGTTTTCCCCTCGTAGCTCGAGATGAGGGATCCCTGCCTTGCTTTCAACGGGAAAGAATTCCCGGCGTTCCCGTCGCATCTCAAGAGGAGGCACTCTCAACAGGAAAGGCGAGAGGGACTCCATGGTCGTTCCACCATTCCAAGAGTCCCCCAGATGTCTCAGTCCATTCCAGAGGAACCTCTTTGCCCTGCACTGGCTGATCTTTCACGCCGAGGATCGACTCACACCACGGTGGCACGTGGGACAGCTCTGTGGGAAAGCCTCGAGGGAAAGCCTCGAGGGAAAACCACAGATCCTTTGATCCACGCCACGGGAAGCGTGACATTGCTGCTACAGCCTGGAAGGAAAGCGCACGTGCATGCCCCCACTCGAGACGAGGCCTGACTTCCCTGGGGAGACTCCAGAAGTACCCGAAGATCCATGTCAGCCCCTGAGAGGAATCCTCGGTTCCGGCCCTGACTCCACACAAGCTTTTTGGCCCCGGTATCGACGGGAGAGGAATCCCGAGAGGCCCCCTAGCAACTCGCATGGGGACTGGCCTTTCATGAGGCTACCAGGGCGGGTCCCTGAGGTCCCCGTCGTAACTCGAGAACACCTGCCGCAACTCGAGAAAATCCAGGAAGTTCTCCCTTCCAGGCGAGATGAGGCCTATTTCCGATGAGGCGTCTGGAGACTAATGACACCTACCCTCTGGAACTTCGAAAGGGTCTTTCACACCCTTGCTGCAACTCAAGAAGTTCAGCGCCATAACCGTCTCCACTCGAAAGGAAGCACGATGGTCCCGCCCACATCCAGAGGAGCCCCGTTTTCCCCTCGTAGCTCGAAATGAGGGATCCTTTCCCTGCTTTCAACGGGAAAGAATTCCCGGCGTTCCCACCGCATCTCAAGAGGAGGCACTCTCAACAGGAAAGGCGATATGAACTCCATGGTCGAACCACCATTCCAAGAGTCCCCCAGATGTCTCAGTCCATTCCAGAGGAACCTCTTTGCCCTGCACTGGCTCATCTTTCACGCCGAGGATCGACTCACACCACGGTGGTACGTGGGACAGCCCTGTGGGAAAGCCTCGAGGGAAAGCCTCGAGGGAAAACCACAGATCCTTTGATCCATGCGAAGGGAAGCGTGACATTGCTGCTACAGCCTGGAAGGAAAGCGCACGTGCATGCCCCCACTCGAGACGAGGCCTGACTCCCCTGGGGAGACTCCAGAAGTACCCAAAAATCCATGTCAGCCCCTGAGAGGAATCATCGGTTCCGGCCCTGACTCCACACAAGGTTTTTGGCCCCGGTATCGACGGGAGAGGAAACCCGAGAGGCCCCCTAGCAACTCGCATGGGGACTGGCATTCCTGAGGCCACCAGGGCGGGTCCCTGAGGTCCCCGTCGTAACTCGAGAACACCTGCCGCAACTCGAGAAAATCCAGGGAGTTCTCCCTTCCAGGCGAGATGAGGCCTATTTCCGATGAGGCGTCTGGAGACTAATGACACCTAACCTCTGGAAGGTCGAAAGGGTCTTTCACACCCTTGCTGCAACTCAAGAAGTTCACCGCCATACCCGTCTCCACTCGAGAGGAAGCACGATGGTCCCGCCCACATCCAGAGGAGCCCCGTTTCCCACTCGTAGTTCGAGATGAGGGATCCTTTCCCTGCTTTCAACGGGAAAGAATCCCGGCGTTCCCGTCGCATGTCAAGAGGAGGCACTCTCAACAGGAAAGGCGAGAGGAACTCCATGGTCGAACCACCATTCCAAGAGTCCCCCAGATGTCTCAGTCCATTCCAGAGGAACCTCTTTGCCCTGGACTGGCTCATCTTTCACGCCGAGGATCGACTCACACCACGGTGGCACGTGGGACAGCCCTGTGGGAAAGCCTCGAGGGAAAACCACAGAACCTTTGATCCACGCGACGGGAAGCGAGACATTGCAGCTACAGCCTGGAAGGAAAGCGCACGTGCATGCCCCCACTCGAGACGAGGCCTGACTCCCCTGGGGAGATTCCAGAAGTACCCAAAGATCCATGTCAGCCCCTGAGAGGAATTCTCGGTTCCGGCCCTGACTCCACACAAGGTTTTTGGCCCCGGTATCGATGGGAGAGGAATCCCGAGAGGCCCCCTAGCAAATCGCATGGGACTGGCCTCTCCTGAGGCCACCAGGGCGGGTCCCTGAGGTCCCTGTCGTAACTCGAGAACACCTGCCGCAACTCGAGAAAATCCAGGAAGTTCTCCCTTCCAGGTGAGATGAGGCCTATTTCCGATGAAGCGTCTGGAGACTAATGACACCTAACCTCTGGAACTTCAAAAGGGTCTTTCACACCCATGCTGCTCTCAAGGAGTTCACCGCCATACCCCTCTGCACTCGAGAGGAAGCACGATGGTCCCGCCCACATCCAGAGGAGCCCCGTTTCCCCCTCGTAGCTCGAAATGAGGGATCCTTTCCCTGCTTTCAACGGGAAAGATTTCCCGGCGTTCCCATAGCATCTCAAGGGGAGGCACTCTCAACAAGAAAGGCGAGAAGAACTCCATCGTCGAACCACCATTCCAAGAGTCCCCCAGATGTCTCAGTCCATTCCAGAGGAACCTCTTTGCCCTGCACTGGCTCATCTTTAACTCCGAGGATCGAATCACACCACGGTGGCACGTGGGACAGCCCTGTGGGAAAGCCTCGAGGGAAAACCCCAGATCCTTTGATCCACGCGACGGGAAGCGTGACATTGCTGCTACAGCCTGAAAGGAAAGCGCACGTGCATGCCCCGACTCGAGAAGAGGCCTGACTCCCCTGGGGAGACTCCAGAAGTACCCAAAAATCCATGTCAGCCCGTGAGAGGAATCCTCGGTTCCGGCCCTGAATCCACACAAGGTTTTTGGCCCCGGTATCGATGGGAGAGGAAGAGAGGCCCCCTAGCAACTCGCATGGGGACTGGCCTCTCCTGAGGCCACCAGGGCGGGTCCCTGAGGTCCCCGTCGTAACTCGAGAACACCTGCCGCAACTCGAGAAAATCCAGGAAGTTCTCCCTTCCAGGCGAGATGAGGCCTATTTCCCATGAGGCGTCTGGACACTAATGAAACCTAACCTCTGGAACTTCGAAAGGGTCTTTCACACCCTTGCTGCAACTCAAGAAGTTCACCGCCATACCGGTCTCCACTCGAAAGGAAGCACGATGGTCCCGCCCACATCCAGAGGAGACCCGTTTTCCCCTCGTAGCTCGAGATGAGGGATCCCTGCCTTGCTTTCAACGGGAAAGAATTCCCGGCGTTCCCGTCGCATCTCAAGAGGAGGCACTCTCAACAGGAAAGGCGAGAGGGACTCCATGGTCGTTCCACCATTCCAAGAGTCCCCAGATGTCTCAGTCCATTCCAGAGGAACCTCTTTGCCCTGCACTGGCTCATCTTTCACGCCGAGGATCGACTCACACCACGGTGGCACGTGGGACAGCTCTGTGGGAAAGCCTCGAGGGAAAGCCTCGAGGGAAAACCACAGATCCTTTGATCCACGCCACGGGAAGCGTGACATTGCTGCTACAGCCTGGAAGGAAAGCGCACGTGCATGCCCCCACTCGAGACGAGGCCTGACTTCCCTGGGGAGACTCCAGAAGTACCCGAAGATCCATGTCAGCCCCTGAGAGGAATCCTCGGTTCCGGCCCTGACTCCACACAAGCTTTTTGGCCCCGGTATCGACGGGAGAGGAATCCCGAGAGGCCCCCTAGCAACTCGCATGGGGACTGGCCTTTCATGAGGCTACCAGGGCGGGTCGCTGAGGTCCCCGTCGTAACTCGAGAACACCTGCCGCAACTCGAGAAAATCCAGGAAGTTCTCCCTTCCAGGCGAGATGAGGCCTATTTCCGATGAGGCGTCTGGAGACTAATTACACCTACCCTCTGGAACTTCGAAAGGGTCTTTCACACCCTTGCTGCAACTCAAGAAGTTCAGCGCCATAACCGTCTCCACTCGAAAGGAAGCACGATTTTCCCGCCCACATCCAGAGGAGCCCCGTTTTCCCCTCGTAGCTCGAGATGAGGGATCCTTTCACTGCTTTCAACGGGAAAGTATCCCGGCATTCCCGTCGCACCTCAAGAGGAGGCACTCTCAACAGGAAAGGCGAGAGGAACTCCATGGTCGAACCACCATTCCAAGAGTCCCCCAGATGTCTCAGTCCATTCCAGAGGAACCTCTTTGCCCTACACTGGGTCATCTTTCACGCCGAGGATCGACTAACACCACGGTGGCACGTGGGACAGCCCTGTGGGAAAGCCTCGAGGGAAAGCCTCGAGGGAAAACCACAGATCCTTTGATCCACGTGACGGGAAGCGTGACATTGCTGCTACAGCCTGGAAGGAAAGCGCACGTGCATGCCCCTACTCGAGACGAGGCCTGACTCCCCTGGGGAGACTCCAGAAGTACCCAAAGATCCATGTCAGCCCCTGAGAGGAATCCTCGGTTCCGGCCCTGACTCCACACAAGGTTTTTGGCCCCGGTATCGACGGGAGAGGAATCCCGAGAGGCCCCCTAGCAACTCGCATGAGGACTGGCCTCTCCTGAGGCCACCAGGGCGGGTCCCTGAGGTCCCCGTCGTAACTCGAGAACACCTGTTGCAACTCGAGAAAATCCAGGAAGTTCTCCCTTCCAGGCGAGATGAGGCCTATTTCCGATGAGGCGTCTGGAGACTAATGACACCTAACCTCTGGAACTTCGAAAGGGTCTTTCACACCCTAGCTGCAACTCAAGAAGTTCACCGCCATACCCGTCTCCACTCGAGAGGAAGCACGATGGTCCCGCCCACATCCAGAGGAGCCCCGTTTCCCCCTCGTAGCTCGAGATGAGGGATCCTTTCCCTGCTTTCAACGGGAAAGAATTCCCGGCGTTCCCCTCGCATCTCAACAGGAGGCACTCTCAACAGGAAAGCGAGAGGAACTCCATGGTCGTACCACCATTCCAAGAGTCCCCCAGATGTCTCAGTCCATTCCAGAGGAAGCTCTTTGCCCTGCACTGGCTCATCTTTCACGCCGAGGATCGACTCACACCACGGTGGCACGTGGGACAGCCCTGTGGGAAAGCCTCGAGGGAAAGCCTCGAGGGAAAACCACAGATCCTTTGATCCACGCCACGGGAAGCGTGACATTGCTGCTACAGCCTGGAAGGAAAGCGCACGTGCATGCCCCCACTCGAGACGAGGCCTGACTCCCCTGGGGAGACTCCAGAAGTACCCAAAGATCCATGTCAGCCCCTGAGAGGAATCCTCGGTTCCGGCCCTGACTCGACACAAGGTTTTTGGCCCCGGTATCGACGGGAGAGGAATCCCGAGAGGCCCCTTAGCAAGTCGCATGGGGACTGGCCTCTCCTGAGGCCACCAGGGCGGGTCCCTGAGGTCCCGGTCGTATCTGGAGAACACCTGCCGCAACTCGAGAAAATCCAGGAAGTTCTCCCTTCCAGGCGAGATGAGGCCTATTTCCGATGAGGCGTCTGGAGACTAATGACACCTAACCTCTGGAACTTCGAAAGGGTCTTTCACACCCTTGCTGCAACTCAAGAAGTTCACCGCCATACCCGTCTCCACTCGACAGGAAGCACGATGATCCCGCCCACATCCAGAGGAGCCCCGTTTCCCCCTCGTAGCTCGAGATGAGGGATCCTTTCCCTGCTTTCAACGGGAAAGAATTCCCGGCGTTCCCGTCGCATCTCAAGAGGAGGCACTCTCAACAGGAAAGGCGAGAGGAACTCCATGGTCGTACCACCATTCCAAGAGTCCCCCAGATGTCTCAGTCCATTCCAGAGGAACCTCTTTGCCCTGCACTGGCTCATCTTTCACGCCGAGAATCGACTCACACCACGGTGGCACGTGGGACAGCCCTGTGGGAAAGCCTCGAGGGAAAGCCTCGAGGGAAAACCACAGATCCTTTGATCCACCTTACGGTAAGCGTGACATTGCTGCTACAGCCAGGAAGGAAAGCGCACGTGCATGCCCCCACTCGAGACGAGGCCTGACTCCCCTGGGGAGACTCCAGAAGTACCCAAAGATCCATGTCAGCCCCTGAGAGGAATCCTCGGTTCCGGCCCTGACTCCACACAAGGTTTTTGGCCCCGGTATCGACGGGAGAGGAATCCCGAGAGGCCCCCTAGCAAGTCGCATGGGGACTGGCCTCTCCTGAGGCCACCAGGGCGGGTCCCTGAGGTCCCCGTCGTAACTCGAGAACACCTGCCGCAACTCGAGAACATCCAGGAAGTTCTCCCTTCCAGGCGAGATGAGGCCTATTTCCGATGAGGCGTCTGGAGACTAATGACACCTAACCTCTGGAACTTCGAAAGGGTCTTTCACACCCTTGCTGCAACTCAAGAAGTTCACCGCCATACCCGTCTCCACTCGAGAGGAAGCACGATGGTCCCGCCCACATCCAGAGGAGCCCCGTTTCCCCCTCGTAGCTCGAGATGAGGGATCCTTTCCCTGCTTTCAACGGGAAAGAATTCCCGGCGTTCCCGTCGCATCTCAAGAGGAGGCACTCTCAACAGGAAAGGCGAGAGGAACTCCATGGTCGTACCACCATTCCAAGAGTCCCCCAGATGTCTCAGTCCATTCCAGAGGAACCTCTTTGCCCTGCACTGGCTCATCTTTCACGCCGAGGATCGACTCACACCACGGTGGCACGTAGGACAGCCCTGTGGGAAAGCCTCGAGGGAAAGCCTCGAGGGAAAACCACAGATCCTTTGATCCACGTGACGGGAAGCGTGACATTGCTGCTACAGCCTGGAAGGAAAGCGCACGTGAATGCCCCCACTCGAGACGAGGCCTGACTCCCCTGGGGAGACTCCAGAAGTACCCAAAGATCCATGTCAGACCCTGAGATGAATCCTCGGTTCCGGCCCTGACTCCACTCGGTTTTTGGCCCCGGTATCGACGGGAGAGGAATCCCGAGAGGCCCCCTAGCAACTCGCATGAGGACTGGCCTCTCCTGAGGCCACCAGGGCGGGTCCCTGAGGTCCCCGTCGTAACTCGAGAACACCTGCCGCAACTCGAGAAAATCCAGGAAGTTCTCCCTTCCAGGCGAGATGAGGCCTATTTCCGATGAGGCGTCTGGAGACTAACGACACCTAACCTCTGGAACTTCGAAAGGGTCTTTCACACCCTTGCTGCAACTCAAGAAGTTCACCGACATACCCGTCTCCACTCGAGAGGAAGCACGATGGTCCCGCCCACATCCAGAGGAGCCCCGTTTCCCCCTCGTAGCTCGAGATGAGGGATCCTTTCCCTGCTTTCAACGGGAAAGAATTCCCGGCGTTCCCGTCGCATCTCAAGAGGAGGCACTCTCAACAGGAAAGGCGAGAGGAACTCCATGGTCGTACCACCATTCCAAGAGTCCCCCAGATGTCTCAGTCCATTCCAGAGGAACCTCTTTGCCCTGCACTGGCTCATCTTTCACGCCGAGGATCGACTCACACCACGGTGGCACGTGGGACAGCCCTGTGGGAAAGCCTCGAGGGAAAGCCTCGAGGGAAAACCACAGATCCTTTGATCCACGTGACGGGAAGCGTGACATTGCTGCTACAGCCTGGAAGGAAAGCGCACGTGCATGCCCCCACTCGAGACGAGGCCTGACTCCCCTGGGGAGACTCCAGAAGTACCCAAAGATCCATGTCAGCCCCTGAGAGGAATCCTCGGTTCCGGCCCTGACTCCACACAAGGTTTTTGGCCCCGGTATCGACGGGAGAGGAATCCCGAGAGGCCCCCTAGCAACTCGCATGGGGACTGGCCTCTCCTGAGGCCACCAGGGCGGGTCCCTGAGGTCCCCGTCGTAACTCGAGAACACCTGCCGCAACTCGAGAAAATCCAGGAAGTTCTCCCTTCCAGGCGAGATGAGGCCTGTTTCCGATGAGGCGTCTGGAGACTAATGACACCTAACCTCTGGAACTTCGAAAGGGTCTTTCACACCCTTGCTGCAACTCAAGAAGTTCACCGCCATACCCGTCTCCACTCGAGAGGAAGCACGATGGTCCCGCCCACATCCAGAGGAGCCCCGTTTCCCCCTCGTAGCTCGAGATGAGGGATCCTTTCCCTGCTTTCAACGGGAAAGAATTCCCGGCGTTCCCGTCGCATCTCAAGAGGAGGCACTCTCAACAGGAAAGGCGAGAGGAACTCCATGGTCGTACCACCATTCCAAGAGTCCCCCAGATGTCTCAGTCCATTCCAGAGGAACCTCTTTGCCCTGCACTGGCTCATCTTTCACGCCGAGGATCGACTCACACCACGGTGGCACGTGGGACAGCCCTGTGGGAAAGCCTCGAGGGAAAGCCTCGAGGGAAAACCACAGATCCTTTGATCCACGTGACGGGAAGCGTGACATTGCTGCTACAGCCTGGAAGGAAAGCGCACGTGCATGCCCCCACTCGAGACGAGGCCTGACTCCCCTGGGGAGACTCCAGAAGTACCCAAAGATCCATGTCAGCCCCTGAGAGGAATCCTCGGTTCCGGCCCTGACTCCACACAAGGTTTTTGGCCCCGGTATCGACGGGAGAGGAATCCCGAGAGGCCCCCTAGCAACTCGCATGAGGACTGGCCTCTCCTGAGGCCACCAGGGCGGGTCCCTGAAGTCCCCGTCGTATCTCGAGAACACCTTCCGCAACTCGAGAAAATCCAGGAAGTTCTCCCTTCCAGGCGAGATGAGGCCTATTTCCGATGAGGCGTCTGGAGACTAATGACACCTAACCTCTGGAACTTCGAAAGGGTCTTTCACACCCTTGCTGCAACTCAAGAAGTTCACCGCCATACCCGTCTCCACTCGAGAGGAAGCACGATGGTCCCGCCCACATCCAGAGGAGCCCCGTTTCCCCCTCGTAGCTCGAGATGAGGGATCCTTTCCCTGCTTTCAACGGGAAAGAATTCCCGGCGTTCCCGTCGCATCTCAAGAGGAGGCACTCTCAACAGGAAAGGCGAGAGGAACTCCATGTTCGTACCACAATTCCAAGAGTCCCCCAGATGTCTCAGTCCATTCCAGAGGAACCTCTTTGCCCTTCACTGGCTCATCTTTCACGCCGAGGATCGACTCACACCACGGTGGCACTTGGGACAGCCCTTTGGGAAAGCCTCGAGGGAAAGCCTCGAGGGAAAACCACAGATCCTTTGATGCACGCCACGGGAAGCGTGACATTGCTGCTACAGCCTGGAAGGAAAGCGCACGTGCATGCCCCCACTCGAGACGAGGCCTGACTCCCCTGGGGAGACTCCAGAAGTACCCAAAGATCCATGTCAGCCCCTGAGAGGAATCTTCGGTTCCGGCCCTGACTCCACACAAGGTTTTTGGCCCCGGTATCGACGGGAGAGGAATCCCGAGAGGCCCACTAGCAAGTCACATGGGGACTGGCCTCCCCTGAGGCCACCAGGGCGGGTCCCTGAGGTCCCCGTCGTAACTCGAGAACACCTGCCGCAACTCGAGAAAATCCAGGAAGTTCTCCCTTCCAGGCGAGATGAGGCCTATTTCCGATGAGGCTTCTGGAGACTAATGACACCTAACCTCTGGAACTTCGAAAGGGTCTTTCACACCCTTGCTGCAACTCTAGAAGTTCACCGCCATACCCGTCTCCACTCGAGAGGAAGCACGATGGTCCCGCCCACATCCAGAGGAGCCCCGTTTCCCCCTCGCAGCTCGAGATGAGGGATCCTTTCCCTGCTTTCAACGGGAAAGAATTCCCGGCGTTCCCGTCGCATCTCAAGAGGAGGCACTCTCAACAGGAAAGGCGAGAGGAACTTCATTGTCGTACCACCATTCCAAGAGTCCCCCAGATGTCTCAGTCCATTCCAGAGGAACCTCTTTGCCCTGCACTGGCTCATCTTTCACGCCGAGGATCGACTCACACCACGGTGGCACGTGGGACAGCCCTGTGGGAAAGCCTCGAGGGAAAGCCTCGAGGGAAAACCACAGATCCTTTGATCCACGCGACGGGAAGTGTGACATTGCTGCTACAGGCTGGAAGGAAAGCGCACGTGCATGCCCCCACTCGAGACGAGGCCTGACTCCCCTGGGGAGACTCCAGAAGAACCCAAAGATCCATGTCAGCCCCTGAGAGGAATCCTCGGTTCTGGCCCTGACTCGACACAAGGTTTTTGGCCCCGGTATCGACGGGAGAGGAATCCCGAGAGGCCCCCTAGCAAGTCGCATGGGGACTGGCCTCTCCTGAGGCCACCAGGGCGGGTCCCTGAGGTCCCGGTCGTATCTGGAGAACACCTGCCGCAACTCGAGAAAATCCAGGTAGTTCTCCTTTCCAGGCGAGAAGAGGCCTATTTCCGATGAGGCGTCTGGAGACTAATGACACCTAACCTCTGGAACTTCGAAAGGGAATTTCACACCCTTGCTGAAACTCAAGAAGTTCACCGCCATACCCGTCTCCACTCGAGAGGAAGCACGATGGTCCCGCCCACATCCAGAGGAGCCCGGTTTCCCCCTCGGAGCTCGAGATGAGGGATTCTTTCCCTGCTTTCAACGGGAAAGAATTCCCGGCATTCCCGTCGCATCTCAAGAGGAGGCACTCTCAACAGGAAAGGCGAGAGGAACTCCATGGTCGTACCACCATTCCAAGAGTCCCCCAGATGTCTCAGTCCATTCCAGAGGAATCTCTTTGCCCTGCACTGGCTCATCTTTCACGCCGAGGATCGGCTCACACCACGGTGGCACGTGGGACAGCCCTGTGGGAAAGCCTCAAGGGAAAGCCTCGAGGGATAACCACAGATCCTTTGATCCACGCCACGGGAAGCGTGACATTGCTGCTACAGCCTGGAAGGAAAGCGCACGTGCATGCCCCCACTCGAGACGAGGCCTGACTCCCCTGGGGAGACTCCAGAAGTACCCAAAGATCCATGTCAGCCCCTGAGAGGAATCCTCGGTTCCGGCCCTGACTCCACACAAGGTTTTTGGCCCCGGTATCGACGGGAGAGGAATCCCGAGAGGCCCCCTAGCAACTCGCATGAAGACTGGCCTCTTCTGAGGACACCAGGGCGGGTCCCTGAGGTCCCCGTCGTAACTCGAGAACACCTGCCGCAACTCGAGAAAATCCAGGAAGTTCTCCCTTCCAGGCGAGATGAGGCCTATTTCCGATGAGGCGTCTGGAGACTAATGACAGCTAACCTCTGGAACTTCGAAAGGGTCTTTCACACCCTTGCTGCAACTCAAGAAGTTCACCGCCATACCCGTCTCCACTCGAGAGGAAGCACGATGGTCCCGCCCACATCCAGAGGAGCCCCGTTTCCCCCTCGTAGCTCGAGATGAGGGATCCTTTCCCTGCTTTCAACGGGAAAGAATTCCCGGCGTTCCCGTCGCATCTCAAGAGGAGGCACTCTCAACAGGATAGGCGAGAGGAACTCCATGGTCGTACCACCATTCCAAGAGTCCCCCAGATGTCTCAGTCCTTTCCAGAGGAACCTCTTTGCCCTGCACTGGCTCATCTTTCACGCCGAGGATCGGCTCACACCACGGTGGCACGTGGGACAGCCCAGTGGGAAAGCCTCGAGGGAAAGCCTCGAGGGAAAACCACAGATCCTTTGATCCACGCGACGGGAAGTGTGACATTGCTGCTACAGCCTGGAAGGAAAGCGCAAGTGCATGCCCCCACTCGAGACGAGGCCTGACTCCCCTGGGGAGACTCCAGAAGTACCCAAAGATCCATGTCAGCCCCTGAGAGGAATCCTCGGTTCCGGCCCTGACTCCACACAAGGTTTTTGGCCCCGGTATCGACGGGAGAGGAATCCCGAGAGGCCCCCTAGCAACTCGCATGGGGACTGGCCTCTCCTGAGGCCACCAGGGCGGGTCCCTGAGGTCCCCGTCGTAACTCGAGAACACCTGCCGCAACTCGAGAAAATCCAGGAAGTTCTCCCTTCCAGGCGAGATGAGGCCTATTTCCGATGAGGCGTCTGGAGACTAATGACACCTAACCTCTGGAACTTGGAAAGGGTCTTTCACACCCTTGCTGCAACTCAGGAAGTTCACCACCATACCCGTCTCCACTGGAGAGGAAGCACGATGGTCCCGCCCACATCCAGAGGAGCCCCGTTTCCCCCTCGTAGCTCGAGATGAGGGATCCTTTCCCTGCTTTCAACGGGAAAGAATTCCCGGCGTTCCCGTCGCATCTCAAGAGGAGGCACTCTCAACAGGAAAGGCGAGAGGAACTCCATGGTCGTACCACCATTCCAAGAATCCCCCAGATGTCTCAGTCCATTCCAGAGGAACCTCTTTGTCCTGCACTGGCTCATCTTTCACGCCGAGGATCGACTCACACCACGGTGGCACGTGGGACAGCCCTGTGGGAAAGCCTCGAGGGAAAGCCTCGAGGGAAAACCACAGATCCTTTGATCCACGCCACGGGAAGCGTGACATTGCTGCTACAGCCTGGAAGGAAAGCGCACGTGCATGCCCCCACTCGAGACGAGGCCTGACTCCCCTGGGGAGACTCCAGAAGTACCCAAAGATCCATGTCAGCCCCTGAGAGGAATCCTCGGTTCCGGCCCTGACTCCACACAAGGTTTTTGGCCCCGGTATCGACGGGAGAGGAATCCCGAGAGGCTCCCTAGCAAGTCTCATGGGGACTGGCCTCTACTGAGGCCACCAGGGCGGGTCCCTGAGGTCCCCGTCGTAACTCGAGAACACCTGCCGCAACTCGAGAAAATCCAGGAAGTTCTCCCTTCCAGGCGAGATGAGGCCTATTTCCGATGAGGCGTCTGGAGACTAATGACACCTAACCTCTGGAACTTCGAAAGGGTCTTTCACACCCTTGCTGCAACTCAAGAAGTTCACCGCCATACCCGTCTCCACTCGAGAGGAAGCACGATGGTCCCGCCCACATCCAGAGGAGCCCCGTTTCCCCCTCGTAGCTCGAGATGAGGGATCCTTTCCCTGCTTTCAACGGGAAAGAATTCCCGGCGTTCCCGTCGCATCTCAAGAGGAGGCACTCTCAACAGGAAAGGCGAGAGGAACTCTATGGTCGTACCACCATTCCAAGAGTCCCCCAGATGTCTCAGTCCATTCCAGAGGAACCTCTTTGCCCTGCACTGGCTCATCTTTCACGCCGAGGATCGACTCACACCACGATGGCACGCGGGACAGCCCTGTGGGAAAGCCTCGAGGGAAAACCACAGATCCTTTGATCCACGGGACGGGAAGTGTGACATTGCTGTTACAGCCTGGAAGGAAAGCGCACGTGCATGCCCCCACTCGAGACGAGGCCTGACTCCCCTGGGGAGACTCCAGAAGTACCCAAAGATCCATGTCAGCCCCTGAGAGGAATCCTTTGTTCCGGCCCTGACTCCACACAAGGTTTTTGGCCCCGGTATCGACGGGAGAGGAATCCCGAGAGGCCCCCTAGCAATTCGCATGGGGACTGGCCTCTCCTGAGGCCACCAGGGCGGGTCCCTGAAGTCCCTGTCGTAACTCGAGAACACCTGCCGCAACTCGAGAAAATCCAGGAAGTTCTCCCTTCCAGGTGAGATGAGGCCTATTTCCGATGAGGCGCATGGAGACTAATGACACCTAACCTCTGGAACTTCGAAAGGGACTTTCACACCCTTGCTGCAACTCAAGAAGTTCACCGCCATACCCGTCTCCACTCGAGACGAAGCACGATGGTCCCGCCCACATCCAGAGGAGCCACGTTTCCCCCTCGTAGCTCGAGATGAGGGATCCTTTCCCTGCTTTCAACGGGAAAGAATTCCCGGCGTTCCCGTCGCATCTCAAGAGGAGGCACTCTCAACAGGAAAGGCGAGAGGAAATCCATGTTCATACCACCATTTCAAAGGTCCCCCAGATATATCAGTCCATTCCAGAGGAACCTCTTTGCCTTCACTGGCTCATCTTTCACGCCGAGGATCGACTCACACCACGGTGGCACGTGGGACAGCCCTGTGGGAAAGCCTCGAGGGAAAGCCTCGAGGGAAAACCACAGATCCTTTGATCCACGCGACGGGAAGCGTGACATTGCTGCTCCAGCCTGGAAGGAAAGCGCACGTGCATGCCCCCTCTCGAGACGAGGCCTGACTCCCCTGGGGAGACTCCAGAAGTACCCAAAGATCCATGTCAGCCCCTGAGAGGAATCCTCGGTTCCGGCCCTGACTCCACACAAGGTTTTTGGCCCCGGTATCGACGGGAGAGGAATCCCGAGAGGCCCCCTAGCAACTCTCATGGGGACTGGCCTCTCCTGAGGCCACCAGGGAGGGTCCCTGAGGTCCCCGTCGTAACACGAGAACACCTGCCGCAACTCGAGAAAATCCAGGAAGTTCTCCCTTCCAGGCGAGATGAGGCCTATTTCCGATGAGGCGTCTGGAGACTAATGACACCTAACCTCTGGAACTTCGAAAGGGTCTTTCACACCCTTGCTGGAACTCAAGAAGTTCACCGCCATACCCGTCTCCACTCGAGAGGAAGCACGATGGTCCCGCCCACATCCAGAGGAGTCCCGTTTCCCCCTCGTAGCTCGAGATGAGGGATCCTTTCCCTGCTTTCAACGGGAAAGAATTCCCGGCGTTCCCGTAGCATCTCAACAGGAGGCATTCTCAACAGGAAAGGCGAGAGGAACTCTATGGTCGTACCACCATTCCAAGAGTCCCCCAGATGTCGCAGTCCATTCCAGAGGAACCTCTTTGCCCTGTACTGGCTCATCTTTCACGCCGAGGATCGACTCACACCACCGTCGCACGTGGGACAGCCCTGTGGAAAAGCCTCGAGGGAAAGCCACGAGCGAAAACCACAGATCCTTTGATCCACGCGACGGGAAGCGTGACATTGCTGCTACAGCCTGGAAGGAAAGCGCACGTGCATGCCCCCAATCGAGACGATGCCTGACTCCCCTGGGGAGACTCCAGAAGTACCCAAAGATCCATGTCAGCCCCTGAGAGAAATCCTCTGTTTCGGCCCTGACTCCACACAAGGTTTTTGGCCCCGGTATCGACGGGAGAGGAATCCCGAGAGGCCCCCTAGCAACGCGCATGGGGACTGGCCGTTCCTGAGGCCACCAGGGCGGGTCCCTGAGGTCCCCGTCGTAACTCGAGAACACCTGCCGCAACTCGAGAAAATCCAGGAAGTTCTCCCTTCCAGGCGAGATGAGGCCTATTTCCGATGAGGCGTCTGGAGACTAATGACACCTAAACTCTGGAACTTCGAAAGGGTCTTTCACACCCTTGCTGCAACTCAAGAAGTTCGCCGCCATACCCGTCTCCACTCGAGAGGAAGCACGATGGTCCGGCCCACATCCAGAGGAGCCCCGTTTCCCCCTCGTAGCTCGAAATGAGGGATCCTTTCCCTGCTTTCAACGGGAAAGAATTCCCGGTGTTCCCGTCGCATCTCAAGAGGAGGCACTCTCAACAGGAAAGGCGAGAGGAACTCCATGGTCGTACCACCATTCCAAGAGTCCCCCAGATGTCAAAGTCCATTACAGAGGAACCTCTTTGCCCTGCACTGGCTCATCTTTCACGCCGAGGATCGACTCACACCACGGTGGCACGTGGGACAGCCCTGTGGGAAAGCCTCGAGGGAAAGCCTCGAGGGAAAACCACAGATCCTTTGATCCACGCGACGGGAAGCGTGACATTGCTGCTATAGCCTGGAAGGAAAGTGCACGTGCATGCCCCCACTCGAGACGAGGCCTGACTCCCCTGGGGAGACTCCAGAAGTACCCAAAGATCCATGTCAGCCCCTGAGAGGAATCCTCGGTTCCGGCCCTGTCTCCACACAAGGTTTTTGGCCCCGGTATCGACGGGAGAGGAATCTCGAGAGGCCCCCTAGCAAGTCTCATGGGGACTGGCCTCTCCTGAGGCCACCAGGGCGGGTCCCTGAGGTCCCCGTCGTAACTCGAGAACACCTGCCGCAACTCGAGAAAATCCAGGAAGTTCTCCCTTCCAGGCGAGATGAGGCCTATTTCCGATGAGGCGTCTGGAGACTAATGACACCTAAACTCTGGAACTTCGAAAGGGTTTTTCACACCCTTGCTGCAACTCAAGAAGTTCACCGCCATACCCGTCTCCACTCGAGAGGAAGCACGATAGTCCCGCCCACATCCAGAGGAGCCCCGTTTCCCCCTCGCAGCTCGAGATGAGGGATCCTTTCCCTGCTTTCAACGGGAAAGAATTCCGGGCGTTCCCGTCGCATCTCAAGAGGAGGCACTCTCAACAGAAAAGGCGAGAGGAACTCTATGGTCGTACCACCATTCCAAGAGTCCCCCAGATGTCTCAGTCCATTCCAGAGGAACCTCTTTGCCCTGCACTGGCTCATCTTTCACGCCGAGGATCGATTCACACCACGATGGCACGCGGGACATCCCTGTGGGAAAGCCTCGAGGGAAAACCACAGATCCTTTGATCCACGCGACGGGAAGCGTGACATTGCTGCTACAGCCTGGAAGGAAAGCGCACGTGCATGCCCCCACTCGAGACGAGGCCTGACTCCCCTGGTGAGACTCCAGAAGTACCCAAAGATCCATGTCAGCCCCTGAGAGGAATCCTCGGTTCCGGCCCTGACTCCACACAAGGATTTTGGCCCCGGTATCGACGGGAGAGGAATCCCGAGAGGCCCCCTAGCAACTTGCATGGGGACTGGCCGTTCCTGAGGGCACCAGGGCCGGTCCCGGAGGTCCCCGTCCTAACTCGAGAACACATGCCGCAACTCGAAAAAATCCAGGAAGTTCTCCCTTCCAGGCGAGATGAGGCCTATTTCCGATGAGGTGTCTGGAGACTAATGACACCTAACCTCTGGAACTTTGAAAGGGTCTTTCACACCCTTGCTGCAACTCAAGAAGTTCACCGCCAAACCCGTCTCCACTCGAGCGGAAGCACGATGGTCCCGCCCACATCCAGAGGAGCCCCGTTTCCCCCTCGTAGCTCGATATGAGGGATCCTTTCCCTGCTTTCAACGGTAAAGAATTCCCGGCGTTCCCGTCGCATCTCAAGAGGAGGCACTCTCAACAGGAAAGGCGAGAGGAACTCCATGGTCGTACCACCATTCCAAGAGTCCCCCAGATGTCTCAGTCCATTCCAGAGGAACCTCTTTGCCCTGCACTGGCTCATCTTTCACGCCGAGGATCGACTCACACCACGATGACACGCGGGACAGCCCTGTGGGAAAGCCTCGAGGGAAAGCCTCGAGGGAAAACCACAGATCCGTTGATCCACGCGACGGGAAGCGTGACATTGCTGTTACAGCCTGGAAGGAAAGCGCACGTGCATGCCCCCACTCGAGACGAGGCCTGACTCCACTGGGGAGACTCCAGAAGTACCCAAAGATCCATGTCAGCCCCTGAGAGGAATCCTCGGTTCCGGCCCTGACTCCACACAAGGTTTTTGGCCCCGGTATCGACGGGAGAGGAATCCCGAGAGGCCCCCTAGCAACTCGCATGGGGACTGGCCTCTCCTGAGGCCACCAGGGCGGGTCCCTGATGTCACCGCCGTAACTCGAGAACTCCTGCCGCAACTCGAGAAAATCCAGGAATTTCTCTCTTCCAGGCGAGATGAGGCCTATTTCCGATGAGCCGTCTGGAGACTAATGACACCTTACCTCTGGAACTTCGAAAGGGTCTTTCACACCCTTGCTGCAACTCAAGAAGTTCACCGCCATACCCGTTTCCACTCGAGAGGAAGCACGATGGTCCCGCCCACATCAAGAGGAGCCCCGTTTCTCCCTCGTAGCTCGAGATGAGGGATCCTTTCCCTGCTTTCAACTGGAAAGAATTCCCGGCGTTCCCGTCGCATCTCAACAGGAGGAACTCTCAACAGGAAAGGCCAGAGGAACTCCATGGTCGTACCACCATTCCAAGAGTCCCCCAGATGTCTCAGTCCATTCCAGAGGAACCTCTTTGCCCTGCACTGGCTAATCTTTCACGCTGAAGATCGACTCACACCACGGTGGCACGTGGGACAGCCCTGTGGGAAAGCCTCGAGGGAAAGCCTCGAGGGAAAACCACAGATCCTTTGATCCACGCCACGGGAAGCGTGACATTGCTGCTACAGCCTAGAAGGAAAGTGCACGTGCATGCCCCCACTCGAGACGAGGCCTGACTCCCCTGGGGAGACTCCACAAGTACCCAAAGATCCATGTCAGCCCCTGAGAGGAATCCTCGGTTCCGGCCCTGACTCCACACATGGTTTTTGGCCCCGGTAACGACAGGAGAGGAATCCCGAGAGGCCCCCTAGCAACTCGCATGGGGATTGGCCTCTCCTGAGGCCACCAGGGCGGGTCCCTTTGGTCCCCGTCGTAACTCGAGAACACCTGCCGCAACTCGAGAAAATCCAGGCAGTTCTCCCTTCCAGGTAAGATGAGGACTATTTCCGATGAGGCGTCTGGAGACTACTCACACCGATACTCTGGAACTTCGAAAGGGTCTTTCACACCCTTGCTGCAACTCAAGAAGTTCACCGCCATACCCGTCTCCACTCGAGAGGAAGCACGATGGTCCCGCCCACATCCAGAGGAGCCCCGTTTCCCCCTCGTAGCTCGAGATGAGGGATCCTTTCCCTGCTTTCAACGGGAAAGAATTCCCGGCGTTCCCGTCGCATCTCAAGAGGAGGCACTCTCAACAGGAAAGGCGAGAGGAACTCCATGGTCGTACCACCATTCCAAGAGTCCCCCAGATGTCTCAGTCCATTCCAGAGGAACCTCTTTGCCCTGCACTGGCTCATCATTCATGCCGAGGATCGACTCACACCACGGTGGCACGTGGGACAGCCCTGTGGGAAAGCCTCGAGGGAAAGCCTCGAGGGAAAACCACAGATCCTTTGATCCACGCCACGGGAAGCGTGACATTGCTGCTACAGCCTGGAAGGAAAGTGCACGTGCATGCCCCCACACGAGACGCGGCCTGACTCCCCTGGGGAGACTCCAGAAGTACCCAAAGATCCATGTCAGCCCCTGAGAGGAATCCTCGGTTCCGGCCCTGACTCAACACAAGGTTTTTGGCCCCGGTATCGACGGGAGAGGAATCTCGAGAGGCCCCCTAGCAACTTGCATTGGGACTGGCCGTTCCTGAGGCCACCAGGGCGGGTCCCTGAGATCCCCGTCGTAACTCGAGAACACCTGCCGCAACTCGAGAAAATCCAGGAAGTTCTCCCTTCCAGGCGAGATGAGGCCTATTTCCGATGAGGCGCCTGGAGACTAATGACACCTAACCTCTGGAACTTCGAAAGGGTCTTTCACACCCTTGCTGCAACTCAAGAAGTTCACCGCCATACCCGTCTCCACTCGAGAGGAAGCACGATGGTCCCGCCCACATCCAGAGGAGCCCCGTTTCCCCCTCGTAGCTCGAGATGAGGGATCCTTTCCCTGCTTTCAACGGGAAAGAATTCCCGGCGTTCCCGTCGCATCTCAAGAGGAGGCACTCTCAACAGGAAAGGCGAGAGGAACTCTATGGTCGTACCACCATTCCAAGAGTCCCCCAGATGTCTCAGTCCATTCCAGAGGAACCTCTTTGCCCTGCACTGGCTCAACTTTCACGCAGAGGATCGACTCACACCACGATGGCACGCGGGACAGCCCTGTGGGAAAGCCTCGAGGGAAAACCACAGATCCTTTGATCCACGCGACGGGAAGCGTGACATTGCTGTTACAGCCTGGAAGGAAAGCGCACGTGCATGCCCCCACACGAGGCGAGGCTTGACACCGCTTGGGAGACTCCAGAAGTACCCAAAGATCCATGTCAGCCCCTGAGAGGAATCCTCGGTTCCGGCCCTGACTCCACACAAGGTTTTTGGCCCCGGTATCGACGGGAGAGGAATCCCGAGAGGCCCCCTAGCAAGTCTCATGGGGACTGGCCTCTCCTGAGGCCACCAGGGCGGGTCCCTGAGGTCCCCGTCGTAACTCGAGAACACCTGCCGCAACTCGAGAAAATCCAGGAAGTTCTCCCTTCCAGGCGAGATGACGGCTATTTCCGATGAGGCGTCTGGAGACTAATGACACCTAAACTCTGGAACTTCGAAAGGGTCTTTCACACCCTTGCTGCAACTCAAGAAGTTCACCGCCATACCCGTCTCCACTCGAGAGGAAGCACGATGGTCCCGCCCACATCCAGAGGAGCCCCGTTTCCCCCTCGCAGCTCGAGATGAGGGATCCTTTCCCTGCTTTCAACGGGAAAGAATTCCCGGCGTTCCCGTCGCATCTCAAGAGGAGGCACTCTCAACAGGAAAGTCGAGAGGAACTCCATGGTCGTACCACCATTCCAAGAGTCCCCCAGATGTCGCAGTCCATTCCAGAGGAACCTCTTTGCCCTGCACTGGCTCATCTTTCACGCCGAGGATCGACTCACACCACGGTGGCACGTGGGACAGCCCTGTGGGAAAGCCTCTAGGGAAAGCCTCGAGGGAAAACCACAGATCCTTTGATCCACGACACGGGAAGCGTGACATTGCTGCTACAGGCTGGAAGGAAAGCGCACGTGCATGCCCCCACTCGAGACGAGGCCTGACTCCCCTGGGGAGACTCCAGAAGTACCCAAAGATCAATGTAAGCCCCTGAGAGGAATCCTCGGTTCCGGCCCTGACTCCACACAAGGTTTTTGGCCCCGGTATCGACGGGAGAGGAATCCCGAGAGGCCCCCTAGCAACTTGCATGGGGACTGGCCTCTCTGAGGCCAACAGGGCGGGTCCCTGAGGTCCCCGTCGTAACTCGAGAACACCTGCTGCAACTCGAGAAAATCCAGGAAGTTCTCCCTTCCAGGCGAGATGAGGCCTATTTCCGATGAGGCGTCTGGAGACTAATGACACCTAACCTCTGGAACCTCGAAAGGGTCTTTCACACCCTTGCTGCAACTCAAGAAGTTCACCGCCATACCCGTCTCCACTCGAGAGGAAGCACGATGGTCCCGCCCACATCCAGAGGAGCCCCGTTTCCCCCTCGTAACTCGAGATGAGGGATCCTTTCCCTGCTTTCAACGGGAAAGAATTCCCGGCGTTCCCGTCGCATCTCAAGAGGAGGCACTCTCAACAGGAAAGGCGAGAGGAACTCCATGGTCATACCACCATTTCAAGAGTCCCCCAGATGTCTCAGTCCATTCCAGAGGAACCTCTTTGCCCTGCACTGGCTCATCTTTCACGCCGAGGATCGACTCACACCATGGTGGCACGTGGGACAGCCCTGTGGGAAAGCCTCGAGGGAAAGCCTCGAGGGAAAACCACAGATCCTTTGACCCACGCCACGGGAAGCGTGACATTGCTGCTACAGCCTGGAAGGAAAGTGCACGTGCATGCCCCCACTCGAGACGAGGCCTGACTCCCCTGGGGAGACTCCAGAAGTACCCAAAGATTCATGTCAGCCCCTGAGAGGACTCCTCGGTTCCGGCCCTGACTCTACACAAGGTTTTTGGCCCCGGTATCGACGGGAGAGGAATCTCAAGAGGACCCCTAGCAACTTGCATTGGGACTGGCCGTTCCTGAGGCCACCAGGGCGGGTCCCTGAGGTCCCCGTCGTAACTCGAGAACACCTGCCACAACTCGAGAAAATCCAGGAAGTTCTCCCTTCCAGGCGAGATGAGGCCTATTTCCGATGAGGTGCATGGAGACTAATGACACCTAACCTCTGGAACTTCGAAAGGGACTTTCACACCCTTGCTGCAACTCAAGAAGTTCACCGCCATACCCGTCTCCACTCGAGACGAAGCACGATGGTCCCGCCCACATCCAGAGGAGCCCCGTTTCCCCCTCGTAGCTCGAGATGAGGGATCCTTTCCCTGCTTTCAACGGGAAAGAATTCCCGGCGTTCCCGTCGCATCTCAAGAGGAGGCACTCTCAACAGGAAAGGCGAGAGGAAATCCATGTTCATACCACCATTTCAAAGGTCCCCCAGATATATCAGTCCATTCCAGAGGAACCTCTTTGCCTTCACTGGCTCATCTTTCACGCCGAGGATCGACTCACACCACGGTGGCACGTGGGACAGCCCTGTGGGAAAGCCTCGAGGGAAAGCCTCGAGGGAAAACCACAGATCCTTTGATCCACGCGACGGGAAGCGTGACATTGCTGCTCCAGCCTGGAAGGAAAGCGCACGTGCATGCCCCCTCTCGAGACGAGGCCTGACTCCCCTGGGGAGACTCCAGAAGTACCCAAAGATCCATGTCAGCCCCTGAGAGGAATCCTCGGTTCCGGCCCTGACTCCACACAAGGTTTTTGGCCCCGGTATCGACGGGAGAGGAATCCCGAGAGGCTCCCTAGCAACGCGCATGGGGACTGGCCGTTCCTGAGGCCACCAGGGCGGGTCCCTGAGGTCCCCGTCGTAACTCGAGAACACCTGCCGCAACTCGAGAAAATCCAGGAAGTTCTCCCTTCCAGGCGAGATGAGGCCTATTTCCGATGAGGCGTCTGGAGACTAATGACACCTAAACTCTGGAACTTCGAAAGTGTCTTTCACACCCTTGCTGCAACTCAAGAAGTTCGCCGCCATACCCGTCTCCACTCGAGAGGAAGCACGATGGTCCGGCCCACATCCAGAGGAGCCCCGTTTCCCCCTCGTAGCTCGAAATGAGGGATCCTTTCCCTGCTTTCAACGGGAAAGAATTCCCGGTGTTCCCGTCGCATCTCAAGAGGAGGCACTCTCAACAGGAAAGGCGAGAGGAACTCCATGGTCGTACCACCATTCCAAGAGTCCCCCAGATGTCAAAGTCCATTACAGAGGAACCTCTTTGCCCTGCACTGGCTCATCTTTCACGCCGAGGATCGACTCACACCACGGTGGCACGTGGGACAGCCCTGTGGGAAAGCCTCGAGGGAAAGCCTCGAGGGAAAACCACAGATCCTTTGATCCACGCGACGGGAAGCGTGACATTGCTGCTATAGCCTGGAAGGAAAGTGCACGTGCATGCCCCCACTCGAGACGAGGCCTGACTCCCCTGGGGAGACTCCAGAAGTACCCAAAGATCCATGTCAGCCCCTGAGAGGAATCCTCGGTTCCGGCCCTGTCTCCACACAAGGTTTTTGGCCCCGGTATCGACGGGAGAGGAATCTCGAGAGGCCCCCTAGCAAGTCTCATGGGGACTGGCCTCTCCTGAGGCCACCAGGGCGGGTCCCTGAGGTCCCCGTCGTAACTCGAGAACACCTGCCGCAACTCGAGAAAATCCAGGAAGTTCTCCCTTCCAGGCGAGATGAGGCCTATTTCCGATGAGGCGTCTGGAGACTAATGACACCTAAACTCTGGAACTTCGAAAGGGTTTTTCACACCCTTGCTGCAACTCAAGAAGTTCACCGCCATACCCGTCTCCACTCGAGAGGAAGCACGATAGTCCCGCCCACATCCAGAGGAGCCCCGTTTCCCCCTCGCAGCTCGAGATGAGGGATCCTTTCCCTGCTTTCAACGGGAAAGAATTCCGGGCGTTCCTGTCGCATCTCAAGAGGAGGCACTCTCAACAGAAAAGGCGAGAGGAACTCTATGGTCGTACCACCATTCCAAGAGTCCCCCAGATGTCTCAGTCCATTCCAGAGGAACCTCTTTGCCCTGCACTGGCTCATCTTTCACGCCGAGGATCGATTCACACCACGATGGCACGCGGGACATCCCTGTGGGAAAGCCTCGAGGGAAAACCACAGATCCTTTGATCCACGCGACGGGAAGCGTGACATTGCTGCTACAGCCTGGAAGGAAAGTGCACGTGCATGCCCCCACTCGAGACGAGGCCTGACTCCCCTGGTGAGACTCCAGAAGTACCCAAAGATCCATGTCAGCCCCTGAGAGGAATCCTCGGTTCCGGCCCTGACTCCACACAAGGATTTTGGCCCCGGTATCGACGGGAGAGGAATCCCGAGAGGCCCCCTAGCAACTTGCATGGGGACTGGCCGTTCCTGAGGGCACCAGGGCCGGTCCCGGAGGTCCCCGTCCTAACTCGAGAACACATGCCGCAACTCGAAAAAATCCAGGAAGTTCTCCCTTCCAGGCGAGATGAGGCCTATTTCCGATGAGGTGTCTGGAGACTAATGACACCTAACCTCTGGAACTTTGAAAGGGTCTTTCACACCCTTGCTGCAACTCAAGAAGTTCACCGCCAAACCCGTCTCCACTCGAGCGGAAGCACGATGGTCCCGCCCACATCCAGAGGAGCCCCGTTTCCCCCTCGTAGCTCGATATGAGGGATCCTTTCCCTGCTTTCAACGGTAAAGAATTCCCGGCGTTCCCGTCGCATCTCAAGAGGAGGCACTCTCAACAGGAAAGGCGAGAGGAACTCCATGGTCGTACCACCATTCCAAGAGTCCCCCAGATGTCTCAGTCCATTCCAGAGGAACCTCTTTGCCCTGCACTGGCTCATCTTTCACGCCGAGGATCGACTCACACCACGATGACACGCGGGACAGCCCTGTGGGAAAGCCTCGAGGGAAAGCCTCGAGGGAAAACCACAGATCCTTTGATCCACGCCACGGGAAGCGTGACATTGCTGCTACAGCCTGGAAGGAAAGTGCACGTGCATGCCCCCACTCGAGACGAGGCCTGACTCCCCTGGGGAGACTCCACAAGTACCCAAAGATCCATGTCAGCCCCTGAGAGGAATCCTCGGTTCCGGCCCTGACTCCACACAAGGTTTTTGGCCCCGGTAACGACAGGAGAGGAATCCCGAGAGGCCCCCTAGCAACTCGCATGGGGATTGGCCTCTCCTGAGGCCACCAGGGCGGGTCCCTTTGGTCCCCGTCGTAACTCGAGAACACCTGCCGCAACTCGAGAAAATCCAGGCAGTTCTCCCTTCCAGGTAAGATGAGGACTATTTCCGATGAGGCGTCTGGAGACTACTCACACCGATACTCTGGAACTTCGAAAGGGTCTTTCACACCCTTGCTGCAACTCAAGAAGTTCACCGCCATACCCGTCTCCACTCGAGAGGAAGCACGATGGTCCCGCCCACATCCAGAGGAGCCCCGTTTCCCCCTCGTAGCTCGAGATGAGGGATCCTTTCCCTGCTTTCAACGGGAAAGAATTCCCGGCGTTCCCGTCGCATCTCAAGAGGAGGCACTCTCAACAGGAAAGGCGAGAGGAACTCCATGGTCGTACCACCATTCCAAGAGTCCCCCAGATGTCTCAGTCCATTCCAGAGGAACCTCTTTGCCCTGCACTGGCTCATCATTCATGCCGAGGATCGACTCACACCACGGTGGCACGTGGGACAGCCCTGTGGGAAAGCCTCGAGGGAAAGCCTCGAGGGAAAACCACAGATCCTTTGATCCACGCCACGGGAAGCGTGACATTGCTGCTACAGCCTGGAAGGAAAGTGCACGTGCATGCCCCCACACGAGACGCGGCCTGACTCCCCTGGGGAGACTCCAGAAGTACCCAAAGATCCATGTCAGCCCCTGAGAGGAATCCTCGGTTCCGGCCCTGACTCAACACAAGGTTTTTGGCCCCGGTATCGACGGGAGAGGAATCTCGAGAGGCCCCCTAGCAACTTGCATTGGGACTGGCCGTTCCTGAGGCCACCAGGGCGGGTCCCTGAGATCCCCGTCGTAACTCGAGAACACCTGCCGCAACTCGAGAAAATCCAGGAAGTTCTCCCTTCCAGGCGAGATGAGGCCTATTTCCGATGAGGCGCCTGGAGACTAATGACACCTAACCTCTGGAACTTCGAAAGGGTCTTTCACACCCTTGCTGCAACTCAAGAAGTTCACCGCCATACCCGTCTCCACTCGAGAGGAAGCACGATGGTCCCGCCCACATCCAGAGGAGCCCCGTTTCCCCCTCGTAGCTCGAGATGAGGGATCCTTTCCCTGCTTTCAACGGGAAAGAATTCCCGGCGTTCCCGTCGCATCTCAAGAGGAGGCACTCTCAACAGGAAAGGCGAGAGGAACTCTATGGTCGTACCACCATTCCAAGAGTCCCCCAGATGTCTCAGTCCATTCCAGAGGAACCTCTTTGCCCTGCACTGGCTCATCTTTCACGCCGAGGATCGACTCACACCACGATGGCACGCGGGACAGCCCTGTGGGAAAGCCTCGAGGGAAAACCACAGATCCTTTGATCCACGCGACGGGAAGCGTGACATTGCTGTTACAGCCTGGAAGGAAAGCGCACGTGCATGCCCCCACACGAGGCGAGGCCTGACACCGCTTGGGAGACTCCAGAAGTACCCAAAGATCCATGTCAGCCCCTGAGAGGAATCCTCGGTTCCGGCCCTGACTCCACACAAGGTTTTTGGCCCCGGTATCGACGGGAGAGGAATCCGAGAGGCCCCCTAGCAAGTCTCATGGGGACTGGCCTCTCCTGAGGCCACCAGGGCGGGTCCCTGAGGTCCCCGTCGTAACTCGAGAACACCTGCCGCAACTCGAGAAAATCCAGGAAGTTCTCCCTTCCAGGCGAGATGAGGGCTATTTCCGATGAGGCGTCTGGAGACTAATGACACCTAAACTCTGGAACTTCGAAAGGGTCTTTCACACCCTTGCTGCAACTCAAGAAGTTCACCGCCATACCCGTCTCCACTCGAGAGGAAGCACGATGGTCCCGCCCACATCCAGAGGAGCCCCGTTTCCCCCTCGCAGCTCGAGATGAGGGATCCTTTCCCTGCTTTCAACGGGAAAGAATTCCCGGCGTTCCCGTCGCATCTCAAGAGGAGGCACTCTCAACAGGAAAGGCGAGAGGAACTCCATGGTCGTACCACCATTCCAAGAGTCCCCCAGATGTCGCAGTCCATTCCAGAGGAACCTCTTTGCCCTGCACTGGCTCATCTTTCACGCCGAGGATCGACTCACACCACGGTGGCACGTGGGACAGCCCTGTGGGAAAGCCTCTAGGGAAAGCCTCGAGGGAAAACCACAGATCCTTTGATCCACGACACGGGAAGCGTGACATTGCTGCTACAGGCTGGAAGGAAAGCGCACGTGCATGCCCCCACTCGAGACGAGGCCTGACTCCCCTGGGGAGACTCCAGAAGTACCCAAAGATCCATGTAAGCCCCTGAGAGGAATCCTCGGTTCCGGCCCTGACTCCACACAAGGTTTTTGGCCCCGGTATCGACGGGAGAGGAATCCCGAGAGGCCCCCTAGCAACTTGCATGGGGACTGGCCTCTCTGAGGCCAACAGGGCGGGTCCCTGAGGTCCCCGTCGTAACTCGAGAACACCTGCTGCAACTCGAGAAAATCCAGTAAGTTCTCCCTTCCAGGCGAGATGAGGCCTATTTCCGATGAGACGTCTGGAGACTAATCACACCGATACTCTGGAACTTCGAAAGGGTCTTTCACACCCTTGCTGCAACTCAAGAAGTTCACCGCCATACCCGTCTCCACTCGAGAGGAAGCACGATGGTCCCGCCCACATCCAGAGGAGCCCCGTTTCCCCCTCGTAGCTCGAGATGAGGGATCCTTTCCCTGCTTTCAACGGGAAAGAATTCCCGGCGTTCCCGTCGCATCTCAAGAGGAGGCACTCTCAACAGGAAAGGCGAGAGGAACTCTATGGTCGTACCACCATTCCAAGAGTCCCCCAGATGTCTCAGTCCATTCCAGAGGAACCTCTTTGCCCTGCACTGGCTCATCTTTCATGCCGAGGATCGACTCACACCACGGTGGCACGTGGGACAGCCCTGTGGGAAAGCCTCGAGGGAAAGCCTCGAGGGAAAACCACAGATCCTTTGATCCACGCCACGGGAAGCGTGACATTGCTGCTACAGCCTGGAAGGAAAGTGCACGTGCATGCCCCCACACGAGACGAGGCCTGACTCCCCTGGGGAGACTCCAGAAGTACCCAAAGATCCATGTCAGCCCCTGAGAGGAATCCTCGGTTCCGGCCCTGACTCAACACAAGGTTTTTGTCCCCGGTATCGACGGGAGAGGAATCTCGAGAGGCCCCCTAGCAACTTGCATTGGGACTGGCCGTTCCTGAGGCCACCAGGGCGGGTCCCTGAGGTCCCCATCGTAACTCGAGAACACCTGCCGCAACTCGAGAAAATCCAGGAAGTTCTCCATTCCAAGCGAGATGAGGCCTATTTCCGATGAGGCGCCTGGAGACTAATGACACCTAACCTCTGGAACTTCGAAAGGGTCTTTCACACCCTTGCTGCAACTCAAGAAGTTCACCGCCATACCCGTCTCCACTCGAGAGGAAGCACGATGGTCCCGCCCACATCCAGAGGAGCCCCGTTTCCCCCTCGTAGCTCGAGATGAGGGATCCTTTCCCTGCTTTCAACGGGAAAGAATTCCCGGCGTTCCCGTCGCATCTCAAGAGGAGGCACTCTCAACAGGAAAGGCGAGAGGAACTCTATGGTCGTACCACCATTCCAAGAGTCCCCCAGATGTCTCAGTCCATTCCAGAGGAACCTCTTTGCCCTGCACTGGCTCATCTTTCACGCCGAGGATCGACTCACACCACGATGGCACGCGGGACAGCCCTGTGGGAAAGCCTCGAGGGAAAACCACAGATCCTTTGATCCACGCGACGGGAAGCGTGACATTGCTGTTACAGCCTGGAAGGAAAGCGCACGTGCATGCCTCCACACGAGGCGAGGCCTGACACCGCTTGGGAGACTCCAGAAGTACCCAAAGATCCATGTCAGCCCCTGAGAGGAATCCTCGGTTCCGGCCCTGACTGCACACAAGGTTTTTGGCCCCGGTATTGACGGGAGAGGAATCCCGAGAGGCCCCCTAGCAACTCGCATGGGGACTGGCCTCTCCTGAGGCCACCAGGGCGGGTCCCTGAGGTCCCCGTCGTAACTCGAGAACACCTGCCGCAACTCGAGAAAATCCAGGAAGTTCTCCCTTCCAGGCGAGATGAGGCCTATTTCCGATGAGGCGTCTGGAGACTAATGACACCTAACCTCTGGAACTTCGAAAGGGTCTTTCACACCCTTGCTGCAACTCAAGAAGTTCACCGCCATACCCGTCTCCACTCGAGAGGAAGCACGATGGTCCCGCCCACATCCAGAGGAGCCCCGTTTCCCCCTCGGAGCTCGAGATGAGGGATCCTTTCCCTGCTTTCAACGGGAAAGAATTCCCGGCGTTTCCGTCGCATCTCAAGAGGAGGCACTCTAAACAGGAAAGGCAAGAGGAACTCCATGGTCGTACCACCATTCCAAGAGTCCCCCAGATGTCTCAGTCCATTCCAGAGGAACCTCTTTGCCCTGCACTGGCTCATCTTTCACGCCGAGGATCGACTCACACCACGGTGGCACGTGGGACAGCCCTGTGGGAAAGCCTCGAGGGAAAGCCTCGAGGGAAAACCACAGATCCTTTGATCCACGCCACGGGAAGCGTGATATTGCTGCTACAGCCTGGACGGAAAGCGCACGTGCATGCCCCAACTCGAGACGAGGCCTGACTCCCCTGGGGAGACTTCAGAAGTACCCAAAGTTCCATGTCAGCCCCTGAGAGGAATCCTCGGTTCCGGCCCTGACTGCACACAAGGTTTTTGGCCCCGGTATCGACGGGAGAGGAAACCCGAGAGGCCCTCTAGCAACTCGCATGGGGACTGGCCTCTCCTGAGGCCACCAGGGCGGGTCCCTGAGGTCCCCGTCGTAACTCGAGAACACCTGCCGCAACTCGAGAAAATCCAGGAAGTTCTCCCTTCCAGGCGAGATGAGGCCTATTTCGGATGAGGTGTCTGGAGACTAATGACACCTAACCTCTGGAACTTTGAAAGGGTCTTACACACCCTTGCTGCAACTCAAGAAGTTCACCGCCAAACCCGTCTCCACTCGATCGGAAGCACGATGGTCCCGACCACATCCAGAGGAGCCCCGTTTCCCCCTCGTAGCTCGATATGAGGGATCCTTTCCCTGCTTTCAACGGGAAAGAATTCCCGGCGTTCCCGTCGTATCTCAAGAGGAGGCACTCTCAACAGGAAAGGCGAGAGGAACTCCATGGTCGTACCACCATTCCAAGAGTAACCCAGATGTCTCAGTCCATTCCAGAGGAACCTCTTTGCCCTGCACTGGCTCATCTTTCATGCCGAGGATCGACTCACACCACGGTGGCACGTGGGACAGTCCTGTGGGAAAGCCTCGAGTGAAAGCCTCGAGGGAAAACCACAGATCCTTTGATCCACGCCACGGGAAGCGTGACATTGCTGTTACAGCCTGGAAGGAAAGCGCACGTGCATGCCCCCACACGAGGCGAGGCCTGACACCGCTTGGGAGACTCCAGAAGTACCCAAAGATCCATGTCAGCCCCTGAGAGGAATCCTCGGTTCCGGCCCTGACTCCACACAAGCTTTTTGGCCCCGGTATCGACGGGAGAGGAATCCCGAGAGGCCCCCTAGCAAGTCTCATGGGGACTGGCCTCTCCTGAGGCCACCAGGGCGGGTCCCTGAGGTCCCCGTCGTAACTCGAGAACACCTGCCGCAACTCGAGAAAATCCAGGAAGTTCTCCCTTCCAGGCGAGATGAGGCCTATTTCCGATGAGGCGTCTGGAGACTAATGACACCTAAACTCTGGAACTTCGAAAGGGTCTTTCACACCCTTGCTGCAACTCAAGAAGTTCACCGCCATACCCGTCTCCACTCGAGAGGAAGCACGATGGTCCCGCCCACATCCAGAGGAGCCCCGTTTCCCCCTCGCAGCTCGAGATGAGGGATCCTTTCCCTGCTTTCAACGGGAAAGAATTCCCGGCGTTCCCGTTGCATCTCAAGAGGAGGCACTCTCAGCAGGAAAGGCAAGAGGATCTCCATGGTCGTACCACCATTCCAAGAGTCCCCCAGATGTCTCAGTCCATTCCAGAGGAAACTCTTTGCCCTGCACTGTCTCATCTTTCACGCCGAGGATCGACTCACACCACGGTGGCACGTGGGACAGCCCTGTGGGAAAGCCTCGAGGGAAAACCACAGATCCTTTGATCCACGCCACGGGAAGCGTGACATTGCTGCTACAGCCTGGAAGGAAAGCGCACGTGCATGCCCCCACTCGAAACGAGGCCTGACTCCCCTGGGGAGACTCCACAAGTACCCAAAGATCCATGTCATCCCCTGAGAGGAATCCTCGGTTCCGGCCCTGACTGCACACAAGGTTTTTGGCCCCGGTATCGACGGGAGAGGAATCCCGAGAGGCCCCCTAGCAACTCGCATGGGGACTGGCCTCTCCTGAGGCCACCAGGGCGGGTCCCTGAGGTCCCCGTCGTAACTCGAGAACACCTGCCGCAACTCGAGAAAATCCAGGAAGTTCTCCCTTCCAGGCGAGATGAGGCCTATTTCCGATGAGGCGTCTGGAGACTAATGACACCTAACCTCTGGAACTTCGAAAGGGTCTTTCACACCCTTGCTGCAACTCAAGAAGTTCACCGCCATACCCGTCTCCACTCGAGAGGAAGCACGATGGTCCCGCCCACATCCAGAGGAGCCCCGTTTCCCCCTCGGAGCTCGAGATGAGGGATCCTTTCCCTGCTTTCAACGGGAAAGAATTCCCGGCGTTTCCGTCGCATCTCAAGAGGAGGCACTCTCAACAGGAAAGGCAAGAGGAACTCCATGGTCGTACCACCATTCCAAGAGTCCCCCAGATGTCTCAGTCCATTCCAGAGGAACCTCTTTGCCCTGCACTGGCTCATCTTTCACGCCGAGGATCGACTCACACCACGGTGGCACGTGGGACAGCCCTGTGGGAAAGCCTCGAGGGAAAGCCTCGAGGGAAAACCACAGATCCTTTGATCCACGCCACGGGAAGCGTGATATTGCTGCTACAGCCTGGACGGAAAGCGCACGTGGATGCCCCAACTCGAGACGAGGCCTGACTCCCCTGGGGAGACTCCAGAAGTACCCAAAGTTCCATGTCAGCCCCTGAGAGGAATCCTCGGTTCCGGCCCTGACTGCACACAAGGTTTTTGGCCCCGGTATCGACGGGAGAGGAATCCCGAGAGGCCCTCTAGCAACTCGCATGGGGACTGGCCTCTCCTGAGGCCACCAGGGCGGGTCCCTGAGTTCCCCGTCGTAACTCGAGAACACCTGCCGCAACTCGAGAAAATCCAGGAAGTTCTCCCTTCCAGGCGAGATGAGGCCTATTTCCGATGAGGCGTCTGGAGACTAATGACACCTAACCTCTGGAACTTCGAAAGGTTCTTTCACACCCTTGCTGCAACTCAAGAAGTTCACCGCCATACCCGTCTCCAGTCGAGAGGAAGCACGATGGTCCTGCCCACATCCAGAGGAGCCCCGTTTACCCCTCGTGTCTCGAGATGAGGGATCCTTTCCCTGCTTTCAACGGGAAAGAATTCCCGGCGTTCCCGTCGCATCTCAAGAGGAGGCACTCTCAACAGGAAAGGCGAGAGGAACTCCATGGTCGTACCACCATTCCAAGAGTCCCCCAGATGTCTCAGTCCATTCCAGAGGAACCTCTTTGCCCTGCACTAGCTCATCTTTCACGCCGAGGATCGACTCACAACACGGTGGCACGTGGGACAGCCCTGTGGGAAAGCCCCGAGGGAAAGCCTCGAGGGAAAACCACAGATCCTTTGATCCACGCGACGGGAAGCGTGACATTGCTGCTACAGCCTGGAAGGAAAGCGCACGTGCATGCCCCCACTCGAGAGGAGGCCTGACTCCCCTGGGGAGACTCAGGAAGTACCCAAAGATCCATGTCAGCCCCTGAGAGGAATCCTCGGTTCCGGCCCTGACTCCACACAAGGCTTTGGCCCCGGTATCGACGGGAGAGGAATCCCGAGAGGCCCCCTAGCAAGTCGCAAGGGGACTGGCCTCTCCTGAGGCCACCAGGGCGGGTCCCTGAGGTCCCCGTCGTAACTCGAGAACACCTGCCGCAACTCGAGAAAATCCAGGAAGTTCTCCCTTCCAGGCGAGATGAGGCCTATTTCCGATGAGGCGTATGGAGACTAATGACACCTAACCTCTGGAACTTCGAAAGGGTCTTTCACACCCTTGCTGCAACTCAAGAAGTTCACCGCCATACCCGTCTCCACTCGCGAGGAAGCACGATGGTCCCGCCCACATCCAGAGGAGCCCCGTTTCCCCCTCGGAGCTCGAGATGAGGGATCCTTTCCCTGCTTTCAACTGGAAAGAATTCCCAGCGTTCCCGTCGCATCTCAAGAGGAGGCACTCTCAACAGGAAAGGCGAGAGGAACTCCATGGTCGTAACACCATTCCAAGAGTCCCCCAGATGTCTCAGTCCATTCCAGAGGAAACTCTTTGCCCTGCACTGGCTCATCTTTCACGCCGAGGATGGACTCATACCACGGTGGCACGTGGGACAGCCCTGTGGGAAAGCCTCGAGGTAAAGCCTCGATGGAAAACCACAGATCCTTTGATCCACGCGACGGGAAGCGTGACATTGCTGCTACAGCCTGGAAGGAAAGCGCACGTGCATGCCCCCACTCGAGACGAGGCCTGACTCCCCTGGGGAGACTCCAGAAGTACCCAAAGATCCATTTCAGCCCCTGAGAGGAATCCTCGGTTCCGGCCCTGACTCCACACAAGGCTTTGGCCCCGGTATCGACGGGAGAGGAATCCCGAGAGGCCCCCTAGCAACTCGCATGGGGACTGGCCTCTCCTGAGGCCACCAGGGCGGGTACCTGAGGTCCCCGTCGTAACTCGAGAACACCTGCCGCAACTCGAGAAATCCAGGAAGTTCTCCCTTCCAGGCGAGATGAGGCCAATTTCCGATGAGGCCTCTGGAGACTAATGACACCTAAAGTCGGGAACTTCGAAAGGGCCTTTCACACCCTTGCTGCAACTCAAGAAGTTCACCGCCATACCCGTCTACACTCGAAAGGAAGCACGATGGTCCCGCCCACATCCAGAGGAGCCCCGTTTCCCCCTCGTAGCTCGAGATAAGGGATCCTTTGCCTGCTTTCAACGGGAAAGAATTCCCGGCGTTCCCGTCGCATCTCAAAAGGAGGCACTCTCAACAGGAAAGGCGAGAGGAACTCCATGATCGTACCACCATTCCAAGAGTCCCCCAGATGTCTCAGTCCTTTCCAGAGGAACGTCTTTGCCCTGCACTGGCTCATCTTTCACGCCGAGGATCGACTCACACCACGGTGGCACGTGGGACAGCCCTGTTGGAAAGCCTCGAGGGAAAGCCTTGAGGGAAAACCACAGATCCTTAGATTCACGCGACGGGAAGCGTGACATTACTGCTACAGCCTGGAGGGAAAGGGCACGTGCATGCCCCCACTCGAGACGAGGCCTGACTCCCCTGGGGAGACTTCAGAAGTACCCCAAGATTCCTGTCAGCCCCTGAGTGGAATCCTCGGTTCCGGCCCTGACTCCACAAAAGGATTTTGGCCCCGGTATCGACGGGAAAGGAATCCCTAGAGGCCCCCAAGCAACTCGCATGGGGACTGGCTTTTCCTGAGGACACCAGGGCGGTTCCCTGATGTCCCCTTCGTAACTCGAGAACACCTGCCGCAACTCGAGAAATTCCAGGAAGTTCTCCCTTCCAGGCGAGATGAGGCCTATTTCCGATGAGGCGTCTGGAGACTAATGACACCTAACCTCTGGAACTTCGAAAGGGTCTTTCACACCCTTGCTGCAACTCAAGAAGTTCACCGCCATACCCGTCTCCACTCGAGAGGAAGCACGATGGTCCCGCCCACATCCAGAGGAGCCCCGTTTCCCCCTCGTAGCTCGAGATGAGGGATCCTTACCCTGCTTTTAACGGGAATGAATTCCAGGCTTTCCCGTCGCATCTCAGGAGGAGGCACTCTCAACAGGAAAGGCGATAGGAACTCCATGGTCGTACCACCATTCCAGGAGTCCCCCAGATGTCTCAGTCCATTAAAGAGGAACCTCTTTGCCCTGCACTGGCTCATCTTTCACGCCGAGGATCGACTCACACCACGGTGGCACGTGGGACAGCCCTGTGGGAAAGCCTCGAGGGAAAACCACAGATCCTTTAATCCACGCGACGGGAAGCGTGACATTGCTGCTACAGCCTGGAAGGAAAGCGCACGTGCATGCCCCCACTCGAGACGAGGCCTGACTCCCCTGGGGAGACTCCAGAAGTACCCAAAGATCCATGTCAGCCCATGAGAGGAATCCTCAGTTCCGGCCCTGACTCCACACAAGGTTTTTGGCCCCGGTATCGACGGGAGAGGAATCCCGAGAGGCCCCCTAGCAACTCGCATGGAGACTGGCCTTTCCTGAGGCCACCAGGGCGGGTCCCTGAGGTCTCCGTCGTAACTCGAGAACACCTGCCGCAACTCGAGAAAATCCAGGAAGTTCTCCCTTCCAGGCGAGATGAGGCCTATTTCCGATGAGGCGTCTGGAGACTAATGACACCTAACCTCTGGAAGGTCGAAAGGGTCTTTCACACCCTTGCTGCAACTCAAGAAGTTCACCGCCATACCCGTCTCCACTCGAGAGGAAGCACGATGGTCCCGCCCACATCCAGAGGAGCCCCGTTTCCCCCTCGTAGCTCGAGATGAGGGATCCTTTCCCTGCTTTCAACGGGAAAGAATTCCCGGCGTTCCCGTCGCATCTCAACAGGAGGCACTCTCAACAGGAAAGGCGAGAGGAACTCCATGGTCGTACCACCATTCCAAGAGTCCCCCAGATGTCTCAGTCCATTCCAGAGGAACCTCTTTGCCCTGCACTGGCTCATCTTTCACCCCGAGGATCGACTCACACCACGGTGGCACTAGGGACAGCCCTGTGGGAAAGCCTCGAGGGAAAGCTTCGAGGGAAAACATCAGATCCTTTGATCCACGCGACGGGAAGCGTGACATTGCTGCTACAGCCTGGAAGGAATGCGCACGTGCATGCCCCCAATCGAGACGAGGCCTGACTCCCCTGGGGAGACTCCAGAAGTACCCAAAGATCCATGTCAGCCCCTGAGAGTAATCCTCGGTTCCGGCCCTGACTCCACACAAGGTTTTTGGCCCCGGTATCGACGGGAGAGGAATCACGAGAGGCCCCCTAGCAACTCGCATGGTGACTGGCCTCTCCTGAGGGCACCAGGGCGGGTCCCTGAGGTCCCCGTCGTAACTCGAGAACACCTGCCGCAACTCGAGAAAATCCAGGAAGTTCTCCCTTCCAGGCGAGATGAGGCCTATTTCCGATGAGGCGTCTGGAGACTAATGACACCTAACCTCTGGAATTTCGAAAGGGTCTTTCACACCCTTGCTGCAACTCAAGAAGTTCACCGCCATACCCGTCTCCACTCGAGAGGAAGCACGATGGTCCCGCCCACATCCAGAGGAGCCCCGTTTCCACCTCGTAGCTCGAAATGAGGGATCCTTTCCCTGCTTTCAATGGGAAAGACTTCCCGGCATTCCCGTCGCATCTCAAGAGGAGGCACTCTCAACAGGAAAGTCGAGAGCAACTCCATGGTCGTACCACCATTCCAAGAGTCCCCCAGATGTCTCAGTCCATTCCAGAGGAACCTCTTTGCCCTGCACTGGCTCATCTTTCACGCCGAGGATCGACTCACACCACGGTGGCACGTGGGACAGCCCTGTGGGAAAGCCTCGAGGGAAAGCCTCGAGGGAAAACCACAGATCCTTTGATCCACGCGACGGGAAGCGTGACATTGCTGCTACAGCCTGGAAGGAAAGCGCACGTGCATGCCCCCACTCGAGACGAGGCCTGACTCCCCTGGGGAGACTCCAGAAGTACCCAAAGACCCATGTCAGCCCCTGAGAGGAATCCTTGGTTCCGGCCCTGACTCCACACAAGGTTTTTGGCCCCGGTTTCGATGGGAGAGGAATCCCGAGAGGCCCCCTAGCAACTCGCATGGGGACTGGCCTTTCCTGAGGCCACCAGGGCGGGTCCCTGAGGTCCGCGTCGTAACTCGAGAACACCTGCCGCAACCTGAGAAAATCTATGAAGTTCTACCTTCCAGGCGAGATGAGGCCTATTTCCGATGAGGCCTCTGGAGACTAATGACATCTAACGTCGGGAACTTCGAAAGGGCCTTTCACACCCTTGCTGCAACTCAAGAAGTTCACCGCCATACCCGTCTCCACTCGAAAGGAAGCACGATGGTCCCGCCCACATCCAGAGGAGACCCGTTTCCCCCTCGTAGCACGAGATGAGGGATCCTTTGCCTGCTTTCAACGGGAAAGAATTCCCGGCGTTCCCGTCGCAACTCAAGAGGAGGCACTCTCAACAGGAAACGCGAGAGGAACCCCATGGTCGTACCACCATTCCAAGAGTCCCCCAGATGTCTCAGTCCATTCCAGAGGAACCTCTTTGCCCTGCACTGGCTCATCTTTAACGCCGAGGATCGACTCACACCACGGTGGCACGTGGGACAGCCCTGTGGGAAAGCCTCGAGGGAAAGCCTCGAGGGAAAACCACAGATCCTTTGATTCACGTGACGGGAAGCGTGACATTACTGCTACAGCCTGGAGGGAAAGCGCACGTGCATGCCCCCACTCGAGACGAGGCCTGACTCCCCTGGGGAGACTCCAGAAATACCCAAAGATCCATGTCAGCCCCTGAGAGGAATCCTCGGTTCCGGCCCTGACTCCACACAAGATTTTTGCCACCGGTATCGAGGGGAAAGGAATCCCGAGAGGCCCCCTAGCAACTCGCATGGGGACTGCCCTTTCCTGAGGCCTAAAGTGCGGGTCCCTGAGGTCCCCGTCGTAACTCGAGAACACCTGCCGCAACTCGAGAAAATCCAGGAAGTTCTCCCTTCCAGGTGAGATGAGGCCTATTTCCGATGAGGCGTCTGGAGACTAATGACACCTAACCTCTGGAACTTCCAAAGGGTCTTTCACACCCTTGCTGCAACTCAAGAAGTTCACCGCCATACCCGTCTCCACTCCAGAGGAAGCACGATGGTCCCGCCCACATCCAGAGGAGCCCCGTTTCCCCCTCGTAGCTCGAGATGAGGGATCCTTTCCCTGCTTTCAACGGGAAAGAATTCCCGGCGTTCCCGTCGCATCTCAAGAGGAGGCACTCTCAACAGGAAAGGCGAGAGGAACTCCATGGTCGTACCACCATTCCAAGAGTCCCCCAGATGTCTCAGTCCATTCCAGAGGAACCTCTTTGCCCTGCACTGGCTCATCTTTCACGCCGAGGATCGACTCACACCACGGTGGCACGTGGGATAGCCCTGTGGGAAAGCCTCGACGGAAAGCCTCGAGGGAAAAGCACAGATCCTTTGATCCACGCCACGGGAAGTGTGACATTGCTGCTACAGCCTGGAAGGAAAGCGTACGTGCATGCCCCCACTCGAGACGAGGCCTGACTCCCCTGGGGAGACTCCAGAAGTACCCAAAGATCAATGTCAGCCCCTGAGAGGAATGCTCGGTTCAGGCCCTGACTCCACACAAGGTTTTTGGCCCCAGTATCGACGGGAGAGGAATCCCGAGAGGCCCCCTAGCAACTCGCATGGGGACTGGCGTCTCCTGAGGCAACCAGGGCGGGTCCCTGAGGTCCCCATCGTAACTCAAGAACACCTGCCACAACTCGAGAAAATCCAGGAAGTTCTCCCTTCCAGGAGAGATGATGCCTATTTCCGATGAGGCGTCTGGAGACTAATGACACCTAAACTCTGGAACTTCGAAAGGGTCTTTCACACCCTTGCTGCAACTCAAGAAGTTCACCGCCATACCCGTCTCCACTCGAGAGGAAGCACGATGGTCCCACCCACATCCAGAGGAGCCCCGTTTCCCCCTCGTAGCTCGAGATGAGGGATCCTTTCCCTGCTTTCAACGGGAAAGAATTCCCGGCGTTCCCGTCGCATCTCAAGAGGAGGCACTCTCAACAGGAAAGGCGAGAGGGACTCCATGGTCGTACCACCATTCCAAGAGTCCCCCAGATGTCTCAGTCCATTCCAGAGGAACCTCTTTGCCCTGCACTGGCTCATCTTTCACGCCGAGGATCGACTCACACCACGGTGGCACGTGGGACTGCCCTGTGGGAAAGCCTCGAGGGAAAGCCTCGAGGGAAAACCACAGATCCTTTGATCCACGCGACGGGAAGCGTGACATTGCTGCTACAGCCTGGAAGGAAAGCGCACGTGCATGCCCCGACACGTGACTAAGCCTGACGTCCCTGGGGAGACTCCAGAAGTACCCAAAGATCCATGTCAGCCCCTGAGAAGAATCCTCGGTTCCGGCCCTGACTCCACACAAGGTTTTTGGCCCCGATATCGATGGGAGAAGAATCCCGAGAGGCCCCCTAGCAACTCGCATGGGGACTGGCCTCTCCTGAGGCCACCAGGGCGGGTCCCTGAGGTCCCCGTCGTAACCCGAAAACACCTGCCGCAACTCGAGAAAATCCAGGAAGTTCTCCCTTCCAGGCGAGATGAGGCCTATTTCCGATGAGGCGTCTGGAGACTAATGACACCTAACCTCTGGAATTTCGAAAGGGTCTTTCACACCCTTGCTGCAACTCAAGAAGTTCACCGCCATACCCGTCTCCACTCGAGAGGAAGCACGATGGTCCCGCCCACATCCAGAGGAGCCCCGTTTCCACCTCGTAGCTCGAAATGAGGGATCCTTTCCCTGCTTTCAATGGGAAAGAATTCCCGGCATTCCCGTCGCATCTCAAGAGGAGGCACTCTCAACAGGAAAGTCGAGAGCAACTCCATGGTCGTACCACCATTCCAAGAGTCCCCCAGATGTCTCAGTCCATTCCAGAGGAACCTCTTTGCCCTGCACTGGCTCATCTTTCACGCCGAGGATCGACTCACACCACGGTGGCACGTGGGACAGCCCTGTGGGAAAGCCTCGAGGGAAAGCCTCGAGGGAAAACCACAGATCCTTTGATCCACGCGACGGGAAGCGTGACATTGCTGCTACAGCCTGGAAGGAAAGCGCACGTGCATGCCCCCACTCGAGACGAGGCCTGACTCCCCTGGGGAGACTCCAGAAGTACCCAAAGATCCATGTCAGCCCCTGAGAAGAATCCTCGGTTCCGGCCCTGACTCCACACAAGGTTTTTGGCCCCGGTATCGACGGGAGAGGAATCCCGAGAGGCCCCCTAGCACCTCGCATGGGTACTGGCCTCTCCTGAGGCCACCAGGGCGGGTCCCTGAGGTCCCCGTGGTAACTCGAGAACACCTGCCGCAACTCGAGAAAATCCAGGAAATTTTCCCTTCCAGGCGAGATGAGGCCTATTTCCGATGAGGCGTCTGGAGACTAACGACACCCAACCTCTGGAACATCGAAAGGGTCTTTCACACCCTTGCTGCTACTCAAGAAGTTCACCTCCTTGCCCGTCTCCACTCGATAGGAAGCACGATGGTCCCGCCCACATCCAGAGGAGCCCCGTTTCCCCCTCGTAGCTAGAGATGAGGGATCCTTTCCCTGCTTTCAACGGGAAAGAATTCCCGGCATTCCCGTCGCATCTCAAGAGGAGGCACTCTCAACAGGAAAGGCGAGAGGAACTCCATGGTCGTACCACCATTCCAAGAGTCGTCCAGATGTCTCAGTCCATTCCAGAGGAACCTCTTTGCCCTGCACTGGCTCATCTTTCACGCCGAGGATCGACTCACACCACGGTGGCACGTGGGACAGCCCTGTGGGAAAGCCTCGAGGGAAAGCCTCGAGGGAAAACCACAGATCCTTTGATCCACGCGACGGGAAGCGTGACATTGCTGCTACAGCCTGGAAGGAAAGCACACGTGCATGCCCCCACTCGAGACGAGGCCTGACTCCCCTGGGGAGACTCCAGAAGTACCCAAAGATCCATGTCAGCCCCTGAGAGGAATCCTCGGTTCCGGCCCTGACTCCACACAAGGTTTTTGGCCCCGGTATCGACGGGAGAGGAATCCCGAGAGGCCCCCTAGCAACTCGCATGGGGACTGGCCGTTCTTGAGGCCACCAGGGCGGGTCCCTGAGGTCCCCATCGTAACTCGAGAACACCTGCCGCAACTCGAGAAAATCCAGGAAGTTCTCCCTTCCAGGCGAGATGAGGCCTATTTCCGATGAGGCGTCTGGAGACTAATGACACCTAACCTCTGGAACTTCGAAAGGGTCTTTCACACCCTTGCTGCAACTCAAAAAGTTCACCGCCATACCCGACTCCACTCGAGAGGAAGCACGATGGTCCCGCCCACATCCAGAGGAGCCCCGTTTCCCCCTCGGAGCTCGAGATGAGGGATCCTTTCCCTGCTTTCAACGGGAAAGAATTCCCGGCGTTCCCGTCGCATCTCAAGAGGAGGCACTCTCAACAGGAAAGGCGAGAGGAACTCCATGGTCGTACCACCATTCCAAGAGTCCCCCAGATGTCTCAGTCCATTCCAGAGGAACCTCTTTGCCCTGCACTGGCTCATCTTTCACGCCGAGGATCGACTCACACCACGGTGGCACGTGGGACAGCCCTGCGGGAAAGCCTCGAGGGAAAGCCTCGAGGGAAAACCACAGATACTTTGATCCACGCGACGGGAAGCGTGACATTGCTGCTACAGCCTGGAAGGAAAGCGCACGTGCGTGCCCCCACTCGAGACGAGGCCTGACTCCCCTGGGGAGACTCCAGAAGTACCCAAATATCCATGTCACCCCTGTGAGGAATCCTCGGTTCCGGCCCTGACTCCACACAAGGTTTTTGGCCCTAGTATCGACGGGAGAGGAATCCCGAGAGGCCCCCTAGCAACTCGCATGGGGACTGGCCTCTCCTGAGGCCATCAGGGCGGGTCCCTGTGGTACCCGTCGTAACTCGAGAACACCTGCCGCACCTCGAGAAAATCCAGGAAGTTCTCCCTTCCAGGCGAGATGAGGTCTATTTCCGATGAGGCATCTGGAGACTAATGACACCTAACCTCTGGAACTTCGAAAGGGTCTTTCACACCCTTGCTGCAACTCAAGAATTTCACCGCCATACCCGTCTCCACTCGAGAGGAAGCACGATGGTCCCGCCCACATCCAGAGGAGCCCCGTTTCCCCCTCGTAGCTCGAGATGAGGGATCCTTTCCCTGCTTTCAACGGGAAAGAATTCCCGGCGTTCCCGTCGCATCTCAAGAGGAGGCACTCTCAACAGGAAAGGCGAGAGGAACTCCATGGTCGTACCACCATTCCAAGAGTCCCCCAGATGTCTCAGTCCATTCCAGAGGAGCCTCTTTGTCCTGCACTGGCTCATCTTTCACGCCGAGGATCGACTCACACCACGGTGGCACGTGGGACAGCCCTGTGGGAAAGCCTCGAAGAAAAGCCTCGAGGGAAAACCACAGATCCTTTGATCCACGCGACGGGAAGCGTGACATTGCTGCTACAGCCTGGAAGGAAAGCGCACGTGCATGCCCCCACTCGAGACGAGGCCTGACTCCCCTGGGGAGACTCCACAAGTACCCAAAGATCCATGTCAGACCCTGAGAGGAATCCTCGGTTCCGGCCCTGACTCCACACAATGTTTTTGCCCCGGTATCGACGGGAGAGGAATCGCGAGAGGCCCCCTAGCATCTCGCATGGGGACTGGCCTCTCCTGAGGCCACCAGGGCGGGTCCCTGAGGTCCCCGTCGTAACTCGAGAACACCTGCTGCAACTCGAGAAAATCCAGGAAGTTCTCCCTTCCAGGCGAGATGAGGCCTATTTCCGATAAGGCGTCTGGAGACTAATGACACGGAACCTCTGGAACTTCGAAAGGGTCTTTCACACCCTTGCTGCAACTCAAGAAGTTCACCGTCATAACCGTCTCCACTCGAGAGGAAACATGATGGTCCCGCCCACATCCAGAGGAGCCCCGATTGCCCCTCGTAGCTCGAGATGAGGGATCCTTTCCCTGCTATCAACGGGAAAGTATTTTCGGCGTTCCCGTCGCATCTCAAGAGGAGGCACTCTCAACAGGAAAGACGAGAGGAACTCCATGGTCGTACCACCATTCCAAGAGTCCCCGAGATTTCTCAGTCCATTCCAGAGGAACCTCTTTGCCCTGCACTGGCTCATCTTTCACGCCGAGGATCGACTCACAACACGGTGGCACGTGGGACAGCCCTGTGGGAAAGCCTCGAGGGTAAACCACAGATCCTTTGATCCACGCGACGGGAAGCGTGACATTGCTGCTACAGCCTGGAAGGAAAGCGCACGTGCATGCCCCCACTCGAGACGAGGCCTGACTCCCCTGGGGAGACTCCAGAAGTACCCAAAGATCCATGTCATCCCCTGAGAGGAATCCTCGGTTCCGGCCCTGACTCCACACAAAGTTTTTGACCCCGGTATCGACGGGAGAGGAATCCCGAGAGGCCCCCGAGCAACTCGCATGGGGACTGGCCTTTCCTGAGGCCACCAGGGCGGGTCCCTGAGGTCCCCGTCGTAACTCGAGAACACCTGCCCCAACTCGAGAAAATCCAGGAAGTTCTCCCTTCCAGGCGAGATGAGGCCTATTTCCGATGAGGCGTCTGGAGACTAATGACACCGAACCTCTGGAACTTCAAAAGGGTCTTTCACACCCTTGCTGCAACTCAAGAAGTTCACCGCCATACCCGTCTCCACTCGAGAGGAAACACGATGGTCCCGCCCACATCCAGAGGAGCCCCGTTTCCCCCTCGTAGCTCGAGATGAGGGATCCTTTCCCTGCTATCAACGGGAAAGAATTCCCGGCGTTCCCGTCGCATCTCAAGGGGAGGCACTCTCAACAGGAAAGATGAGAGGAACTCCATGGTCGTACCACCATTCCAAGAGTCCCCGAGATTTCTCAGTCCATTCCAGAGGAACCTCTTTGCCCTGCACTGGCTCATCTTTCACGCCGAGGATCAACTCACACCACGGTGGCACGTGGGACAGCCCTGTGGGAAAGCCTCGAGGGAAAGCCTCGAGGGAAAACCACAGATCCTTTGATCCACGCGACGGGAAGCGTGACATTGCTGCTACAGCCTGGAAGGAAAGCGCACGTGCATGCCCCCACTCGAGACGAGGCCTGACTCCCCTGGGGAGACTCCAGAAGTACCCAAAGATCCATGTCAGCCCCTGAGAGGAATCCTCGGTTCCGGCCCTGACTCCACACAAGGTTTTTGGCCCCGGTATCGATGGGAGAGGAATCCCGAGAGGCCCCCTAGCAACTCGCATGGGGACTGGCCTCTCCTGAGGCCACCAGGGCGGGTCCCTGAGGTCCCCGTCGTAACTCGAGAACACCTGCCGCAACTCGAGAAAATCCAGGAAGTTCTCCCTTCCAGGCGAGATGAGGCCTATTTCCGATGAGGCCTCTGGAGACAAATGACACCTAACCTCTGGAACTTCGAAAGGGTCTTTCACACCCTTGCTGCAACTCAAGAAGTTCACCTCCATACCCGTCTCCACTCGAGAGGAAGCACGATAGTCCCGCCCACATCCAGAGGAGCCCCGTTTCCCCCTCGTAGCTCGAGATGAGGGATCCTTTCCCTGCTTTCAACGGGAAAGAATTCCCGGCGTTCCCGTCGCATCTCAAGAGGAGGCACTCTCAACAGGAAAGGCGAGAGGAACTCCATGGTCGTACCACCATTCCAAGAGTCCCCCAGATGTCTCAGTCCATTCCAGAGGAGCCTCTTTGCCCTGCACTGGCTCATCTTTCACGCCGAGGATCGACTCACACCACGGTGGCACGTGGGACAGCCCTGTGGGAAAGCCTCGAGGGAAAGCCTCGAGGGAAAACCACAGATCCTTTGATCCACGCGACGGGAAGCGTGACATTGCTGCTACAGCCTGGAAGGAAAGCGCACGTGCATGCCCCCACTCGAGACGAGGCCTGACTCCCCTGGGGAGACTCCAGAAGTACCCAAAGATCCATGTCAGCCCCTGAGAGGAATCCTCGGTTCCGGCCCTGACTCCACACAAGGTTTTTGGCCCCGGTATCGATGGGAGAGGAATCCCGAGAGGCCCCCTAGCAACTCGCATGGGGACTGGCCTCTCCTGAGGCCACCAGGGCGGGTCCCTGAGGTCCCCGTCGTAACTCGAGAACACCTGCCGCAACTCGAGAAAATCCAGGAAGTTCTCCCTTCCAGGCGAGATGAGGCCTATTTCCGATGAGGCCTCTGGAGACAAATGACACCTAACCTCTGGAACTTCGAAAGGGTCTTTCACACCCTTGCTGCAACTCAAGAAGTTCACCTCCATACCCGTCTCCACTCGAGAGGAAGCACGATAGTCCCGCCCACATCCAGAGGAGCCCCGTTTCCCCCTCGTAGCTCGAGATGAGGGATCCTTTCCCTGCTTTCAACGGGAAAGAATTCCCGGCGTTCCCGTCGCATCTCAAGAGGAGGCACTCTCAACAGGAAAGGCGAGAGGAACTCCATGGTCGTACCACCATTCCAAGAGTCCCCCAGATGTCTCAGTCCATTCCAGAGGAGCCTCTTTGCCCTGCACTGGCTCATCTTTCACGCCGAGGATCGACTCACACCACGGTGGCACGTGGGACAGCCCTGTGGGAAAGCCTCGAGGGAAAGCCTCGAGGGAAAACCACAGATCCTTTGATCCACGCGACGGGAAGCGTGACATTGCTGCTACAGCCTGGAAGGAAAGCGCACGTGCATGCCCCCACTCGAGACGAGGCCTGACTCCCCTGGGGAGACTCCAGAAGTACCCAAAGATCCATGTCAGCCCCTGAGAGGAATCCTCGGTTCCGGCCCTGACTCCACACAAGGTTTTTGGCCCCGGTATCGACGGGAGAGGAATCCCGAGAGGGCCCCTAGCAACTCGCATGGGGACTGGCCTCTCCTGAGGCCACCAGGGCGGGTCCCTGAGGTCCCCGTCGTAACTCGAGAACACCTGCCGCAACTCGAGAAAATCCAGGAAGTTCTCCCTTCCAGGCGAGATGAGGCCTATTTCCGATGAGGCCTCTGGAGACAAATGACACCTAACCTCTGGAACTTCGAAAGGGTCTTTCACACCCTTGCTGCAACTCAAGAAGTTCACCTCCATACCCGTCTCCACTCGAGAGGAAGCACGATAGTCCCGCCCACATCCAGAGGAGCCCCGTTTCCCCCTCGTAGCTCGAGATGAGGGATCCTTTCCCTGCTTTCAACGGGAAAGAATTCCCGGCGTTCCCGTCGCATCTCAAGAGGAGGCACTCTCAACAGGAAAGGCGAGAGGAACTCCATGGTCGTACCACCATTCCAAGAGTCCCCCAGATGTCTCAGTCCATTCCAGAGGAGCCTCTTTGCCCTGCACTGGCTCATCTTTCACGCCGAGGATCGACTCACACCACGGTGGCACGTGGGACAGCCCTGTGGGAAAGCCTCGAGGGAAAGCCTCGAGGGAAAACCACAGATCCTTTGATCCACGCGACGGGAAGCGTGACATTGCTGCTACAGCCTGGAAGAAAAGCACACGTGCATGCCCCCACTCGAGACGAGGCCTGACTCCCCTGGGGAGACTCCAGAAGTACCCAAAGATCCATGTCAGCCCCTGAGAGGAATCCTCGGTTCCGGCCCTGACTCCACACAAGGTTTTTGGCCCCGGTATCGACGGGAGAGGAATCCCGAGAGGCCCCCTAGCAACTCGCATGGGGACTGGCCGTTCTTGAGGCCACCAGGGCGGGTCCCTGAGGTCCCCATCGTAACTCGAGAACACCTGCCGCAACTCGAGAAAATCCAGGAAGTTCTCCCTTCCAGGCGAGATGAGGCCTATTTCCGATGAGGCGTCTGGAGACTAATGACACCTAACCTCTGGAACTTCGAAAGGGTCTTTCACACCCTTGCTGCAACTCAAAAAGTTCACCGCCATACCCGTCTCCACTCGAGAGGAAGCACGATGGTCCCGCCCACATCCAGAGGAGCCCCGTTTCCCCCTCGGAGCTCGAGATGAGGGATCCTTTCCCTGCTTTCAACGGGAAAGAATTCCCGGCGTTCCCGTCGCATCTCAAGAGGAGGCACTCTCAACAGGAAAGGCGAGAGGAACTCCATGGTCGTACCACCATTCCAAGAGTCCCCCAGATGTCTCAGTCCATTCCAGAGGAACCTCTTTGCCCTGCACTGGCTCATCTTTCACGCCGAGGATCGACTCACACCACGGTGGCACGTGGGACAGCCCTGCGGGAAAGCCTCGAGGGAAAGCCTCGAGGGAAAACCACAGATACTTTGATCCACGCGACGGGAAGCGTGACATTGCTGCTACAGCCTGGAAGGAAAGCGCACGTGCGTGCCCCCACTCGAGACGAGGCCTGACTCCCCTGGGGAGACTCCAGAAGTACCCAAATATCCATGTCACCCCTGTGAGGAATCCTCGGTTCCGGCCCTGACTCCACACAAGGTTTTTGGCCCTAGTATCGACGGGAGAGGAATCCCGAGAGGCCCCCTAGCAACTCGCATGGGGACTGGCCTCTCCTGAGGCCATCAGGGCGGGTCCCTGTGGTACCCGTCGTAACTCGAGAACACCTGCCGCACCTCGAGAAAATCCAGGAAGTTCTCCCTTCCAGGCGAGATGAGGTCTATTTCCGATGAGGCATCTGGAGACTGACACGTAACCTCTGGAACTTCGAAAGGGTCTTTCACACCCTTGCTGCAACTCAAGAAGTTCAGCGCCATACCCGTCTCCAATCGAGAGGAAGCACGATGGTCCCGCCCACATCCAGAGGAGCCCCGTTTCCCCCTCGGACCTCGAGATGAGGGATCCTTTCCCTGCTTTCAACAGGAAAGTATTCCCGGCGTTCCCGTCGCATCTCAAGAGGAGGCACTCTCAACAGGAAAGGCGAGAGGAACTCCATGGTCGTACCACCATTCCAAGAGTCGTCCAGATGTCTCAGTCCATTCCAGAGGAACCTCTTTGCCCTGCACTGGCTCATCTTTCACGCCGAGGATCGACTCACACCACGGTGGCACGTGGGACAGCCCTGATGGAAAGCCTCGAGGGAAAGCCTCGAGGGAAAACCACAGATCTTTTGATGCACGCGACGGGAAGCGTGACATTGCTGCTACAGCCTGGAAGGAAAGCGCACGTGCATGCCCCCACTCGAGACGAGGCCTGACTCCCCGGGGGAGACTCCAGAAGTACCCAAAGATCCATGTCACCCCTGAGAGGAATCCTCGGTTCTGGCCCTGACTCCACACAAGGTTTTTGGCCCCGGTATCGACGGGAGAGGAATCCCGAGAGGCCCCCTAGCAACTCGCATGGGGACTGGCCTCTCCTGAGGCCACCAGGGCGGGTCCCTGAGGTCCCCGTCATAACTCGAGAACACCTGCCGCAACTCGAGAAAATCCAGGAAGTTCTCCCTTCCAGGCGAGATGAGGCCTATTTCCGATGAGGCGTCTGGAGACTAATGACACCTAACCTCTGGAACGTCGAAAGGGTCTTTCACACCCTTGCTGCAACTCAAGAAGTTCACCGCCATACCCGTCTCCACTCGAGAGGAAGCACGATGGTCCCGCCCACATCCAGAGGAGCCCCGTTTCCCCCTCGGAGCTCGAGATGAGGGATCCTTTCCCTGCTTTCAACGGGAAAGAATTCCCGGCGTTCCCGTCGCATCTCAAGAGGAGGCACTCTCAACAGGAAAGGCGAGAGGAACTCCATGGTCGTACCACCATTCCAAGAGTCCCCCAGATGTCTCAGTCCATTCCAGAGGAACCTCTTTGCCCTGCACTGGCTCATCTTTCACGCCGAGGATCGACTCACACCACGGTGGCACGTGGGACAGCCCTGTGGGAAAGCCTCGAGGGAAAGCCTCGAGGGAAAACCACAGATCCTTTGATGCACGCGACGGGAAGCGTGACATTGCTGCTACAGCCTGGAAGGAAAGCGCACGTGCATGCCCCCAGTCGAGACGAGGCCTGACTCCCCTGGGGAGACTCCAGAAGTACCCAAAGATCCATGTCACCCCTGAGAGGAATCCTCGGTTCCGGCCCTGACTCCACACAAGGTTTTTGGCCCCGGTATCGACGGGAGAGGAATCCCGAGAGGCCCCCTAGCAACTCGCATGGGGACTGGCCTCTCCTGAGGCCACCAGGGCGGGTCCCTGAGGTCCCCGTCGTAACTCGAGAACACCTGCCGCAAATCGAGAATATCCAGGAAGTTCTCCCTTCCAGGCGAGATGAGGCCTATTTCCGATGAGGCGTCTGGAGACTAATGACACCTAACCTCTGGAATTTCGAAAGGGTCTTTCACACCCTTGCTGCAACTCAAGAAGTTCACCGCCATACCCGTGTCCACTCGAGAGGAAGCACGATGGTCCCGCCCACATCCAGAGGAGCCCCGTTTCCCCCTCGTAGCTCGAGATGAGGGATCCTTTCCCTGCTTTCAACGGGAAAGAATTCCTGGCGTTCCCGTCGCATCCAAAGAGGAGGCACTCTCAACAGGAAAGGCGAGAGGAACTCCATGGTCGTACCACCATTCCAAGAGTCCCCCAGATGTCTCAGTCCATTCCAGAGGAACCTCTTTCCCTGCACTGGCTCAGCTTTCACGCCGAGGATCGACTCACACCACGGTGGCACGTAGGACAGCCCTGTGGGAAAGCCTCGAGGGAAAGCCTCGAGGGAAAACCACAGATCCTTTGATTCTCGCGACGGGAAGCGTGACATTGCTGCTACAGCCTGGAAGGAAAGCGCACGTGCCTGCCCCCACTCGAGACGAGGCCTGACTCCCCTGGGGAGACTCCAGAAGTACCCAAAGATCCATGTCAGCCCCTGAGAGGAATCCTCGGTTCCGGCCCTGACTCCACACAAGGCTTTTGGCCCCGGTATCGACGGGAGAGGAATCCCGAGAGGCCCCCTAGCAACTCGCATGGGGACTGGCCTCTCCTTAGGCCACCAGGGCGGGTCCCTGAGGACCCGTCGTAACTCGAGAACACCTGCCGCAACTCGAGAAAATCCAGGAAGTTCTCCCTTCCAGGCGAGATGAGGCCTATTTCCGATGAGGCGTCTGCAGACTAATGACACCTAAACTCTGGAACTTCGAAAGGGTCTTTCACACCCTTGCTGCAATTCAAGAAGTTCACCGCCATACCCGTGTCCACTCGGGAGGAAGCACGATGGTCCCGCCCACATCCAGAGGAGCCCCGTTTCCCCCTCGGAGCTCGAGATGAGGGATCCTTTCCCTGCTTTCAACGGGAAAGAATTCCCGGCGTTCCCGTCGCATCTCAAGAGGAGGCACTCTCAACAGGAAAGGCGAGAGGAACTCCATGGTCGTACCACCATTCCAAGAGTCCCCCAGATGTCTCAGTCCATTCCAGAGGAACCTCTTTGCCCTGCACTGGCTCATCTTTCACGCCGAGGATCGACTCACACCACGGTGGCACGTGGGACAGCCCTGTGGGAAAGCCTCGAGGGAAAAACACAGATCCTTTGATCCACGCGACGGGAAGCGTGACATTGCTGCTACAGCCTGGAAGTAAAGCACACGTGCATGCCCCCAATCGAGAAGAGACCTGACTCCCCTGGTGGGACTCCAGAAGTACCCAAAGATCCATGTCAGCTCCTGAGAGGAATCCTCGGTTCCAGCCCTGACTCCACACAAGGTTTTTGGCCCCGGTATCGACGGGAGAGGAATCCCGAGAGGCCCCCTAGCAACTCGCATGGGGACTGGCCTCTCCTGAGGCCACCAGGACGGGTCCCTGAGGTCCCCGTCGTAACTCGAGAACACCGGGCGCACCTCGAGAAAATCCAGGAAGTTCTCCCTTCCAGGCGAGATGAGGCCTATTTCCGATGAGGCGTCTGGAGACTAATGACACCTAACCTCTGGAACTTCGAAAGGGTCTTTCACACCCTTGCTGCAACTCAAGAAGTTTACCGCCATACCCGTCTCCACACCAGAGAAAGCACGATGGTCCCGCCCACATCCAGAGGAGCCCCGTTTCCCCCTCGGATCTCGAGATGAGGGATCCTTTCCCTGCTTTCAACGGGAAAGAATTCCCGGCATTCCCGTCGCATCTCAAGAGGAGGCACTCTCAACAGGAAAGGCGAGAGGAACTCCATGGTCGTACCACCATTCCAAGAGTCCCCCAGATGTCTCAGTCCATTCCAGAGGAACCTCTTTGCCCTGCACTGGCTCATCTTTCACGCCGAGGATCGACTCACACCACGGTGGCACGTGGGACAGCCCTGTGGGAAAGCCTCGAGGGAAAGCCTCGAGGGAAAACCACAGATCCTTTGATCCACGCGACGGGAAGCATGGCATTGCTGCTACAGCCTGGAAGGAAAGCACACGTGCATGCCCCCACTCGAGACGAGGCCTGACTCCCCTGGGGAGACTCCAGAAGTACCCAAAGATCCATGTCAGCCCCTGAGAGGAATCCTCGGTTCCGGCCCTGACTCCACACAAGGTTTTTGGCCCCGGTATCGACGGGAGAGGAATCCCGAGAGGCCCCCTAGCAACTCGCATGGGGACTGGCCTCTCCTGAGGCCACCAGGGCGGGTCCCTGAGGTCCCCGTCGTAACTCGAGAACACCTGCCGCAACTCGAGATAATCCAGGAAGTTCTCCCTTCCAGGCGAGATGAGGCCTATTTCCGATGAGGCGTCTGGAGACTAATGACACCTAACCTCTTGAACTTCGAAAGGGTCTTTCACACCCTTGCTGCAATTCAAGAAGTTCACCGCCATACCCGTGTCCACTCGGGAGGGAGCACGATGGTCCCGCCCACATCCAGAGGAGCCCCGTTTCCCCCTCGGAGCTCGAGATGAGGGATCCTTTCCCTGCTTTCAACGGGAAAGAATTCCCGGCGTTCCCGTCGCATCTCAAGAGGAGGCACTCTCAACAGGAAAGGCGAGAGGAACTCCATGGTCGTACCACCATTCGAAGAGTCCCCCAGATGTCTCAGTCCATTCCAGAGGAACCCCTTTGCCCTGCACTGGCTCATCTTTCACGCCGAGGATCGACTCACACCACGGTGGCACGTGGGACAGCCCTGTGGGAAAGCCTCGAGGGAAAGCCTCGAGGGAAAACCACAGATCCTTTGATCCACGCGACGGGAAGCGTGACATTGCTGCTACAGCCTGGAAGGAAAGCGCACGTGCATGCCCCCACTCGAGACGAGGCCCGACTCCCCTGGGGAGACTCCAGAAGTACCCAAAGATCCATGTCAGCCCCTGAGAGGAATCCTCGGTTCCGGACCTGACTCCACACAAGGTTTTTGGCCCCGGTATCGATGGGAGAGGAATCCCGAGAGGCCCCCTAGCAACTCGCATGGGGACTGGCCTCTCCTGAGGCCACCAGGGCGGGTCCCTGAGGTCCCCGTCGTAACTCGAGAACACCTGCCGCAACTCGAGAAAATCCAGGAAGTTCTCCCTTCCAGGCGAGATGAGGCCTATTTCCGATGAGGCCTCTGGAGACAAATGACACCTAACCTCTGGAACTTCGAAAGGGTCTTTCACACCCTTGCTGCAACTCAAGAAGTTCACCTCCATACCCGTCTCCACTCGAGAGGAAGCACGATAGTCCCGCCCACATCCAGAGGAGCCCCGTTTCCCCCTCGTAGCTCGAGATGAGGGATCCTTTCCCTGCTTTCAACGGGAAAGAATTCCCGGCGTTCCCGTCGCATCTCAAGAGGAGGCACTCTCAACAGGAAAGGCGAGAGGAACTCCATGGTCGTACCACCATTCCAAGAGTCCCCCAGATGTCTCAGTCCATTCCAGAGGAGCCTCTTTGCCCTGCACTGGCTCATCTTTCACGCCGAGGATCGACTCACACCACGGTGGCACGTGGGACAGCCCTGTGGGAAAGCCTCGAGGGAAAGCCTCGAGGGAAAACCACAGATCCTTTGATCCACGCGACGGGAAGCGTGACATTGCTGCTACAGCCTGGAAGGAAAGCGCACGTGCATGCCCCCACTCGAGACGAGGCCTGACTCCCCTGGGGAGACTCCAGAAGTACCCAAAGATCCATGTCAGCCCCTGAGAGGAATCCTCGGTTCCGGCCCTGACTCCACACAAGGTTTTTGGCCCCGGTATCGACGGGAGAGGAATCCCGAGAGGGCCCCTAGCAACTCGCATGGGGACTGGCCTCTCCTGAGGCCACCAGGGCGGGTCCCTGAGGTCCCCGTCGTAACTCGAGAACACCTGCCGCAACTCGAGAAAATCCAGGAAGTTCTCCCTTCCAGGCGAGATGAGGCCTATTTCCGATGAGGCCTCTGGAGACAAATGACACCTAACCTCTGGAACTTCGAAAGGGTCTTTCACACCCTTGCTGCAACTCAAGAAGTTCACCGCCATACCCGTCTCCACTCGAGAGGAAGCACGATAGTCCCGCCCACATCCAGAGGAGCCCCGTTTCCCCCTCGTAGCTCGAGATGAGGGATCCTTTCCCTGCTTTCAACGGGAAAGAATTCCCGGCGTTCCCGTCGCATCTCAAGAGGAGGCACTCTCAACAGGAAAGGCGAGAGGAACTCCATGGTCGTACCACCATTCCAAGAGTCCCCCAGATGTCTCAGTCCATTCCAGAGGAGCCTCTTTGCCCTGCACTGGCTCATCTTTCACGCCGAGGATCGACTCACACCACGGTGGCACGTGGGACAGCCCTGTGGGAAAGCCTCGAGGGAAAGCCTCGAGGGAAAACCACAGATCCTTTGATCCACGCGACGGGAAGCGTGACATTGCTGCTACAGCCTGGAAGGAAAGCGCACGTGCATGCCCCCACTCGAGACGAGGCCTGACTCCCCTGGGGAGACTCCAGAAGTACCCAAAGATCCATGTCAGCCCCTGAGAGGAATCCTCGGTTCCGGCCCTGACTCCACACAAGGTTTTTGGCCCCGGTATCGATGGGAGAGGAATCCCGAGAGGCCCCCTAGCAACTCGCATGGGGACTGGCCTCTCCTGAGGCCACCAGGGCGGGTCCCTGAGGTCCCCGTCGTAACTCGAGAACACCTGCCGCAACTCGAGAAAATCCAGGAAGTTCTCCCTTCCAGGCGAGATGAGGCCTATTTCCGATGAGGCCTCTGGAGACAAATGACACCTAACCTCTGGAACTTCGAAAGGGTCTTTCACACCCTTGCTGCAACTCAAGAAGTTCACCTCCATACCCGTCTCCACTCGAGAGGAAGCACGATAGTCCCGCCCACATCCAGAGGAGCCCCGTTTCCCCCTCGTAGCTCGAGATGAGGGATCCTTTCCCTGCTTTCAACGGGAAAGAATTCCCGGCGTTCCCGTCGCATCTCAAGAGGAGGCACTCTCAACAGGAAAGGCGAGAGGAACTGCATGGTCGTACCACCATTCCAAGAGTCCCCCAGATGTCTCAGTCCATTCCAGAGGAGCCTCTTTGCCCTGCACTGGCTCATCTTTCACGCCGAGGATCGACTCACACCACGGTGGCACGTGGGACAGCCCTGTGGGAAAGCCTCGAGGGAAAGCCTCGAGGGAAAACCACAGATCCTTTGATCCACGCGACGGGAAGCGTGACATTGCTGCTACAGCCTGGAAGGAAAGCGCACGTGCATGCCCCCACTCGAGACGAGGCCTGACTCCCCTGGGGAGACTCCAGAAGTACCCAAAGATCCATGTCAGCCCCTGAGAGGAATCCTCGGTTCCGGCCCTGACTCCACACAAGGTTTTTGGCCCCGGTATCGACGGGAGAGGAATCCCGAGAGGGCCCCTAGCAACTCGCATGGGGACTGGCCTCTCCTGAGGCCAACAGGGCGGGTCCCTGAGGTCCCCGTCGTAACTCGAGAACACCTGCCGCAACTCGAGAAAATCCAGGAAGTTCTCCCTTCCAGGCGAGATGAGGCCTATTTCCGATGAGGCCTCTGGAGACAAATGACACCTAACCTCTGGAACTTCGAAAGGGTCTTTCACACCCTTGCTGCAACTCAAGAAGTTCACCTCCATACCCGTCTCCACTCGAGAGGAAGCACGATAGTCCCGCCCACATCCAGAGGAGCCCCGTTTCCCCCTCGTAGCTCGAGATGAGGGATCCTTTCCCTGCTTTCAACGGGAAAGAATTCCCGGCGTTCCCGTCGCATCTCAAGAGGAGGCACTCTCAACAGGAAAGGCGAGAGGAACTCCATGGTCGTACCACCATTCCAAGAGTCCCCCAGATGTCTCAGTCCATTCCAGAGGAGCCTCTTTGCCCTGCACTGGCTCATCTTTCACGCCGAGGATCGACTCACACCACGGTGGCACGTGGGACAGCCCTGTGGGAAAGCCTCGAGGGAAAGCCTCGAGGGAAAACCACAGATCCTTTGATCCACGCGACGGGAAGCGTGACATTGCTGCTACAGCCTGGAAGGAAAGCACACGTGCATGCCCCCACTCGAGACGAGGCCTGACTCCCCTGGGGAGACTCCAGAAGTACCCAAAGATCCATGTCAGCCCCTGAGAGGAATCCTCGGTTCCGGCCCTGACTCCACACAAGGTTTTTGGCCCCGGTATCGACGGGAGAGGAATCCCGAGAGGCCCCCTAGCAACTCGCATGGGGACTGGCCGTTCTTGAGGCCACCAGGGCGGGTCCCTGAGGTCCCCATCGTAACTCGAGAACACCTGCCGCAACTCGAGAAAATCCAGGAAGTTCTCCCTTCCAGGCGAGATGAGGCCTATTTCCGATGAGGCGTCTGGAGACTAATGACACCTAACCTCTGGAACTTCGAAAGGGTCTTTCACACCCTTGCTGCAACTCAAAAAGTTCACCGCCATACCCGTCTCCACTCGAGAGGAAGCACGATGGTCCCGCCCACATCCAGAGGAGCCCCGTTTCCCCCTCGGAGCTCGAGATGAGGGATCCTTTCCCTGCTTTCAACGGGAAAGAATTCCCGGCGTTCCCGTCGCATCTCAAGAGGAGGCACTCTCAACAGGAAAGGCGAGAGGAACTCCATGGTCGTACCACCATTCCAAGAGTCCCCCAGATGTCTCAGTCCATTCCAGAGGAACCTCTTTGCCCTGCACTGGCTCATCTTTCACGCCGAGGATCGACTCACACCACGGTGGCACGTGGGACAGCCCTGCGGGAAAGCCTCGAGGGAAAGCCTCGAGGGAAAACCACAGATACTTTGATCCACGCGACGGGAAGCGTGACATTGCTGCTACAGCCTGGAAGGAAAGCGCACGTGCGTGCCCCCACTCGAGACGAGGCCTGACTCCCCTGGGGAGACTCCAGAAGTACCCAAAAATCCATGTCACCCCTGTGAGGAATCCTCGGTTCCGGCCCTGACTCCACACAAGGTTTTTGGCCCTAGTATCGACGGGAGAGGAATCCCGAGAGGCCCCCTAGCAACTCGCATGGGGACTGGCCTCTCCTGAGGCCATCAGGGCGGGTCCCTGTGGTACCCGTCGTAACTCGAGAACACCTGCCGCACCTCGAGAAAATCCAGGAAGTTCTCCCTTCCAGGCGAGATGAGGTCTATTTCCGATGAGGCATCTGGAGACTGACACGTAACCTCTGGAACTTCGAAAGGGTCTTTCACACCCTTGCTGCAACTCAAGAAGTTCAGCGCCATACCCGGCTCCAATCGAGAGGAAGCACGATGGTCCCGCCCACATCCAGAGGAGCCCCGTTTCCCCCTCGGACCTCGAGATGAGGGATCCTTTCCCTGCTTTCAACAGGAAAGTATTCCCGGCGTTCCCGTCGCATCTCAAGAGGAGGCACTCTCAACAGGAAAGGCGAGAGGAACTCCATGGTCGTACCACCATTCCAAGAGTCGTCCAGATGTCTCAGTCCATTCCAGAGGAACCTCTTTGCCCTGCACTGGCTCATCTTTCACGCCGAGGATCGACTCACACCACGGTGGCACGTGGGACAGCCCTGATGGAAAGCCTCGAGGGAAAGCCTCGAGGGAAAACCACAGATCTTTTGATGCACGCGACGGGAAGCGTGACATTGCTGCTACAGCCTGGAAGGAAAGCGCACGTGCATGCCCCCACTCGAGACGAGGCCTGACTCCCCGGGGGAGACTCCAGAAGTACCCAAAGATCCATGTCACCCCTGAGAGGAATCCTCGGTTCTGGCCCTGACTCCACACAAGGTTTTTGGCCCCGGTATCGACGGGAGAGGAATCCCGAGAGGCCCCCTAGCAACTCGCATGGGGACTGGCCTCTCCTGAGGCCACCAGGGCGGGTCCCTGAGGTCCCCGTCATAACTCGAGAACACCTGCCGCAACTCGAGAAAATCCAGGAAGTTCTCCCTTCCAGGCAAGATGAGGCCTATTTCCGATGAGGCGTCTGGAGACTAATGACACCTAACCTCTGGAACGTCGAAAGGGTCTTTCACACCCTTGCTGCAACTCAAGAAGTTCACCGCCATACCCGTCTCCACTCGAGAGGAAGCACGATGGTCCCGCCCACATCCAGAGGAGCCCCGTTTCCCCCTCGGAGCTCGAGATGAGGGATCCTTTCCCTGCTTTCAACGGGAAAGAATTCCCGGCGTTCCCGTCGCATCTCAAGAGGAGGCACTCTCAACAGGAAAGGCGAGAGGAACTCCATGGTCGTACCACCATTCCAAGAGTCCCCCAGATGTCTCAGTCCATTCCAGAGGAACCCCTTTGCCCTGCACTGGCTCATCTTTCACGCCGAGGATCGACTCACACCACGGTGGCACGTGGGACAGCCCTGTGGGAAAGCCTCGAGGGAAAGCCTCGAGGGAAAACCACAGATCCTTTGATGCACGCGACGGGAAGCGTGACATTGCTGCTACAGCCTGGAAGGAAAGCGCACGTGCATGCCCCCAGTCGAGACGAGGCCTGACTCCCCTGGGGAGACTCCAGAAGTACCCAAAGATCCATGTCACCCCTGAGAGGAATCCTCGGTTCCGGCCCTGACTCCACACAAGGTTTTTGGCCCCGGTATCGACGGGAGAGGAATCCCGAGAGGCCCCCTAGCAACTCGCATGGGGACTGGCCTCTCCTGAGGCCACCAGGGCGGGTCCCTGAGGTCCCCGTCGTAACTCGAGAACACCTGCCGCAAATCGAGAATATCCAGGAAGTTCTCCCTTCCAGGCGAGATGAGGCCTATTTCCGATGAGGCGTCTGGAGACTAATGACACCTAACCTCTGGAATTTCGAAAGGGTCTTTCACACCCTTGCTGCAACTCAAGAAGTTCACCGCCATACCCGTGTCCACTCGAGAGGAAGCACGATGGTCCCGCCCACATCCAGAGGAGCCCCGTTTCCCCCTCGTAGCTCGAGATGAGGGATCCTTTCCCTGCTTTCAACGGGAAAGAATTCCTGGCGTTCCCGTCGCATCCAAAGAGGAGGCACTCTCAACAGGAAAGGCGAGAGGAACTCCATGGTCGTACCACCATTCCAAGAGTCCCCCAGATGTCTCAGTCCATTCCAGAGGAACCTCTTTCCCTGCACTGGCTCAGCTTTCACGCCGAGGATCGACTCACACCACGGTGGCACGTAGGACAGCCCTGTGGGAAAGCCTCGAGGGAAAGCCTCGAGGGAAAACCACAGATCCTTTGATTCTCGCGACGGGAAGCGTGACATTGCTGCTACAGCCTGGAAGGAAAGCGCACGTGCATGCCCCCACTCGAGACGAGGCCTGACTCCCCTGGGGAGACTCCAGAAGTACCCAAAGATCCATGTCAGCCCCTGAGAGGAATCCTCGGTTCCGGCCCTGACTCCACACAAGGCTTTTGGCCCCGGTATCGACGGGAGAGGAATCCCGAGAGGCCCCCTAGCAACTCGCATGGGGACTGGCCTCTCCTTAGGCCACCAGGGCGGGTCCCTGAGGACCCGTCGTAACTCGAGAACACCTGCCGCAACTCGAGAAAATCCAGGAAGTTCTCCCTTCCAGGCGAGATGAGGCCTATTTCCGATGAGGCGTCTGCAGACTAATGACACCTAAACTCTGGAACTTCGAAAGGGTCTTTCACACCCTTGCTGCAATTCAAGAAGTTCACCGCCATACCCGTGTCCACTCGGGAGGAAGCACGATGGTCCCGCCCACATCCAGAGGAGCCCCGTTTCCCCCTCGGAGCTCGAGATGAGGGATCCTTTCCCTGCTTTCAACGGGAAAGAATTCCCGGCGTTCCCGTCGCATCTCAAGAGGAGGCACTCTCAACAGGAAAGGCGAGAGGAACTCCATGGTCGTACCACCATTCCAAGAGTCCCCCAGATGTCTCAGTCCATTCCAGAGGAACCTCTTTGCCCTGCACTGGCTCATCTTTCACGCCGAGGATCGACTCACACCACGGTGGCACGTGGGACAGCCCTGTGGGAAAGCCTCGAGGGAAAAACACAGATCCTTTGATCCACGCGACGGGAAGCGTGACATTGCTGCTACAGCCTGGAAGTAAAGCACACGTGCATGCCCCCAATCGAGAAGAGACCTGACTCCCCTGGTGGGACTCCAGAAGTACCCAAAGATCCATGTCAGCTCCTGAGAGGAATCCTCGGTTCCAGCCCTGACTCCACACAAGGTTTTTGGCCCCGGTATCGACGGGAGAGGAATCCCGAGAGGCCCCCTAGCAACTCGCATGGGGACTGGCCTCTCCTGAGGCCACCAGGACGGGTCCCTGAGGTCCCCGTCGTAACTCGAGAACACCGGGCGCACCTCGAGAAAATCCAGGAAGTTCTCCCTTCCAGGCGAGATGAGGCCTATTTCCGATGAGGCGTCTGGAGACTAATGACACCTAACCTCTGGAACTTCGAAAGGGTCTTTCACACCCTTGCTGCAACTCAAGAAGTTTACCGCCATACCCGTCTCCACACGAGAGAAAGCACGATGGTCCCGCCCACATCCAGAGGAGCCCCGTTTCCCCCTCGGATCTCGAGATGAGGGATCCTTTCCCTGCTTTCAACGGGAAAGAATTCCCGGCATTCCCGTCGCATCTCAAGAGGAGGCACTCTCAACAGGAAAGGCGAGAGGAACTCCATGGTCGTACCACCATTCCAAGAGTCCCCCAGATGTCTCAGTCCATTCCAGAGGAACCTCTTTGCCCTGCACTGGCTCATCTTTCACGCCGAGGATCGACTCACACCACGGTGGCACGTGGGACAGCCCTGTGGGAAAGCCTCGAGGGAAAGCCTCGAGGGAAAACCACAGATCCTTTGATCCACGCGACGGGAAGCATGGCATTTCTGCTACAGCCTGGAAGGAAAGCACACGTGCATGCCCCCACTCGAGACGAGGCCTGACTCCCCTGGGGAGACTCCAGAAGTACCCAAAGATCCATGTCAGCCCCTGAGAGGAATCCTCGGTTCCGGCCCTGACTCCACACAAGGTTTTTGGCCCCGGTATCGACGGGAGAGGAATCCCGAGAGGCCCCCTAGCAACTCGCATGGGGACTGGCCTCTCCTGAGGCCACCAGGGCGGGTCCCTGAGGTCCCCGTCGTAACTCGAGAACACCTGCCGCAACTCGAGATAATCCAGGAAGTTCTCCCTTCCAGGCGAGATGAGGCCTATTTCCGATGAGGCGTCTGGAGACTAATGACACCTAACCTCTTGAACTTCGAAAGGGTCTTTCACACCCTTGCTGCAATTCAAGAAGTTCACCGACATACCCGTGTCCACTCGGGAGGGAGCACGATGGTCCCGCCCACATCCAGAGGAGCCCCGTTTCCCCCTCGGAGCTCGAGATGAGGGATCCTTTCCCTGCTTTCAACGGGAAAGAATTCCCGGCGTTCCCGTCGCATCTCAAGAGGAGGCACTCTCAACAGGAAAGGCGAGAGGAACTCCATGGTCGTACCACCATTCGAAGAGTCCCCCAGATGTCTCAGTCCATTCCAGAGGAACCCCTTTGCCCTGCACTGGCTCATCTTTCACGCCGAGGATCGACTCACACCACGGTGGCACGTGGGACAGCCCTGTGGGAAAGCCTCGAGGGAAAGCCTCGAGGGAAAACCACAGATCCTTTGATCCACGCGACGGGAAGCGTGACATTGCTGCTACAGCCTGGAAGGAAAGCGCACGTGCATGCCCCCACTCGAGACGAGGCCTGACTCCCCTGGGGAGACTCCAGAAGTACCCAAAGATCCATGTCAGCCCCTGAGAGGAATCCTCGGTTCCGGCCCTGACTCCACACAAGGTTTTTGGCCCCGGTATCGATGGGAGAGGAATCCCGAGAGGCCCCCTAGCAACTCGCATGGGGACTGGCCTCTCCTGAGGCCACCAGGGCGGGTCCCTGAGGTCCCCGTCGTAACTCGAGAACACCTGCCGCAACTCGAGAAAATCCAGGAAGTTCTCCCTTCCAGGCGAGATGAGGCCTATTTCCGATGAGGCCTCTGGAGACAAATGACACCTAACCTCTGGAACTTCGAAAGGGTCTTTCACACCCTTGCTGCAACTCAAGAAGTTCACCGCCATACCCGTCTCCACTCGAGAGGAAGCACGATAGTCCCGCCCACATCCAGAGGAGCCCCGTTTCCCCCTCGTAGCTCGAGATGAGGGATCCTTTCCCTGCTTTCAACGGGAAAGAATTCCCGGCGTTCCCGTCGCATCTCAAGAGGAGGCACTCTCAACAGGAAAGGCGAGAGGAACTCCATGGTCGTACCACCATTCCAAGAGTCCCCCAGATGTCTCAGTCCATTCCAGAGGAGCCTCTTTGCCCTGCACTGGCTCATCTTTCACGCCGAGGATCGACTCACACCACGGTGGCACGTGGGACAGCCCTGTGGGAAAGCCTCGAGGGAAAGCCTCGAGGGAAAACCACAGATCCTTTGATCCACGCGACGGGAAGCGTGACATTGCTGCTACAGCCTGGAAGGAAAGCGCACGTGCATGCCCCCACTCGAGACGAGGCCTGACTCCCCTGGGGAGACTCCAGAAGTACCCAAAGATCCATGTCAGCCCCTGAGAGGAATCCTCGGTTCCGGCCCTGACTCCACACAAGGTTTTTGGCCCCGGTATCGACGGGAGAGGAATCCCGAGAGGGCCCCTAGCAACTCGCATGGGGACTGGCCTCTCCTGAGGCCACCAGGGCGGGTCCCTGAGGTCCCCGTCGTAACTCGAGAACACCTGCCGCAACTCGAGAAAATCCAGGAAGTTCTCCCTTCCAGGCGAGATGAGGCCTATTTCCGATGAGGCCTCTGGAGACAAATGACACCTAACCTCTGGAAATTCGAAAGGGTCTTTCACACCCTTGCTGCAACTCAAGAAGTTCACCTCCATACCCGTCTCCACTCGAGAGGAAGCACGATAGTCCCGCCCACATCCAGAGGAGCCCCGTTTCCCCCTCGTAGCTCGAGATGAGGGATCCTTTCCCTGCTTTCAACGGGAAAGAATTCCCGGCGTTCCCGTCGCATCTCAAGAGGAGGCACTCTCAACAGGAAAGGCGAGAGGAACTCCATGGTCGTACCACCATTCCAAGAGTCCCCCAGATGTCTCAGTCCATTCCAGAGGAGCCTCTTTGCCCTGCACTGGCTCATCTTTCACGCCGAGGATCGACTCACACCACGGTGGCACGTGGGACAGACCTGTGGGAAAGCCTCGAGGGAAAGCCTCGAGGGAAAACCACAGATCCTTTGATCCACGCGACGGGAAGCGTGACATTGCTGCTACAGCCTGGAAGGAAAGCACACGTGCATGCCCCCACTCGAGACGAGGCCTGACTCCCCTGGGGAGACTCCAGAAGTACCCAAAGATCCATGTCAGCCCCTGAGAGGAATCCTCGGTTCCGGCCCTGACTCCACACAAGGTTTTTGGCCCCGGTATCGACGGGAGAGGAATCCCGAGAGGCCCCCTAGCAACTCGCATGGGGACTGGCCGTTCTTGAGGCCACCAGGGCGGGTCCCTGAGGTCCCCATCGTAACTCGAGAACACCTGCCGCAACTCGAGAAAATCCAGGAAGTTCTCCCTTCCAGGCGAGATGAGGCCTATTTCCGATGAGGCGTCTGGAGACTAATGACACCTAACCTCTGGAACTTCGAAAGGGTCTTTCACACCCTTGCTGCAACTCAAAAAGTTCACCGCCATACCCGTCTCCACTCGAGAGGAAGCACGATGGTCCCGCCCACATCCAGAGGAGCCCCGTTTCCCCCTCGGAGCTCGAGATGAGGGATCCTTTCCCTGCTTTCAACGGGAAAGAATTCCCGGCGTTCCCGTCGCATCTCAAGAGGAGGCACTCTCAACAGGAAAGGCGAGAGGAACTCCATGGTCGTACCACCATTCCAAGAGTCCCCCAGATGTCTCAGTCCATTCCAGAGGAACCTCTTTGCCCTGCACTGGCTCATCTTTCACGCCGAGGATCGACTCACACCACGGTGGCACGTGGGACAGCCCTGCGGGAAAGCCTCGAGGGAAAGCCTCGAGGGAAAACCACAGATACTTTGATCCACGCGACGGGAAGCGTGACATTGCTGCTACAGCCTGGAAGGAAAGCGCACGTGCGTGCCCCCACTCGAGACGAGGCCTGACTCCCCTGGGGAGACTCCAGAAGTACCCAAATATCCATGTCACCCCTGTGAGGAATCCTCGGTTCCGGCCCTGACTCCACACAAGGTTTTTGGCCCTAGTATCGACGGGAGAGGAATCCCGAGAGGCCCCCTAGCAACTCGCATGGGGACTGGCCTCTCCTGAGGCCATCAGGGCGGGTCCCTGTGGTACCCGTCGTAACTCGAGAACACCTGCCGCACCTCGAGAAAATCCAGGAAGTTCTCCCTTCCAGGCGAGATGAGGTCTATTTCCGATGAGGCATCTGGAGACTGACACGTAACCTCTGGAACTTCGAAAGGGTCTTTCACACCCTTGCTGCAACTCAAGAAGTTCAGCGCCATACCCGTCTCCAATCGAGAGGAAGCACGATGGTCCCGCCCACATCCAGAGGAGCCCCGTTTCCCCCTCGGACCTCGAGATGAGGGATCCTTTCCCTGCTTTCAACAGGAAAGTATTCCCGGCGTTCCCGTCGCATCTCAAGAGGAGGCACTCTCAACAGGAAAGGCGAGAGGAACTCCATGGTCGTACCACCATTCCAAGAGTCGTCCAGATGTCTCAGTCCATTCCAGAGGAACCTCTTTGCCCTGCACTGGCTCATCTTTCACGCCGAGGATCGACTCACACCACGGTGGCACGTGGGACAGCCCTGATGGAAAGCCTCGAGGGAAAGCCTCGAGGGAAAACCACAGATCTTTTGATGCACGCGACGGGAAGCGTGACATTGCTGCTACAGCCTGGAAGGAAAGCGCACGTGCATGCCCCCACTCGAGACGAGGCCTGACTCACCGGGGGAGACTCCAGAAGTACCCAAAGATCCATGTCACCCCTGAGAGGAATCCTCGGTTCTGGCCCTGACTCCACACAAGGTTTTTGGCCCCGGTATCGACGGGAGAGGAATCCCGAGAGGCCCCCTAGCAACTCGCATGGGGACTGGCCTCTCCTGAGGCCACCAGGGCGGGTCCCTGAGGTCCCCGTCATAACTCGAGAACACCTGCCGCAACTCGAGAAAATCCAGGAAGTTCTCCCTTCCAGGCGAGATGAGGCCTATTTCCGATGAGGCGTCTGGAGACTAATGACACCTAACCTCTGGAACGTCGAAAGGGTCTTTCACACCCTTGCTGCAACTCAAGAAGTTCACCGCCATACCCGTCTCCACTCGAGAGGAAGCACGATGGTCCCGCCCACATCCAGAGGAGCCCCGTTTCCCCCTCGGAGCTCGAGATGAGGGATCCTTTCCCTGCTTTCAACGGGAAAGAATTCCCGGCGTTCCCGTCGCATCTCAAGAGGAGGCACTCTCAACAGGAAAGGCGAGAGGAACTCCATGGTCGTACCACCATTCCAAGAGTCCCCCAGATGTCTCAGTCCATTCCAGAGGAACCTCTTTGCCCTGCACTGGCTCATCTTTCACGCCGAGGATCGACTCACACCACGGTGGCACGTGGGACAGCCCTGTGGGAAAGCCTCGAGGGAAAGCCTCGAGGGAAAACCACAGATCCTTTGATGCACGCGACGGGAAGCGTGACATTGCTGCTACAGCCTGGAAGGAAAGCGCACGTGCATGCCCCCAGTCGAGACGAGGCCTGACTCCCCTGGGGAGACTCCAGAAGTACCCAAAGATCCATGTCACCCCTGAGAGGAATCCTCGGTTCCGGCCCTGACTCCACACAAGGTTTTTGGCCCCGGTATCGACGGGAGAGGAATCCCGAGAGGCCCCCTAGCAACTCGCATGGGGACTGGCCTCTCCTGAGGCCACCAGGGCGGGTCCCTGAGGTCCCCGTCGTAACTCGAGAACACCTGCCGCAAATCGAGAATATCCAGGAAGTTCTCCCTTCCAGGCGAGATGAGGCCTATTTCCGATGAGGCGTCTGGAGACTAATGACACCTAACCTCTGGAACCTCGAAAGGGTCTTTCACACCCTTGCTGCAACTCAAGAAGTTCACCGCCATACCCGTGTCCACTCGGGAGGAAGCACGATGGTCCCGCCCACATCCAGAGGAGCCCCGTTTCCCCCTCGGAGCTCGAGATGAGGGATCCTTTCCCTGCTTTCAACGGGAAAGAATTCCTGGCGTTCCCGTCGCATCCAAAGAGGAGGCACTCTCAACAGGAAAGGCGAGAGGAACTCCATGGTCGTACCACCATTCCAAGAGTCCCCCAGATGTCTCAGTCCATTCCAGAGGAACCTCTTTCCCTGCACTGGCTCAGCTTTCACGCCGAGGATCGACTCACACCACGGTGGCACGTAGGACAGCCCTGTGGGAAAGCCTCGAGGGAAAGCCTCGAGGGAAAACCACAGATCCTTTGATTCTCGCGACGGGAAGCGTGACATTGCTGCTACAGCCTGGAAGGAAAGCGCACGTGCATGCCCCCACTCGAGACGAGGCCTGACTCCCCTGGGGAGACTCCAGAAGTACCCAAAGATCCATGTCAGCCCCTGAGAGGAATCCTCGGTTCCGGCCCTGACTCCACACAAGGCTTTTGGCCCCGGTATCGACGGGAGAGGAATCCCGAGAGGCCCCCTAGCAACTCGCATGGGGACTGGCCTCTCCTTAGGCCACCAGGGCGGGTCCCTGAGGACCCGTCGTAACTCGAGAACACCTGCCGCAACTCGAGAAAATCCAGGAAGTTCTCCCTTCCAGGCGAGATGAGGCCTATTTCCGATGAGGCGTCTGCAGACTAATGACACCTAAACTCTGGAACTTCGAAAGGGTCTTTCACACCCTTGCTGCAATTCAAGAAGTTCACCGCCATACCCGTGTCCACTCGGGAGGAAGCACGATGGTCCCGCCCACATCCAGAGGAGCCCCGTTTCCCCCTCGGAGCTCGAGATGAGGGATCCTTTCCCTGCTTTCAACGGGAAAGAATTCCCGGCGTTCCCGTCGCATCTCAAGAGGAGGCACTCTCAACAGGAAAGGCGAGAGGAACTCCATGGTCGTACCACCATTCCAAGAGTCCCCCAGATGTCTCAGTCCATTCCAGAGGAACCTCTTTGCCCTGCACTGGCTCATCTTTCACGCCGAGGATCGACTCACACCACGGTGGCACGTGGGACAGCCCTGTGGGAAAGCCTCGAGGGAAAAACACAGATCCTTTGATCCACGCGACGGGAAGTGTGACATTGCTGCTACAGCCTGGAAGTAAAGCACACGTGCATGCCCCCAATCGAGAAGAGGCCTGACTCCCCTGGTGGGACTCCAGAAGTACCCAAAGATCCATGTCAGCTCCTGAGAGGAATCCTCGGTTCCAGCCCTGACTCCACACAAGGTTTTTGGCCCCGGTATCGACGGGAGAGGAATCTCGAGAGGCCCCCTAGCAACTCGCATGGGGACTGGCCTCTCCTGAGGCCACCAGGACGGGTCCCTGAGGTCCCCGTCGTAACTCGAGAACACCGGGCGCACCTCGAGAAAATCCAGGAAGTTCTCCCTTCCAGGCGAGATGAGGCCTATTTCCGATGAGGCGTCTGGAGACTAATGACACCTAACCTCTGGAACTTCGAAAGGGTCTTTCACACCCTTGCTGCAACTCAAGAAGTTTACCGCCATACCCGTCTCCACACGAGAGAAAGCACGATGGTCCCGCCCACATCCAGAGGAGCCCCGTTTCCCCCTCGGATCTCGAGATGAGGGATCCTTTCCCTGCTTTCAACGGGAAAGAATTCCCGGCATTCCCGTCGCATCTCAAGAGGAGGCACTCTCAACAGGAAAGGCGAGAGGAACTCCATGGTCGTACCACCATTCCAAGAGTCCCCCAGATGTCTCAGTCCATTCCAGAGGAACCTCTTTGCCCTGCACTGGCTCATCTTTCACGCCGAGGATCGACTCACACCACGGTGGCACGTGGGACAGCCCTGTGGGAAAGCCTCGAGGGAAAGCCTCGAGGGAAAACCACAGATCCTTTGATCCACGCGACGGGAAGCATGGCATTGCTGCTACAGCCTGGAAGGAAAGCACACGTGCATGCCCCCACTCGAGACGAGGCCTGACTCCCCTGGGGAGACTCCAGAAGTACCCAAAGATCCATGTCAGCCCCTGAGAGGAATCCTCGGTTCCGGCCCTGACTCCACACAAGGTTTTTGGCCCCGGTATCGACGGGAGAGGAATCCCGAGAGGCCCCCTAGCAACTCGCATGGGGACTGGCCTCTCCTGAGGCCACCAGGGCGGGTCCCTGAGGTCCCCGTCGTAACTCGAGAACACCTGCCGCAACTCGAGATAATCCAGGAAGTTCTCCCTTCCAGGCGAGATGAGGCCTATTTCCGATGAGGCGTCTGGAGACTAATGACACCTAACCTCTTGATCTTCGAAAGGGTCTTTCACACCCTTGCTGCAATTCAAGAAGTTCACCGCCATACCCGTGTCCACTCGGGAGGGAGCACGATGGTCCCGCCCACATCCAGAGGAGCCCCGTTTCCCCCTCGGAGCTCGAGATGAGGGATCCTTTCCCTGCTTTCAACGGGAAAGAATTCCCGGCGTTCCCGTCGCATCTCAAGAGGAGGCACTCTCAACAGGAAAGGCGAGAGGAACTCCATGGTCGTACCACCATTCGAAGAGTCCCCCAGATGTCTCAGTCCATTCCAGAGGAACCCCTTTGCCCTGCACTGGCTCATCTTTCACGCCGAGGATCGACTCACACCACGGTGGCACGTGGGACAGCCCTGTGGGAAAGCCTCGAGGGAAAGCCTCGAGGGAAAACCACAGATCATTTGATCCACGCGACGGGAAGCGTGACATTGCTGCTACAGCCTGAAAGGAAAGCGTACGTGCATGCCCCCACTCGAGACGAGGCCTGACTCCCCTGGGGAGACTCTAGAAGTACCCAAAGATCCATGTCAGCCCCTGAGAGGAATCCTCGGTTCCGGCCCTGACTCCACACAAGGTTTTTGGCCCCGGTATCGACGGGAGAGGAATCCCGAGAGGCCCCCTAGCAACTCGCATGGGGACTGGCCTCTCCTGAGGCCACCAGGGCGGGTCCCTGAGGTCCCCGTCGTAACTCGAGAACACCTGCCACAACTCGAGAAAATCCAGGAAGTTCTCCCTTCCAGGCGAGATGAGGCTTATTTCCGATGAGGCGTCTGGAGACTAATGACACCTAACCTCTGGAACTTCGAAAGGGTCTTTCACACCCTTGCTGCAACTCAAGAAGTTTACCGCCATACCCGTCTCCACACGAGAGAAAGCACGATGGTCCCGCCCACATACAGAGGAGCCACGTTTCCCCCTCGGAGCTCGAAATGAGGGATCCTTTCCCTGCTTTCAACGGGAAAGAATTCCCGGCATTCCCGTCGCATCTCAAGAGGAGGCACTCTCAACAGGAAAGGCGAGAGGAACTCCATGGTCGTACCACCATTCCAAGAGTCCCCCAGATGTCTCAGTCCATTCCAGAGGAACCTCTTTGCCCGGCACTGGCTCATCTTTCACGCCGAGGATCGACTCACACCACGGTGGCCCGTGGGACAGCCCTGTGGGAAAGCCTCGAGGGAAAGCCTCGAGGGAAAACCACAGATCATTTGATCCACGCGACGGGAAGCGTGACATTGCTGCTAAAGCCTGAAAGGAAAGCGCACGTGCATGCCCCCACTCGAGACGAGGCCTGACTCTCCTGGGGAGACTCTAGAAGTACCCAAAGATCCATGTCAGCCCCTGAGAGGAATCCTCGGTTCCGGCCCTGACTCCACACAAGGTTTTTGGCCCCGGTATCGACGGGAGAGGAATCCGGAGAGGCCCCCTAGCAACTCGCATGGGGACTGGCCGGTCCTGAGGCCATCAGGGAGGGTCCATGTGGTACCCGTCTTAACTCGAGAACACCTGCCGCACCTCGAGAAAATCCAGGAAGTTCTCCCTTCCAGGCTAGATGAGGCCTATTTCCGATGAGGCGTCTGGAGACTAATGACACCTAACCTCTGGAACTTCGAAAGGGTCTTTCACACCCTTGCTGCAACTCAAGAAGTTCACCGCCATACCCGTCTCCACTCGAAAGGAAGCACGATGGTCCCGCCCACATCCAGAGGAGCCCCGTTTCCCCCTCGTAGCTCGAGATGAGGGATCCTTTCCCTGCTTTCAACGGGAAAGAATTCCCGGCGTTCCCGTCGGATCTCAAGAGGAGGCACTCTTAACAGGAAAGGCGAGAGGAACTCCATGGTCGTACCACCATTACAAGAGTCCCCCACATGTCTCAGTCCATTCCAGAGGAACCTCTTTGCCCTGCACTGGCTCATCTTTCGCGCCGAGGATCGACTCACACCACGGTGGCACGTGGGACAGCCCTGTGTGAAAGCCTTGAGGGAAAGCCTCGAGGGAAAACCACAGATCCTTTGATCCACGCGACGGGAAGCGTGACATTGCTGCTACAGCCTGGAAGGAAAGCGCACGTGCATGCCCCCACTCGAGACGAGGCCTGACTCCCCTGGGGAGACTCCAGAAGTACCCAAAGATCCATGTCAGCCCCTGAGAGGAATCCTCGGTTCTGGCCCTGACTCCACACAAGGTTTTTGGCCCCGGTATCGACGGGAGAGGAATCCCGAGAGGCCCCCTAGCAACTCGCATGGGGACTGGCCTCTCCTGAGGCCACCAGGGCGGGTCCCTGAGGTCCCCGTCGTAACTCGAGAACACCTGCCGCAACTCGAGAAAATCCAGGAAGTTCTCCCTTCCAGGCGAGATGAGGCCTATTTCCGATGAGGCGTCTGCAGACTAATGACACCGAACCTCTGGAACTTCGAAAGGGTCTTTCACACCCTTGCTGCAACTCAAGAAGTTCACCGCCATACCCGTCTCCACTCGAGAGGAAGCACGATGGTCCCGCCCACATCCAGAGGAGCCCCGTTTCCCCCTCGTAGCTCGAGATGAGGGATCCTTTCCCTGCTTTCAACGGGAAAGAATTCCCGGCGTTCCCGTCGCATCTCAAGAGGAGGCACTCTCAACAGGAAAGGCGAGAGGAACTCCATGGTCGTACCACCATTCCAAGAGTCCCCCAGATGTCTCAGTCCATTCCAGAGGAGCCTCTTTGCCCTGCACTGGCTCATCTTTCACGCCGAGGATCGACTCACACCACGGTGGCACGTGGGACAGCCCTGTGGGAAAGCCTCGAAGAAAAGCCTCGAGGGAAAACCACAGATCCTTTGATCCACGCGACGGGAAGCGTGACATTGCTGCTACAGCCTGGAAGGAAAGCGCACGTGCATGCCCCCACTCGAGACGAGGCCTGACTCCCCTGGGGAGACTCCTCAAGTACCCAAAGATCCATGTCAGCCCCTGAGAGGAATCCTCGGTTCCGGCCCTGACTCCACACAATGTTTTTGCCCCGGTATCGACGGGAGAGGAATCCCGAGAGGCCCCCTAGCATCTCGCATGGGGACTGGCCTCTCCTGAGGCCACCAGGGCGGGTCCCTGAGGTCCCCGTCGTAACTCGAGAACACCTGCCGCAACTCGAGAAAATCCAGGAAGTTCTCCCTTCCAGGCGATTGAGGCCTATTTCCGATGAGGCGTCTGGAGACAAATGACAACAAACCTCTGGAACTTCGAAAGGGTCTTTCACACCCTTGATGCAACTCAAGAAGTTCACCTCCATACCCGTCTCCTCTCGAGAGGAAGCACGATGGTCCCGCCCACATCCAGAGGAGCCCCGTTTCCCCATCGGAGCTCGAGATGAGGGATCCTTTCCCTGCTTTCAACGGGAAAGAATTCCCGGCGTTCCCGTCGCATCTCAAGAGGAGGCACTCTCAACAGGAAAGGCGAGAGGAACTCCATGGTCGTACCACCATGCCAAGAGTCCCCCAGATGTCTCAGTCCATTCCAGAGGAGCCTCTTTGCCCTGCACTGGCTCATCTTTCACGCCGAGGATCGACTCACACCACGGTGGCACGTGGGACAGCCCTGTGGGAAAGCCTCGAGGGAAAGCCTCGAGGGAAAACCACAGATCCTTTGATCCACGCGACGGGAAGCGTGACATTGCTGCTACAGCCTGGAAGGAAAGCGCACGTGCATGCCCCCACTCGAGACGAGGCCTGACTCCCCTGGCGAGACTCCAGAAGTACCCAAAGATCCATGTCAGCCCCTGAGAGGAATCCTCGGTTCCGGCCCTGACTCCACACAAGGTTTTTGGCCCCAGTATCTACGGGAGAGGAATCCCGAGAGGCCCCCTAGCAACTCCCATGGGGACTGGCCTCTCCTGAGGCCACCACGGCGGGTCCCTGAGGTCCCCGTCGTAACTCGAGAACACCTGCCGCAACTCGAGAAAATCCAGGAACTTCTCCCTTCCAGGCGAGATGAGGCCTATTTCCGATGAGGCCTCTGGAGACAAATGACACCTAACCTCTGGAACTTCGAAAGGGTCTTTCACACCCTTGCTGCAACTCAAGAAGTTCACCGCCATACCCGTCTCCACTCGAGAGGAAGCACGATGGTCCCGCCCACATCCAGAGGAGCCCCGTTTCCCCCTCGTAGCTCGAGATGAGGGATCCTTTCCCTGCTATCAACGGGATAGAATTCCCGGCGTTCCCGTCGCATCTCAAGTGGAGGCACTCTCAACAGGAAAGATGAGAGGAACTCCATGGTCGTACCACCATTCCAAGAGTCCCCGAGATTTCTCAGTCCATTCCAGAGGAAACTCTTTGCCCTGCACTGGCTCATCTTTCACGCCGAGGATCGACTCACACCACGGTGGCACGTGGGACAGCCCTGTGGGAAAGCCTCGAGGGAAAGCCTCGAGGGAAAACCACAGATCCTTTGATCCACGCGACGGGAAGCGTGACATTGCTGCTACAGCCTGGAAGGAAAGCGCACGTGCATGCCCCCACTCGAGACGAGTCCTGACTCCCCTGGGGAGACTCCAGAAGTACCCAAAGATCCATGTCAGCCCCTGAGAGGAATCCTCGGTTCCGGCCCTGACTCCACACAAGGTTTTTGGCCCCGGTATCGACGGGAGAGGAATCCCGAGAGGCCCCCTAGCAACTAGCATGGGGACTGGCCGTACCTGAGGCCACCAGGGCGGGTCCCTGAGGTCCCCGTCGTAACTCGAGAACACCTGCCGCAACTCGAGAAAATCCAGGAAGTTCTCCTTTCCAGGCGAAGTGAGGCCTATTTCCGATGAGGCGTCTGGAGACTAATGACACCTAACCTCTGGAACTTCGAAAGGGTCTTTCACACCCTTGCTGCAACTCAAGAATTTCACCGCCATACCCGTCTCCACTCGAGAGGAAGCACGATGGTCCCGCCCACATCCAGAGGAGCCCAGTTTCCCCCTCGTAGCTCGAGATGAGGGATTCTTTCCCTGTTTTCAACGGGAAAGAATTCCCGGCGTTCCCGTCGCATCTCAAGAGGAGGCACTCTCAACAGGAAAGGCGAGAGGAACTCCATGGTCGTACCACCATTCCAAGAGTCCCCCAGATGTCTCAGTCCATTCCAGAGGAACCTCTTTGCCCTGCATTGTCTCATCTTTCACGCCGAGAATCGACTCACACCACGGTGGCACGTGGGACAGCCCTGTGGGAAAGCCTCGAGGGAAAACCACAGATCCTTTGATCCACGCGACGGGAACAGAGACATTGCTGCTACAGCCTGGAAGGAAAGCGCACGTGCATGCCCCCACTCGAGACAAGGCCTGACTCCCCTGTGGAGACTCCAGAAGTACCCAAAGATCCATGTCAGCCCATGAGAGGAATCCTCGGTTCCGGCCCTGACTCCACAGAAGTTTTTTGGCCCCGGTATCGACAGGAGAGGAATCCTGAGAGGCCCCCGAGCAACTCGCATGGGGACTGGCCTTTCCTGAGGCCACCAGGGCGGGTCCCTGAGGTCCCCGTCGTAACTCGAGAACACCTGCCGCAACTCGAGAAACTTCAGGAAGTTCTCCCTTCCAGGCGAGATGAGGCCTATTTCCGATGAGGCGTCTGGAGACTAATGACACGGAACCTCTGGAACTTCGAAAGGGTCTTTCACACCGTTGCTGCAACTCAAGAAGTTCACCGCCATAACCGTCTCCACTCGAGAGGAAACATGATGGTCCCGCCCACATCCAGAGGAGCCCCGTTTGCCCCTCGTAGCTCGAGATGTAGGATCCTTTCCCTGCTATCAACGGGCAAGTATTTTCGGCATTCTCGTCGCATCTCAAGAGGAGGCACTCTCAACAGGAAAGACGAGAGGAACTCCATGGTCGTACCACCATTCCAAGAGTCCCCCAGATGTTTCAGTCCATTCCAGAGGAACCTCTTTGCCCTGCACTGGCTCATCTTTCATGCCGAAGATCGACTCACACCACGGTGGCACGTGGGACAGCCATGTGGGATAGCCTCGAGGGAAAGCCTAGAGGGAAAACCACAGATCCTTTGATCCACGCGACGGGAAGCGTGATATTGCTGCTACAGCCTGGAAGGAAAGCGCACGTGCATGCCCCCACTCGAGACGAGGCCTGACTCCCCTGGGGAGACTCCAGAAAGACCCAAAGATCCATGTCAGCCCCTTAGAGGAATCCTCCGTTCCGGCCCTGACTCCACACAAGGTTTTTGGCCCCGGTATCGACTGGAGAGGAATCCCGAGAGGCACCCTAGCAACTCGCATGGGGACTGGAGTTTCCTGAGGCCACCAGGGCTTGTTCCTGACGTCCCCGTCGTAACTCGAGAACACCTGCCGCAACTCGAGAAAATCCAGGAAGTTCTCCGTTCCAGGCGAGATGAGGCCTATTTCCGATGAGGCGTCTGGAGTCTAATGACAGCTAATCTCTGGGACTTCAAAAGGGTCTTTCACACCCATGCTGCAACTCAAGAAGTTCACAGCCATACCCGTCTCCACTCGAAAGGAAGCACGATGGTCCCGCCCACATTCAGAGGAGCCCCGTTTCCCCCTCGTAGCTCGAGATGAGGGATCCTTTCCCTGCTTTCAACAGGAAAGAATTCCCGGCGTTCCCGTCGCATCTCAAGAGGAGGAACTCTCAACAGGAAAGGCGAGAGGAACTCCATGGTCGTACCACCATTCCAAGAGTCCCCCAGAGGTCTAAGTCCATTCCAGAGGAACCTCTTTGCCCTGCACTGGCTCATCTTTCACGCCGAGGATCGACTCACACCACGGTGGCACGTGGGACAGCCCTGTGGGAAAGCCTCGAGGGAAAACCACAGATCCTTTGATCCACGCGACGGGAACCGTGACATTGCTGCTACAGCCTGTAAGGAAAGCGCACGTGCATGCCCCCACTCGAGACGAGGCCTGACTCCCCTGGGGAGACTCCAGAAGTACCCAAAGATCCATGTCAGCCCCTGAGAGGAATCCTCGGTTCCGGCCCTGACTCCACACAAGTATTTTGGCCCCGGTATCGACGGGAGAGGAATCCCGAGAGGCCCCCTAGGAACTCGCAAGGGGACTGACCTTTCCTGAGGCCACCAGGGCGGGTTCCTGAGGTCCCCGTCGTAACTCGAGAACACCTGCCGCAACTCGAGAAAATCCAGGAAGTTCTCCCTTCCAGGCGAGATGAGGCCTATTTCCGATGAGGCGTCTGCAGACTAATGACACCGAACCTCTGGAACTTCGAAAGGGTCTTTCACACCCTTGCTGCAACTCAAGAAGTTCACCGCCATACCCGTCTCCACTCGAGAGGAAGCACGATGGTCCCGCCCACATCCAGAGGAGCCCCGTTTCCCCCTCGTAGCTCGAGATGAGGGATCCTTTCCCTGCTTTCAACGGGAAAGAATTCCCGGCGTTCCCGTCGCATCTCAAGAGGAGGCACTCTCAACAGGAAAGGCGAGAGGAACTCCATGGTCGTACCACCATTCCAAGAGTCCCCCAGATGTCTCAGTCCATTCCAGAGGAGCCTCTTTGCCCTGCACTGGCTCATCTTTCACGCCGAGGATCGACTCACACCACGGTGGCACGTGGGACAGCCCTGTGGGAAAGCCTCGAAGAAAAGCCTCGAGGGAAAACCACAGATCCTTTGATCCACGCGACGGGAAGCGTGACATTGCTGCTACAGCCTGGAAGGAAAGCGCACGTGCATGCCCCCACTCGAGACGAGGCCTGACTCCCCTGGGGAGACTCCTCAAGTACCCAAAGATCCATGTCAGCCCCTGAGAGGAATCCTCGGTTCCGGCCCTGACTCCACACAATGTTTTTGCCCCGGTATCGACGGGAGAGGAATCCCGAGAGGCCCCCTAGCATCTCGCATGGGGACTGGCCTCTCCTGAGGCCACCAGGGCGGGTCCCTGAGGTCCCCGTCGTAACTCGAGAACACCTGCCGCAACTCGAGAAAATCCAGGAAGTTCTCCCTTCCAGGCGATTGAGGCCTATTTCCGATGAGGCGTCTGGAGACAAATGACAACAAACCTCTGGAACTTCGAAAGGGTCTTTCACACCCTTGATGCAACTCAAGAAGTTCACCTCCATACCCGTCTCCTCTCGAGAGGAAGCACGATGGTCCCGCCCACATCCAGAGGAGCCCCGTTTCCCCATCGGAGCTCGAGATGAGGGATCCTTTCCCTGCTTTCAACGGGAAAGAATTCCCGGCGTTCCCGTCGCATCTCAAGAGGAGGCACTCTCAACAGGAAAGGCGAGAGGAACTCCATGGTCGTACCACCATGCCAAGAGTCCCCCAGATGTCTCAGTCCATTCCAGAGGAGCCTCTTTGCCCTGCACTGGCTCATCTTTCACGCCGAGGATCGACTCACACCACGGTGGCACGTGGGACAGCCCTGTGGGAAAGCCTCGAGGGAAAGCCTCGAGGGAAAACCACAGATCCTTTGATCCACGCGACGGGAAGCGTGACATTGCTGCTACAGCCTGGAAGGAAAGCGCACGTGCATGCCCCCACTCGAGACGAGGCCTGACTCCCCTGGCGAGACTCCAGAAGTACCCAAAGATCCATGTCAGCCCCTGAGAGGAATCCTCGGTTCCGGCCCTGACTCCACACAAGGTTTTTGGCCCCAGTATCTACGGGAGAGGAATCCCGAGAGGCCCCCTAGCAACTCCCATGGGGACTGGCCTCTCCTGAGGCCACCACGGCGGGTCCCTGAGGTCCCCGTCGTAACTCGAGAACACCTGCCGCAACTCGAGAAAATCCAGGAACTTCTCCCTTCCAGGCGAGATGAGGCCTATTTCCGATGAGGCCTCTGGAGACAAATGACACCTAACCTCTGGAACTTCGAAAGGGTCTTTCACACCCTTGCTGCAACTCAAGAAGTTCACCGCCATACCCGTCTCCACTCGAGAGGAAGCACGATGGTCCCGCCCACATCCAGAGGAGCCCCGTTTCCCCCTCGTAGCTCGAGATGAGGGATCCTTTCCCTGCTATCAACGGGATAGAATTCCCGGCGTTCCCGTCGCATCTCAAGTGGAGGCACTCTCAACAGGAAAGATGAGAGGAACTCCATGGTCGTACCACCATTCCAAGAGTCCCCGAGATTTCTCAGTCCATTCCAGAGGAAACTCTTTGCCCTGCACTGGCTCATCTTTCACGCCGAGGATCGACTCACACCACGGTGGCACGTGGGACAGCCCTGTGGGAAAGCCTCGAGGGAAAGCCTCGAGGGAAAACCACAGATCCTTTGATCCACGCGACGGGAAGCGTGACATTGCTGCTACAGCCTGGAAGGAAAGCGCACGTGCATGCCCCCACTCGAGACGAGTCCTGACTCCCCTGGGGAGACTCCAGAAGTACCCAAAGATCCATGTCAGCCCCTGAGAGGAATCCTCGGTTCCGGCCCTGACTCCACACAAGGTTTTTGGCCCCGGTATCGACGGGAGAGGAATCCCGAGAGGCCCCCTAGCAACTAGCATGGGGACTGGCCGTACCTGAGGCCACCAGGGCGGGTCCCTGAGGTCCCCGTCGTAACTCGAGAACACCTGCCGCAACTCGAGAAAATCCAGGAAGTTCTCCTTTCCAGGCGAAGTGAGGCCTATTTCCGATGAGGCGTCTGGAGACTAATGACACCTAACCTCTGGAACTTCGAAAGGGTCTTTCACACCCTTGCTGCAACTCAAGAATTTCACCGCCATACCCGTCTCCACTCGAGAGGAAGCACGATGGTCCCGCCCACATCCAGAGGAGCCCAGTTTCCCCCTCGTAGCTCGAGATGAGGGATTCTTTCCCTGTTTTCAACGGGAAAGAATTCCCGGCGTTCCCGTCGCATCTCAAGAGGAGGCACTCTCAACAGGAAAGGCGAGAGGAACTCCATGGTCGTACCACCATTCCAAGAGTCCCCCAGATGTCTCAGTCCAATCCAGAGGAACCTCTTTGCCCTGCATTGTCTCATCTTTCACGCCGAGAATCGACTCACACCACGGTGGCACGTGGGACAGCCCTGTGGGAAAGCCTCGAGGGAAAACCACAGATCCTTTGATCCACGCGACGGGAACAGAGACATTGCTGCTACAGCCTGGAAGGAAAGCGCACGTGCATGCCCCCACTCGAGACAAGGCCTGACTCCCCTGTGGAGACTCCAGAAGTACCCAAAGATCCATGTCAGCCCATGAGAGGAATCCTCGGTTCCGGCCCTGACTCCACAGAAGTTTTTTGGCCCCGGTATCGACAGGAGAGGAATCCTGAGAGGCCCCCGAGCAACTCGCATGGGGACTGGCCTTTCCTGAGGCCACCAGGGCGGGTCCCTGAGGTCCCCGTCGTAACTCGAGAACACCTGCCGCAACTCGAGAAAATCCAGGAAGTTCTCCCTTCCAGGCGAGATGAGGCCTATTTCCGATGAGGCGTCTGGAGACTAATGACACGGAACCTCTGGAACTTCGAAAGGGTCTTTCACACCGTTGCTGCAACTCAAGAAGTTCACCGCCATAACCGTCTCCACTCGAGAGGAAACATGATGGTCCCGCCCACATCCAGAGGAGCCCCGTTTGCCCCTCGTAGCTCGAGATGTAGGATCCTTTCCCTGCTATCAACGGGAAAGTATTTTCGGCATTCTCGTCGCATCTCAAGAGGAGGCACTCTCAACAGGAAAGACGAGAGGAACTCCATGGTCGTACCACCATTCCAAGAGTCCCCCAGATGTTTCAGTCCATTCCAGAGGAACCTCTTTGCCCTGCACTGGCTCATCTTTCATGCCGAAGATCGACTCACACCACGGTGGCACGTGGGACAGCCATGTGGGATAGCCTCGAGGGAAAGCCTAGAGGGAAAACCACAGATCCTTTGATCCACGCGACGGGAAGCGTGATATTGCTGCTACAGCCTGGAAGGAAAGCGCACGTGCATGCCCCCACTCGAGACGAGGCCTGACTCCCCTGGGGAGACTCCAGAAAGACCCAAAGATCCATGTCAGCCCCTTAGAGGAATCCTCCGTTCCGGCCCTGACTCCACACAAGGTTTTTGGCCCCGGTATCGACTGGAGAGGAATCCCGAGAGGCACCCTAGCAACTCGCATGGGGACTGGAGTTTCCTGAGGCCACCAGGGCTTGTTCCTGACGTCCCCGTCGTAACTCGAGAACACCTGCCGCAACTCGAGAAAATCCAGGAAGTTCTCCGTTCCAGGCGAGATGAGGCCTATTTCCGATGAGGCGTCTGGAGTCTAATGACAGCTAATCTCTGGGACTTCAAAAGGGTCTTTCACACCCATGCTGCAACTCAAGAAGTTCACAGCCATACCCGTCTCCACTCGAAAGGAAGCACGATGGTCCCGCCCACATTCAGAGGAGCCCCGTTTCCCCCTCGTAGCTCGAGATGAGGGATCCTTTCCCTGCTTTCAACAGGAAAGAATTCCCGGCGTTCCCGTCGCATCTCAAGAGGAGGAACTCTCAACAGGAAAGGCGAGAGGAACTCCATGGTCGTACCACCATTCCAAGAGTCCCCCAGAGGTCTAAGTCCATTCCAGAGGAACCTCTTTGCCCTGCACTGGCTCATCTTTCACGCCGAGGATCGACTCACACCACGGTGGCACGTGGGACAGCCCTGTGGGAAAGCCTCGAGGGAAAACCACAGATCCTTTGATCCACGCGACGGGAACCGTGACATTGCTGCTACAGCCTGTAAGGAAAGCGCACGTGCATGCCCCCACTCGAGACGAGGCCTGACTCCCCTGGGGAGACTCCAGAAGTACCCAAAGATCCATGTCAGCCCCTGAGAGGAATCCTCGGTTCCGGCCCTGACTCCACACAAGTATTTTGGCCCCGGTATCGACGGGAGAGGAATCCCGAGAGGCCCCCTAGGAACTCGCAAGGGGACTGACCTTTCCTGAGGCCACCAGGGCGGGTTCCTGAGGTCCCCGTCGTAACTCGAGAACACCTGCCGCAACTCGAGAAAATCCAGGAAGTTCTCCCTTCCAGGCGAGATGAGGCCTATTTCCGATAAGGCGTCTGGAGACTAATGACACGGAACCTCTGGAACTTCGAAAGGGTCTTTCACACCCTTGCTGCAACTCAAGAAGTTCACCGTCATAACCGTCTCCACTCGAGAGGAAACATGATGGTCCCGCCCACATCCAGAGGAGCCCCGATTGCCCCTCGTAGCTCGAGATGAGGGATCCTTTCCCTGCTATCAACGGGAAAGTATTTTCGGCGTTCCCGTCGCATCTCAAGAGGAGGCACTCTCAACAGGAAAGACGAGAGGAACTCCATGGTCGTACCACCATTCCAAGAGTCCCCGAGATTTCTCAGTCCATTCCAGAGGAACCTCTTTGCCCTGCACTGGCTCATCTTTCACGCCGAGGATCGACTCACAACACGGTGGCACGTGGGACAGCCCTGTGGGAAAGCCTCGAGGGTAAACCACAGATCCTTTGATCCACGCGACGGGAAGCGTGACATTGCTGCTACAGCCTGGAAGGAAAGCGCACGTGCATGCCCCCACTCGAGACGAGGCCTGACTCCCCTGGGGAGACTCCAGAAGTACCCAAAGATCCATGTCATCCCCTGAGAGGAATCCTCGGTTCCGGCCCTGACTCCACACAAAGTTTTTGACCCCGGTATCGACGGGAGAGGAATCCCGAGAGGCCCCCGAGCAACTCGCATGGGGACTGGCCTTTCCTGAGGCCACCAGGGCGGGTCCCTGAGGTCCCCGTCGTAACTCGAGAACACCTGCCCCAACTCGAGAAAATCCAGGAAGTTCTCCCTTCCAGGCGAGATGAGGCCTATTTCCGATGAGACGTCTGGAGACTAATGACACCGAACCTCTGGAACTTCAAAAGGGTCTTTCACACCCTTGCTGCAACTCAAGAAGTTCACCGCCATACCCGTCTCCACTCGATAGGAAGCACGATGGACCCGCCCACATCCAGAGGAGCCCCGTTTCCCCCTCGTAGCTCGAGATGAGGGATCCTTTCCCTGCTTTCAACGGGAAAGAATTCCCGGCGTTCCCGTCGCATCTCAAGAGGAGGCACTCTCAACAGTAAAGGCGAGAGGAACTCCATGGTCGTACCACCATTCCAAGAGTCCCCCAGATGTCTCAGTCCATTCCAGAGGAGCCTCTTTGCCCTGCACTGGCTCATCTTTCACGCCGAGGATCGACTCACACCACGGTGGCACGTGGGACAGCCCTGTGGGAAAGCCTCGAGGGAAAGCCTCGAGGGAAAACAACAGATCCTTTGATCCACGCGACGGGAAGCGTGACATTGCTGCTACAGCCTGGAAGGAAAGCGCACGTGCATGCCCCCACTCGAGACGAGGCCTGACTCCCCTGGGGAGACTCCAGAAGTACCCAAAGATCCATGTCAGCCCCTGAGAGGAATCCTCGGTTCCGGCCCTGACTCCACACAAGGTTTTTGGCCCCGGTATCGACGGGAGAGGAATCCCGAGAGGGCCCCTAGCAACTCGCATGGGGACTGGCCTCTCCTGAGGCCACCAGGGCGGGTCCCTGAGGTCCCCGTCGTAACTCGAGAACACCTGCCGCAACTCGAGAAAATCCAGGAAGTTCTCCCTTCCAGGCGAGATGAGGCCTATTTCCGATGAGGCCTCTGGAGACAAATGACACCTAACCTCTGGAACTTCGAAAGGGTCTTTCACACCCTTGCTGCAACTCAAGAAGTTCACCTCCATACCCGTCTCCACTCGAGAGGAAGCACGATAGTCCCGCCCACATCCAGAGGAGCCCCGTTTCCCCCTCGTAGCTCGAGATGAGGGATCCTTTCCCTGCTTTCAACGGGAAAGAATTCCCGGCGTTCCCGTCGCATCTCAAGAGGAGGCACTCTCAACAGGAAAGGCGAGAGGAACTCCATGGTCGTACCACCATTCCAAGAGTCCCCCAGATGTCTCAGTCCATTCCAGAGGAGCCTCTTTGCCCTGCACTGGCTCATCTTTCACGCCGAGGATCGACTCACACCACGGTGGCACGTGGGACAGCCCTGTGGGAAAGCCTCGAGGGAAAGCCTCGAGGGAAAACCACAGATCCTTTGATCCACGCGACGGGAAGCGTGACATTGCTGCTACAGCCTGGAAGGAAAGTGCACGTGCATGCCCCCACTCGAGACGAGGCCTGACTCCCCTGGGGAGACTCCAGAAGTACCCAAAGATCCATGTCAGCCCCTGAGAGGAATCCTCGGTTCCGGCCCTGACTCCACACAAGGTTTTTGGCCCCGGTATCGACGGGAGAGGAATCCCGAGAGGGCCCCTAGCAACTCGCATGGGGACTGGCCTCTCCTGAGGCCACCAGGGCGGGTCCCTGAGGTCCCCGTCGTAACTCGAGAACACCTGCCGCAACTCGAGAAAATCCAGGAAGTTCTCCCTTCCAGGCGAGATGAGGCCTATTTCCGATGAGGCCTCTGGAGACAAATGACACCTAACCTCTGGAACTTCGAAAGGGTCTTTCACACCCTTGCTGCAACTCAAGAAGTTCACCTCCATACCCGTCTCCACTCGAGAGGAAGCACGATAGTCCCGCCCACATCCAGAGGAGCCCCGTTTCCCCCTCGTAGCTCGAGATGAGGGATCCTTTCCCTGCTTTCAACGGGAAAGAATTCCCGGCGTTCCCGTCGCATCTCAAGAGGAGGCACTCTCAACAGGAAAGGCGAGAGGAACTCCATGGTCGTACCACCATTCCAAGAGTCCCCCAGATGTCTCAGTCCATTCCAGAGGAGCCTCTTTGCCCTGCACTGGCTCATCTTTCACGCCGAGGATCGACTCACACCACGGTGGCACGTGGGACAGCCCTGTGGGAAAGCCTCGAGGTAAAGCCTCGAGGGAAAACCACAGATCCTTTGATCCACGCGACGGGAAGCGTGACATTGCTGCTACAGCCTGGAAGGAAAGCGCACGTGCATGCCCCCACTCGAGACGAAGCCTGACTCCCCTGGGGAGACTCCAGAAGTACCCAAAGATCCATGTCAGCCCCTGAGAGGAATCCTCGGTTCCGGCCCTGACTCCACACAAAGTTTTTGCCCCAGTATCGATGGGAGAGGAATCCCGAGAGGCCCCCTAGCAACTCGCATGGGGACTGGCCTCTCCTGAGGCCACCAGGGCGGGTCCCTGAGGTCCCCGTCGTAACTGGAGAACACCTGTCGCAACTCGAGAAAATCCAGGAAGTTCTCCCTTCCAGGCGAGATGAGGCCTATTTCCGATGAGGCGTTTGGAGATGAATGACACCTAACCTCTGGAACTTCGAAAGGGTCTTTCACACCCTTGCTACAACTCTAGAAGTTCAGCGCCATACCCGTGTCCACTCGAGAGGAAGCACGATCATCCCGCCCACATCCAGAGGAGCCCCGTTTCCCCCTCGGAGCTCGAGATGAGGGATCCTTTCCTTGCTTTCAACGGGAAAGAAGTCCCGGCGTTCCCGTCGCATCTCAAAAGGAGGCACTCTCAACAGGAAAGGCGAGAGGAACTCCATGGTCGTACCACCATGCCAACAGTCCCCCAGATGTCTCAGTCCATTCCAGAGGAACCTCTTTGCCCTGCACTGGCTGATCTTTCACGCGGAGGATCGACTCACACCACGGTGGCACGTGGGACAGTCCTGTGGGAAAGCCTCGAGGGAAAGCCTCGAGGGAAAACCACAGATCCTTTGATCCACGCGACGGGAAGCGTGACATTGGTGCTACAGCCTGGAAGGAAATCGCACGTGCATGCCCCCACTCGAGACGAGGCCTGACTCCCCTGGGGAGACTCCAGAAGTACCCAAAGATCCATGTCAGCCCCTGAGAGGAATCCTTGGTTCCGGCCCTGACTCCACACAAGGTTTTTGGCCCCGGTATCGACGGGAGAGGAATCCCGAGAGGCCCCCTAGCAACTCGCATGGGGACTGGCCTCTCCTGAGGCCACCAGGGCGGGTCCCTGAGGTCCCCGTCGTAACTCGAGAACACCTGCCGCAACTCGAGAAAATCCAGGAAGTTCTCCCTTCCAGGCGAGATGAGGCCTATTTCCGATGAGGCGTCTGGAGACTAATGACACCTAAACTCTGGAACTTCGAAAGGGTCTTTCACACCCTTGCTGCAACTCAAGAAGTTCACCGCCATACCGTCTCCACTCGAGAGGAAGCACGATGGTCCCGCCCACATCCAGTGGAGCCCCGTTTCCCCCTCGTAGCTCGAGATGAGGGATCCTTTCCCTGCTTTCAACGGGAAAGAATTCCCGGCGTTCCCGTCGCATCTCAAGAGGAGGCACTCTCAACAGGAAAGGCGAGAGGAACTCCATGGTCGTACCACCATTCCAAGAGTCCCCCAGATGTCTCAGTCCATTCCAGAGGAACCTCCTTGCCCTGCACTGGCTCATCTTTCACGCCGAGGATCGACACACACAACGGTGGCACGTGGGACAGTCCTGTGGGAAAGCCTCGAGGGAAAGCCTCGAGGGGAAACCACAGATCCTTTGATCCACGCCACGGGAAGCGTGACATTGCTGCTACAGCCTGGAAGGAAAGCGCACGTGCATGCCCCCACTCGAGACGAGGCCTGACTCCCCTGGGGAGACTCCACAAGTACCCAAAGATCCATGTCAGCCCCTGAGAGGAATCCTCGGTTCCGGCCCTGACTCCACACAAGGTTTTTGGCCCCGGTATCGACGGGAGAGTAATCCCGAGAGGCCCCCTAGCAACTCGCATGGGGACTGGCCTCTCCTGAGGCCACCAGGGCGGGTCCCTGAGGTCCCCGTCGTAACTCGAGAACACCTGCCGCAACTCGAGAAAATCCAGGAAGTTCTCCCTTCCAGGCGAGATGAGGCCTATTTCCGATGAGACGTCTGGAGACTAATGACACCTAACCTCTGGAACTTCGAAAGGGTCTTTCACACCCTTGCTGCAACTCAAGAAGTTCACCGCCATACCCGTCTCCACTCGAGAGGAAGCACGATGGTCCCGCCCACATCCAGAGGAGCCCCGTTTCCCCCTCGGAGCTCGAGATGGGGGATCCTTTCCCTGCTTTCAACGGGAAAGAATTCCCGGCGTTCCCGTCGCATCTCAAGAGGAGGCACTCTCAACAGGAAAGGCGAGAGGAACTCCATGGTCGTACCACCATTCCAAGAGTCCCCCAGATGTCTCAGTCCATTCCAGAGGAAGCTCTTTGCCCTGCACTGGCTCATCTTTCACGCCGAGGATCGACTCACACCACGGTGGCACGTGGGACAGCCCTGTGGGAAAGCCTCGAGGGAAAACCACAGATCCTTTGATCCACGCGACGGGAACCGTGACATTGCTGCTACAGCCTGTAAGGAAAGCGCACATGCATGCCCCCACTCGAGACGAGGCCTGACTCCCCTGGGGAGACTCCAGAAGTACCCCAAGATACATGTCAGCCCCTGAGAGGAATCCTCGGTTCCGGCCCTGACTCCACACAAGGTTTTTGACCCCGGTATTGACGGGAGAGGAATCCCGAGAGGCCCCTAGCAACTCGCATGGGGACTGGCCTCTCCTGAGGCCACCAGTGCGGGTCCCTGAGGTCCCCGTCGTAACTCGACAACACCTGCCGCAACTCGAGAAAATCCAGGAAGTTCTACCTTCCAGGTGAGATGAGGCCTATTTCCGATGAGGCGTCTGGAGACGAATGACACCTAACCTCTGGAACTTTGAAAGGGTCTTTCACATCCTTGCTGCAACTCAAGAAGTTCACCGCCATACCCGTGTCCACTCGAGAGGAAGCACGATGGTCCCGCCCACATCCAGAGGAACCCCGTTTCCCCCTCGTAGCTCGAGATGAGGGATCCTTTCCCTGCTTTCAACGGGAAAGAATTCCCGGCGTTCCCGTCGCATCTCAAGAGGAGGCACTCTCAACAGGAAAGGCGAGAGGAACTCCATGGTCGTACCACCATTCCAAGAGTCCCCCAGATGTCTCAGTCCATTACAGAGGAACCTCTTTGCCCTGCACTGGCTGATCTTTCACGCCGAGGATCGACTCACACCACGGTGGCACGTGGGACAGCCCTGTGGGAAAGCCTCGAGGGAAAGCCTCGAGGGAAAACCACAGATCCTTTGATCCACGCCACGGGAAGCGTGACATTGCTGCTACAGCCTGGAAGGAAAGCGCACGTGCATGCCCCCACTCGAGACGAGGCCTGACTCCCCTGGGGAGACTCCAGAAGTACCCAAAGATCCATGTCATCCCCTGAGAGGAATCCTCGGTTCCGGCCCTGACTCCACACAAGGTTTTTGACCCCGGTATCGACGGGAGAGGAATCACGAGAGGCCCCCTAGCAACTCGCATGGGGACTGGCCTCTCCTGAGGCCACCAGGGCGGTTCCCTGAGGTCCCCGTCGTAACTCGAGAACACCTGCCGCAACTCGAGAAAATCCAGGAAGTTCTCCCTTCCAGGCGAGATGAGGCCTATTTCCGATGAGGCGTCTGGAGACTAATGACACCTAAACTCTGGAACTTCGAAAGGGTCTTTCACACCCTTGCTGCAACTCAAGAAGTTCACCGCCATACCCGTCTCCACTCGAGAGGAAGCACGATGGTCCCGCCCACATCCAGAGGAGCCCCGTTTCCCCCTCGGAGCTCGAGATGAGGGATCCTTTCCCTGCTATCAACGGGAAAGAATTCCCGGCGTTCCCGTCGCATCTCAAGAGGAGGCACTCTCAACAGAAAAGGCGAGAGGAACTCCATGGTCGTACCACCATTTCAAGAGTCCACCAGATGTCTCAGTCCATTCCAGAGGAGCCTCTTTGCCCTGCACTGGCTCATCTTTCACGCCGAGGATCGACTCACACCACGGTGGCACGTGGGACAGCCCTGTGGGAAAGCCTCGAGGGAAAGCCTCGAGGGAAAGCCACAGATCCTTTGATCCACGCGTCGGGAAGCGTGACATTGCTGCTACAGCCTGGAAGGAAAGCGCACGTGCATGCCCCCACTCGAGACGAGGCCTGACTCCCCTGGGGAGACTCCATAAGTACCCAAAGATCCATGTCAGCCCCTGAGAGGAATCCTCGGTTCCGGCCCTGACTCCACACAAGGTTTTTGGCCCCGGTATCGACGGGAGAGGAATCCCGAGAGGGCCCCTAGCAACTCGCATGGGGACTGGCCTCTCCTGAGGCCACCAGGGCGGGTCCCTGAGGTCCCCGTCGTAACTCGAGAACACCTGCCGCAACTCGAGAAAATCCAGGAAGTTCTCCCTTCCAGGCGAGATGAGGCCTATTTCCGATGAGGCCTCTGGAGACAAATGACACCTAACCTCTGGAACTTCGAAAGGGTCTTTCACACCCTTGCTGCAACTCAAGAAGTTCACCGCCATACCCGTCTCCACTCGATAGGAAGCACGATGGTCCCGCCCACATCCAGAGGAGCCCCGTTTCCCCCTCGTAGCTCGAGATGAGGGATCCTTTCCCTGCTTTCAACGGGAAAGAATTCCCGGCGTTCCCGTCGCATCTCAAGAGGAGGCACTCTCAACAGGAAAGGCGAAGGGAACTCCATGGTCGTACCACCATTCCAAGAGTCCCCCAGATGTCTCAATCCATTCCAGAGGAACCTCTTTGCCCTGCACTGGCTCATCTTTCACGCCGAGGATCGACTCACACCACGGTGGCACGTGGGACAGCCCTGTGGGAAAGCCTCGATGGAAAACCACAGATCCTTTGATCCATGCGACGGGAACCGTGACATTGCTGCTACAGCCTGGAAGGAAAGCGCACGTGCATGCCCCCACTCGAGACGAGGCCTGACTCCCCTGGGGAGACTCCAGAAGTACCCCAAGATACATGTCAGCCCCTGAGAGGAATCCTCGGTTCCGGCCCTGACTCCACACAAGGTTTTTGGCCCGGATATCGACGGGAGAGGAATCCCGAGAGCCCCCTAGCAACTCGCATGGGGACTGGCCTCTCCTGAGGCCACCAGTGCAGGTCCCTGAGGTCCCAGTCGTAACACGACAACACCTGCCGCAACTCGAGAAAATCCAGGAAGTTCTACCTTCCAGGCGAGATGAGGCCTATTTCCGATGAGGCGTCTGGAGACGAATGACACCTAACCTCTGGAACATTGAAAGGGTCTTTCACATCCTTGCTGCAACTCCAGAAGTTCACCGACATACCCGTGTCCACTCGAGAGGAAGCACGATGGTCCCGCCCACATCCAGAGGAACCCCGTTTCCCCCTCGTAGCTCGAGATGAGGGATCCTTTCCCTGCTTTCAACGGGAAAGAATTCCCGGCGTTCCCGTCGCATCTCAAGAGGAGGCACTCTCAACAGGAAAGGCGAGAGGAACTCCATGGTCGTACCACCATTCCAAGAGTCCCCCAGATGTCTCAGTCCATTACAGAGGAACCTCTTTGCCCTGCACTGGCTGATCTTTCACGCCGAGGATCGACTCACACCACGGTGGCACGTGGGACAGCCCTGTGGGAAAGCCTCGAGGGAAAGCCTCGAGGGAAAACCACAGATCCTTTGATCCACGCCACGGGAAGCGTGACATTGCTGCTACAGCCTGGAAGGAAAGCGCACGTGCATGCCCCCACTCGAGACGAGGCCTGACTCCCCTGGGGAGACTCCAGAAGTACCCAAAGATCCATGTCAGCCCCTGAGAGGAATCCTCGGTTCCGGCCCTGACACCACACAAGGTTTTTGGCCCCGGTATCGACGGGAGAGGAATCCCGAGAGGCCCCCTAGCAACTCGCATGGGGACTGGCCTCTCCTGAGGCCACCAGGGCGGGTCGCTGAGGTCCCCGTCGTAACTCGAGAACACCTGCCGCAACTCGAGAAAATCCAGGAAGTTCTCCCTTCCAGGCGAGATGAGGCCTATTTCCGATGAGGCGTCTAGAGACTAATGACACCTAACCTCTGGAACTTCGAAAGGGTCTTTCACACCCTTGCTGCAACTCAAGAAGTTCACCGCCATACCGTCTCCACTCGAGAGGAAGCACGATGGTCCCGCCCACATCCAGAGGAGCCCCGTTTCCCCCTCGGAGCTCGAGATGAGGGATCCTTTCCCTGCTTTCAACGGGAAAGAATTCCCGGCGTTCCCGTCGCATCTCAAGAGGAGGCACTCTCAACAGGAAAGGCTAGAGGAACTCCATGGTCGTACCACCATTCCAAGAGTCCCCCAGATGTCTCAGTCCATTCCAGAGGAACCTCCTTGCCCTGCACTGGCTCATCTTTCACGCCGAGGATCGACACACACAACGGTGGCACGTGGGACAGCCCTGTGGGAAAGCCTCGAGGGAAAGCCTCGAGGGAAAACCACAGATCCTTTGATCCACGCGACGGGAAGCGTGACATTGCTGCTACAGCCTGGAAGGAAAGCGCACGTGCATGCCCCCACTCGAGACGAGGCCTGACTCCCCTGGGGAGACTCCACAAGTACCCAAAGATCCATGTCAGCCCCTGAGAGGAATCCTCGGTTCCGGCCCTGACTCCACACAAGGTTTTTGGCCCCGGTATCGACGGGAGAGGAATCCCGAGAGGGCCCATAGCAACTCGCATGGGGACTGGCCTCTCCTGAGGCCACCAGGGCGGGTCCCTGAGGTCCCCGTCGTAACTCGAGAACACCTGCCGCAACTCGAGAAAATCCAGGAAGTTCTCCCTTCCAGGCGAGATGAGGCCTATTTCCGATGAGGCCTCTGGAGACAAATGACACCTAACCTCTGGAACTTCGAAAGGGTCTTTCACACCCTTGCTGCAACTCTAGAAGTTCAGCGCCATACCCGTGTCCACTCGAGAGGAAGCACGATCGTCCCGCCCACATCCAGAGGAGCCCCGTTTCCCCCTCGGAGCTCGAGATGAGGGATCCTTTCCCTGCTTTCAACGGGAAAGAAGTCCCGGCGTTCCCGTCGCATCTCAAGAGGAGGCACTCTCAACAGGAAAGGCGAGAGGAACTCCATGGTCGTACCACCATTCCAAGAGTCCCCCAGATGTCTCAGTCCATTCCAGAGGAACCTCCTTGCCCTGCACTGGCTCATCTTTCACGCCGAGGATCGACACACACAACGGTGGCACGTGGGACAGCCCTGTGGGAAAGCCTCGAGGGAAAGCCTCGAGGGAAAACCACAGATCCTTTGATCCACGCCACGGGAAGCGTGACATTGCTGCTACAGCCTGGAAGGAAAGCGCACGTGCATGCCCCCACTCGAGACGAGGCCTGACTCCCCTGGGGAGACTCCACAAGTACCCAAAGATCCATGTCAGCCCCTGAGAGGAATCCTCGGTTCCGGCCCTGACTCCACACAAGGTTTTTGGCCCCGGTATCGACGGGAGAGGAATCCCGAGAGGCCCCCTAGCAACTCGCATGGGGACTGGCCGTTCCTGAGGGCACCAGGGCGGGTCCCTGAGGTCCCCGTCGTAACTCGAGAACACCTGCCGCAACTCGAGAAAATCCAGGAAGTTCTCCCTTCCAGGCGAGATGAGGCCTATTTCCGATGAGGCCTCTGGAGACTAATGACACCTAACCTCTGGAACTTCGAAAGGGTCTTTCACATCCTTGCTGCAACTCAAGAAGTTCACCGCCATACCCGTCTCCACTCGAGAGGAAGCACGATGGTCCCGCCCACATCCAGAGGAGCCCAGTTTCCCCCTCGTAGCTCGAGATGAGGGATCCTTTCCCTGCTTTCAACCGGAAAGAATTCCCGGCGTTCCCGTCGCATCTCAAGAGGAGGCACTCTCAACAGGAAAGGCGAGAGGAACTCCATGGTCGTACCATCATTCCAAGAGTCCCCCAGATGTCTCAGTCCATTCCAGAGGAACCTCTTTGCCCTGCACTGGCTCATCTTTCACGCCGGGGATCGACTCACACCACCGTGGCACGTGGGACAGCCCTGTGGGAAAGCCTCGAGGGAAAGCCTCGAGGGAAAACCACAGATCCTTTGATCCACGCGATGGGAAGCGTGACATTGCTGCTACAGCCTGGAAGGAAAGTGCACGTGCATGCCCCCACTCGAGACGAGGCCTGACTCCCCTGGGGAGACTCCAGAAGTACCCAAAGATCCATGTCAGCCCCTGAGAGGAATCCTCGGTTCCGGCCCTGACTCCACACAAAGTTTTTGGCCCCGGTATCGACGGGAGAGGAATCCCGAGAGGCCCCCTAGCAACTCGCATGGGGACTGGCCGTTCCTGAGGGCACCAGGGCGGGTCCCTGAGGTCCCCGTCGTAACTCGAGAACACCTGCCGCAACTCAAGAAAATCCAGGAAGATCTCCCTTCCAGGCGAGATGAGGCCTATTTTCGATGAGGCGTCTGGAGACTAATGACACCTAACATCTGGAACTTCGAAAGGGTCTTTCACACCCTTGCTGCAACTCAAGAAGTTCACCGCCATACCCGTCTCCACTCGAGAGGAAGCACGATGGTCCCGCCCACATCCAGAGGAGCCCAGTTTCCCCCTCGTAGCTCGAGATGAGGGATCCTTTCTCTGCTTTCAACGGGAAAGAATTCCCGGCGTTCCCGTCGCATCTCAAGAGGAGGCACTCTCAACAGGAAAGGCGAGAGGAACTCCATGGTCGTACCACCATTCCAAGAGTCCCCCAGATGTCTCAGTCCATTCCAGAGGAACGTCTTTTCCCTGCACTGGCTCATCTTTCACGCCGAGGATCGACTCACACCACGGTGGCACGTGGGACAGCTCTGTGGGAAAGCCTCGAGGGAAAGCCTCGAGGGAAAACCACAGATCCTTTGATCCACGCGATGGGAAGCGTGACATTGCTGCTACAGCCTGGAAGGAAAGCGCACGTGCATGCCCCCACTCGAGACGAGGCCTGACTCCCCTGGGGAGACTCCAGAAGTACCCAAAGATCCATGTCAGCCCCTGAGAGGAATCCTCGGTTCCGGCCCTGACTCCACACAAGGTTTTTGGCCCCGGTATCGACGGGAGAGGAATCACGAGAGGCCCCCTAGCAACTCGCATGGGGACTGGCCTCTCCTGAGGCCACCAGGGCGGGTCCCTGAGGTCCCCGTCGTAACTCGAGAACACCTGCCGCAACTCGAGAAAATACAGGAAGTTCTCCCTTCCAGGCGAGATGAGGCCTATTTCCGATGAGGCGTCTGGAGACTAATGCCACCTAACCTCTGGAACTTCGAAAGGGTCTTTCACACCCTTGCTGCAACTCAAGAAGTTCACCGCCATACCCGTCTCCACTCGAGAGGAAGCACGATGGTCCCGCCCACATCCAGAGGAGCCCCGTTTCCCCCTCGTAGCTCAAGATGAGGGATCCTTTCCCTGCTTTCAACGGGAAAGATTTCCCGGCTTTTCCGTCGCATCTCAAGAGGAGGCACTGTCTACAGGTAAGGCGAGAGTAACTCCATGGTCGTACCACCATTCCAAGAGTCCCCCAGATGTCTCAGTCCATTCCAGAGGAACGTCTTTGCCCTGCACTGGCTCATCTTTCACGCCGAGGATCGACTCACACCACGGTGGCACGTGGGACAGCCCTGTGGGAAAGCCTCGAGGGAAAGCCTCGAGGGAAAACCACAGATCTTTTGATCCACGCGACGGGAAGCGTGACATTGCTGCTACAGCCTGGAAGGAAAGCGCACGTGCATGCCCCCACTCGAGACGAGGCCTGACTCCCCTGGGGAGACTCCAGAAGTACCCAAAGATCCATGTCAGCCTCTGAGAGGAATCCTCGGTTCCGGCCCTGACTCCACACAAGGTTTTTGGCCCCGATATCGACGGGAGAGGAATCCCGAGAGGCCCCCTAGCAAATCGCATGGGGACTGGCCGTTCCTGAGGCCACCAGGGCGGGTCCCTGAGGTCCCCGTCGTAACTCGAGAACACCTACCGCAACTCGAGAAAATCCAGGAAGTTCTCCCTTCTAGACGAGATGAGGCCTATTTCCGATGTGGCGTTTGGAGACTAATGACACCTAACCTCTGGAACTTCGAAAGGGTCTTTCACACCCTTGCTGCAACTCAAGAAGTTCACCGCCATACCCGTCTCCACTCGAGAGGAAGCACGATGGTCCCGCCCACATCCAGAGGAGCCCCGTTTCCCCCTCGTAGCTCGAGATGAGGGATCCTTTCCCTGCTTTCAACGGGAAAGATTTCCCGGCGTTCCCGTCGCATCTCAAGAGGAGGCACTCTCAACAGGAAAGGCGAGAGGAACTCCATGGTCGTACCACCATTCCAAGAGTCCCCCAGATGTCTCAGTCCATTCCAGAGGAGCCTCTTTGCCCTGCACTGGCTCATCTTTCACGCCGAGGATCGACTCACACCACGGTGGCACGTGGGACAGCCCTGTGGGAAAGCCTCGAGGGAAAGCCTCGAGGGAAAACCACAGATCCTTTGATCCACGCGACGGGAAGCGTGACATTGCTGCTACAGCCTGGAAGGAAAGCGCACGTGCATGCCCCCACTCGAGACGAGGCCTGACTCCCCTGGGGAGACTCCAGAAGTACCCAAAGATCCATGTCAGCCCCTGAGAGGAATCCTCGGTTCCGGCCCTGACTCCACACAAGGTTTTTGGCCCCGGTATCGACGGGAGAGGAATCCCGAGAGGGCCCCTAGCAACTCGCATGGGGACTGGCCTCTCCTGAGGCCACCAGGGCGGGTCCCTGAGGTCCCCGTCGTAACTCGAGAACACCTGCCGCAACTCGAGAAAATCCAGGAAGTTCTCCCTTCCAGGCGAGATGAGGCCTATTTCCGATGAGGCCTCTAGAGACAAATGACACCTAACCTCTGGAACTTCGAAAGGGTCTTTCACACCCTTGCTGCAACTCAAGAAGTTCACCTCCATACCCGTCTCCACTCGAGAGGAAGCACGATAGTCCCGCCCACATCCAGAGGAGCCCCGTTTCCCCCTCGGAGCTCGAGATGAGGGATCCTTTCCCTGCTTTCAACGGGAAAGAATTCCCGGCGTTCCCGTCGCATCTCAAGAGGAGGCACTCTCAACAGGAAAGGCGAGAGGAACTCCATGGTCGTACCACCATTCCAAGAGTCCCCCAGATGTCTCAGTCCATTCCAGAGGAGCCTCTTTGCCCTGCACTGGCTCATCTTTCACGCCGAGGATCGACTCACACCACGGTGGCACGTGGGACAGCCCTGTGGGAAAGCCTCGAGGTAAAGCCTCGAGGGAAAACCACAGATCCTTTGATCCACGCGACGGGAAGCGTGACATTGCTGCTACAGCCTGGAAGGAAAGCGCACGTGCATGCCCCCACTCGAGACGAAGCCTGACTCCCCTGGGGAGACTCCAGAAGTACCCAAAGATCCATGTCAGCCCCTGAGAGGAATCCTCGGTTCCGGCCCTGACTCCACACAAGGTTTTTGGCCCCGGTATCGACGGGAGAGGAATCCCGAGAGGCCCCCTAGCAACTCGCATGGGGACTGGCCTCTCCTGAGGCCACCAGGGCGGGTCCCTGAGGTCCCCGTCGTAACTCGAGAACACCTGCCGCAACTCGAGAAAATCCAGGAAGTTCTCCCTTCCAGGCGAGATGAGGCCTATTTCCGATGAGACGTCTGGAGACTAATGACACCTAACCTCTGGAACTTCGAAAGGGTCTTTCACACCCTTGCTGCAACTCAAGAAGTTCACCGCCATACCCGTCTCCACTCGAGAGGAAGCACGATGGTCCCGCCCACATCCAGAGGAGCCCCGTTTCCCCCTCGGAGCTCGAGATGGGGGATCCTTTCCCTGCTTTCAACGGGAAAGAATTCCCGGCGTTCCCGTCGCATCTCAAGAGGAGGCACTCTCAACAGGAAAGGCGAGAGGAACTCCATGGTCGTACCACCATTCCAAGAGTCCCCCAGATGTCTCAGTCCATTCCAGAGGAAGCTCTTTGCCCTGCACTGGCTCATCTTTCACGCCGAGGATCGACTCACACCACGGTGGCACGTGGGACAGCCCTGTGGGAAAGCCTCGAGGGAAAACCACAGATCCTTTGATCCACGCGACGGGAACCGTGACATTGCTGCTACAGCCTGTAAGGAAAGCGCACGTGCAAGCCCCCACTCGAGACGACGCCTGACTCCCCTGGGGAGACTCCAGAAGTACCCCAAGATACATGTCAGCCCCTGAGAGGAATCCTCGGTTCCGGCCCTGACTCCACACAAGGTTTTTGACCCCGGTATTGACGGGAGAGGAATCCCGAGAGGCCCCTAGCAACTCGCATGGGGACTGGCCTCTCCTGAGGCCACCAGTGCGGGTCCCTGAGGTCCCCGTCGTAACTCGACAACACCTGCCGCAACTCGAGAAAATCCAGGAAGTTCTACCTTCCAGGCGAGATGAGGCCTATTTCCGATGAGGCGTCTGGAGACGAATGACACCTAACCTCTGGAACTTTGAAAGGGTCTTTCACATCCTTGCTGCAACTCAAGAAGTTCACCGCCATACCCGTGTCCACTCGAGAGGAAGCACGATGGTCCCGCCCACATCCAGAGGAACCCCGTTTCCCCCTCGTAGCTCGAGATGAGGGATCCTTTCCCTGCTTTCAACGGGAAAGAATTCCCGGCGTTCCCGTCGCATCTCAAGAGGAGGCACTCTCAACAGGAAAGGCGAGAGGAACTCCATGGTCGTACCACCATTCCAAGAGTCCCCCAGATGTCTCAGTCCATTACAGAGGAACCTCTTTGCCCTGCACTGGCTGATCTTTCACGCCGAGGATCGACTCACACCACGGTGGCACGTGGGACAGCCCTGTGGGAAAGCCTCGAGGGAAAGCCTCGAGGGAAAACCACAGATCCTTTGATCCACGCCACGGGAAGCGTGACATTGCTGCTACAGCCTGGAAGGAAAGCGCACGTGCATGCCCCCACTCGAGACGAGGCCTGACTCCCCTGGGGAGACTCCAGAAGTACCCAAAGATCCATGTCAGCCCCTGAGAGGAATCCTCGGTTCCGGCCCGGACTCCACACAAGGTTTTTGACCCCGGTATCGACGGGAGAGGAATCACGAGAGGCCCCCTAGCAACTCGCATGGGGACTGGCCTCTCCTGAGGCCACCAGGGCGGGTCCCTGAGGTCCCCGTCGTAACTCGAGAACACCTGCCGCAACTCGAGAAAATCCAGGAAGTTCTCCCTTCCAGGCGAGATGAGGCCTATTTCCGATGAGGCGTCTGGAGACTAATGACACCTAAACTCTGGAACTTCGAAAGGGTCTTTCACACCCTTGCTGCAACTCAAGAAGTTCACCTCCATACCCGTCTCCACTCGAGAGGAAGCACGATGGTCCCGCCCACATCCAGAGGAGCCCCGTTTCCCCCTCGGAGCTCGAGATGAGGGATCCTTTCCCTGCTATCAACGGGAAAGAATTCCCGGTGTTCCCGTCGCATCTCAAGAGGAGGCACTCTCAACAGAAAAGGCGAGAGGAACTCCATGGTCGTACCACCATTTCAAGAGTCCACCAGATGTCTCAGTCCATTCCAGAGGAGCCTCTTTGCCCTGCACTGGCTCATCTTTCACGCCGAGGATCGACTCACACCACGGTGGCACGTGGGACAGCCCTGTGGGAAAGCCTCGAGGGAAAGCCTCGAGGGAAAGCCACAGATCCTTTGATCCACGCGTCGGGAAGCGTGACATTGCTGCTACAGCCTGGAAGGAAAGCGCACGTGCATGCCCCCACTCGAGACGAGGCCTGACTCCCCTGGGGAGACTCCATAAGTACCCAAAGATCCATGTCAGCCCCTGAGAGGAATCCTCGGTTCCGGCCCTGACTCCACACAAGGTTTTTGGCCCCGGTATCGACGGGAGAGGAATCCCGAGAGGGCCCCTAGCAACTCGCATGGGGACTGGCCTCTCCTGAGGCCACCAGGGCGGGTCCCTGAGGTCCCCGTCGTAACTCGAGAACACCTGCCGCAACTCGAGAAAATCCAGGAAGTTCTCCCTTCCAGGCGAGATGAGGCCTATTTCCGATGAGGCCTCTGGAGACAAATGACACCTAACCTCTGGAACTTCGAAAGGGTCTTTCACACCCTTGCTGCAACTCAAGAAGTTCACCGCCATACCCGTCTCCACTCGATAGGAAGCACGATGGTCCCGCCCACATCCAGAGGAGCCCCGTTTCCCCCTCGTAGCTCGAGATGAGGGATCCTTTCCCTGCTTTCAACGGGAAAGAATTCCCGGCGTTCCCGTCGCATCTCAAGAGGAGGCACTCTCAACAGGAAAGGCGAAGGGAACTCCATGGTCGTACCACCATTCCAAGAGTCCCCCAGATGTCTCAGTCCATTCCAGAGGAGCCTCTTTGCCCTGCACTGGCTCATCTTTCACGCCGAGGATCGACTCACACCACGGTGGCACGTGGGACAGTCCTGTGGGAAAGCCTCGAGGGAAAGCCTCGAGGGAAAACCACAGATCCTTTGATCCACGCTACGGGAAGCGTGACATTGGTGCTACAGCCTGGAAGGAAAGCGCACGTGCATGCCCCCACTCGAGACGAGGCCTGACTCCCCTGGGGAGACTCCAGAAGTACCCAAAGATCCATGTCAGCCCCTGAGAGGAATCCTTGGTTCCGGCCCTGACTCCACACAAGGTTTTTGGCCCCGGTATCGACGGGAGAGGAATCCCGAGAGGCCCCCTAGCAACTCGCATGGGGACTGGCCTCTCCTGAGGCCACCAGGGCGGGTCCCTGAGGTCCCCGTCGTAACTCGAGAACACCTGCCGCAACTCGAGAAAATCCAGGAAGTTCTCCCTTCCAGGCGAGATGAGGCCTATTTCCGATGAGGCGTCTGGAGACTAATGACACCTAAACTCTGGAACTTCGAAAGGGTCTTTCACACCCTTGCTGCAACTCAAGAAGTTCACCGCCATACCGTCTCCACTCGAGAGGAAGCACGATGGTCCCGCCCACATCCAGAGGAGCCCCGTTTCCCCCTCGTAGCTCGAGATGAGGGATCCTTTCCCTGCTTTCAACGGGAAAGAATTCCCGGCGTTCCCGTCGCATCTCAAGAGGAGGCACTCTCAACAGGAAAGGCGAGAGGAACTCCATGGTCGTACCACCATTCCAAGAGTCCCCCAGATGTCTCAGTCCATTCCAGAGGAACCTCCTTGCCCTGCACTGGCTCATCTTTCACGCCGAGGATCGACACACACAACGGTGGCACGTGGGACAGTCCTGTGGGAAAGCCTCGAGGGAAAGCCTCGAGGGAAAACCACAGATCCTTTGATCCACGCCACGGGAAGCGTGACATTGCTGCTACAGCCTGGAAGGAAAGCGCACGTGCATGCCCCCACTCGAGACGAGGCCTGACTCCCCTGGGGAGACTCCACAAGTACCCAAAGATCCATGTCAGCCCCTGAGAGGAATCCTCGGTTCCGGCCCTGACTCCACACAAGGTTTTTGGCCCCGGTATCGACGGGAGAGGAATCCCGAGAGGCCCCCTAGCAACTCGCATGGGGACTGGCCTCTCCTGAGGCCACCAGGGCGGGTCCCTGAGGTCCCCGTCGTAACTCGAGAACACCTGCCGCAACTCGAGAAAATTCAGGAAGTTCTCCCTTCCAGGCGAGATGAGGCCTATTTCCGATGAGGCGTCTGGAGACTAATGACACCTAACCTCTGGAACTTCGAAAGGGTCTTTCACACCCTTGCTGCAACTCAAGAAGTTCACCACCATACCCGTCTCCACTCGAGAGGAAGCACGATGGTCCCGTCCACATCCAGAGGAGCCCCGTTTCCCCCTCGGAGCTCGAGATGGGGGGTCCTTTCCCTGCTTTCAACGGGAAAGAATTCCCGGCGTTCCCGTCGCATCTCAAGAGGAGGCACTCTCAACAGGAAAGGCGAGAGGAACTCCATGTTCGTACCACCATTCCAAGAGTCCCCCAGATGTCTCAGTCCATTCCAGAGGAACCTCTTTGCCCTGCACTGGCTCATCTTTCACGCCGAGGATCGACTCACACCACGGTGGCACGTGGGACAGCCCTGTGGGAAAGCCTCGAGGGAAAACCACAGATCCTTTGATCCATGCGACGGGAACCGTGACATTGCTGCTACAGCCTGTAAGGAAAGCGCACGTGCATGCCCCCACTCGAGACGAGGCCTGACTCCCCTGGGGAGACTCCAGAAGTACCCCAAGATACATGTCGGCCCCTGAGAGGAATCCTCGGTTCCGGCCCTGACTCCACACAAGGTTTTTGGCCCCGATATCGACGGGAGAGGAATCCCGAGAGCCCCCTAGCAACTCGCATGGGGACTGGCCTCTCCTGAGGCCACCAGTGCAGGTCCCTGAGGTCCCAGTCGTAACTCGACAACACCTGCCGCAACTCGAGAAAATCCAGGAAGTTCTACCTTCCAGGCGAGATGAGGCCTATTTCCGATGAGGCGTCTGGAGACGAATGACACCTAACCTCTGGAACATTGAAAGGGTCTTTCACATCCTTGCTGCAACTCCAGAAGTTCACCGACATACCCGTGTCCACTCGAGAGGAAGCACGATGGTCCCGCCCACATCCAGAGGAACCCCGTTTCCCCCTCGTAGCTCGAGATGAGGGATCCTTTCCCTGCTTTCAACGGGAAAGAATTCCCGGCGTTCCCGTCGCATCTCAAGAGGAGGCACTCTCAACAGGAAAGGCGAGAGGAACTCCATGGTCGTACCACCATTCCAAGAGTCCCCCAGATGTCTCAGTCCATTACAGAGGAACCTCTTTGCCCTGCACTGGCTGATCTTTCACGCCGAGGATCGACTCACACCACGGTGGCACGTGGGACAGCCCTGTGGGAAAGCCTCGAGGGAAAGCCTCGAGGGAAAACCACAGATCCTTTGATCCACGCCACGGGAAGCGTGACATTGCTGCTACAGCCTGGAAGGAAAGCGCACGTGCATGCCCCCACTCGAGACGAGGCCTGACTCCCCTGGGGAGACTCCAGAAGTACCCAAAGATCCATGTCAGCCCCTGAGAGGAATCCTCGGTTCCGGCCCTGACACCACACAAGGTTTTTGGCCCCGGTATCGACGGGAGAGGAATCCCGAGAGGCCCCCTAGCAACTCGCATGGGGACTGGCCTCTCCTGAGGCCACCAGGGCGGGTCCCTGAGGTCCCCGTCGTAACTCGAGAACACCTGCCGCAACTCGAGAAAATCCAGGAAGTTCTCCCTTCCAGGCGAGATGAGGCCTATTTCCGATGAGGCGTCTAGAGACTAATGACACCTAACCTCTGGAACTTCGAAAGGGTCTTTCACACCCTTGCTGCAACTCAAGAAGTTCACCGCCATACCGTCTCCACTCGAGAGGAAGCACGATGGTCCCGCCCACATCCAGAGGAGCCCCGTTTCCCCCTCGGAGCTCGAGATGAGGGATCCTTTCCCTGATTTCAACGGGAAAGAATTCCCGGCGTTCCCGTCGCATCTCAAGAGGAGGCACTCTCAACAGGAAAGGCGAGAGGAACTCCATGGTCGTACCACCATTCCAAGAGTCCCCCAGATGTCTCAGTCCATTCCAGAGGAACGTCTTTTCCCTGCACTGGCTCATCTTTCACGCCGAGGATCGACTCACACCACGGTGGCACGTGGGACAGCTCTGTGGGAAAGCCTCGAGGGAAAGCCTCGAGGGAAAACCACAGATCCTTTGATCCACGCGATGGGAAGCGTGACATTGCTGCTACAGCCTGGAAGGAAAGCGCACGTGCATGCCCCCACTCGAGACGAGGCCTGACTCCCCTGGGGAGACTCCAGAAGTACCCAAAGATCCATGTCAGCCCCTGAGAGGAATCCTCGGTTCCGGCCCTGACTCCACACAAGGTTTTTGGCCCCGGTATCGACGGGAGAGGAATCACGAGAGGCCCCCTAGCAACTCGCATGGGGACTGGCCTCTCCTGAGGCCACCAGGGCGGGTCCCTGAGGTCCCCGTCGTAACTCGAGAACACCTGCCGCAACTCGAGAAAATACAGGAAGTTCTCCCTTCCAGGCGAGATGAGGCCTATTTCCGATGAGGCGTCTGGAGACTAATGCCACCTAACCTCTGGAACTTCGAAAGGGTCTTTCACACCCTTGCTGCAACTCAAGAAGTTCACCGCCATACCCGTCTCCACTCGAGAGGAAGCACGATGGTCCCGCCCACATCCAGAGGAGCCCCGTTTCCCCCTCGTAGCTCAAGATGAGGGATCCTTTCCCTGCTTTCAACGGGAAAGATTTCCCGGCTTTTCCGTCGCATCTCAAGAGAAGGCACTGTCTACAGGTAAGGCGAGAGTAACTCCATGGTCGTACCACCATTCCAAGAGTCCCCCAGATGTCTCAGTCCATTCCAGAGGAACGTCTTTGCCCTGCACTGGCTCATCTTTCACGCCGAGGATCGACTCACACCACGGTGGCACGTGGGACAGCCCTGTGGGAAAGCCTCGAGGGAAAGCCTCGAGGGAAAACCACAGATCTTTTGATCCACGCGACGGGAAGCGTGACATTGCTGCTACAGCCTGGAAGGAAAGCGCACGTGCATGCCCCCACTCGAGACGAGGCCTGACTCCCCTGGGGAGACTCCAGAAGTACCCAAAGATCCATGTCAGCCTCTGAGAGGAATCCTCGGTTCCGGCCCTGACTCCACACAAGGTTTTTGGCCCCGATATCGACGGGAGAGGAATCCCGAGAGGCCCCCTAGCAAATCGCATGGGGACTGGCCGTTCCTGAGGCCACCAGGGCGGGTCCCTGAGGTCCCCGTCGTAACTCGAGAACACCTACCGCAACTCGAGAAAATCCAGGAAGTTCTCCCTTCTAGACGAGATGAGGCCTATTTCCGATGTGGCGTTTGGAGACTAATGACACCTAACCTCTGGAACTTCGAAAGGGTCTTTCACACCCTTGCTGCAACTCAAGAAGTTCACCGCCATACCCGTCTCCACTCGAGAGGAAGCACGATGGTCCCGCCCACATCCAGAGGAGCCCCGTTTCCCCCTCGTAGCTCGAGATGAGGGATCCTTTCCCTGCTTTCAACGGGAAAGATTTCCCGGCGTTCCCGTCGCATCTCTAGAGGAGGCACTCTCAACAGGAAAGGCGAGAGGAACTCCATGGTCGTACCACCATTCCAAGAGTCCCCCAGATGTCTCAGTCCATTCCAGAGGAGCCTCTTTGCCCTGCACTGGCTCATCTTTCACGCCGAGGATCGACTCACACCACGGTGGCACGTGGGACAGCCCTGTGGGAAAGCCTCGAGGGAAAGCCTCGAGGGAAAACCACAGATCCTTTGATCCACGCGACGGGAAGCGTGACATTGCTGCTACAGCCTGGAAGGAAAGCGCACGTGCATGCCCCCACTCGAGACGAGGCCTGACTCCCCTGGGGAGACTCCAGAAGTACCCAAAGATCCATGTCAGCCCCTGAGAGGAATCCTCGGTTCCGGCCCTGACTCCACACAAGGTTTTTGGCCCCGGTATCGACGGGAGAGGAATCCCGAGAGGGCCCCTAGCAACTCGCATGGGGACTGGCCTCTCCTGAGGCCACCAGGGCGGGTCCCTGAGGTCCCCGTCGTAACTCGAGAACACCTGCCGCAACTCGAGAAAATCCAGGAAGTTCTCCCTTCCAGGCGAGATGAGGCCTATTTCCGATGAGGCCTCTGGAGACAAATGACACCTAACCTCTGGAACTTCGAAAGGGTCTTTCACACCCTTGCTGCAACTCAAGAAGTTCACCTCCATACCCGTCTCCACTCGAGAGGAAGCACGATAGTCCCGCCCACATCCAGAGGAGCCCCGTTTCCCCCTCGGAGCTCGAGATGAGGGATCCTTTCCCTGCTTTCAACGGGAAAGAATTCCCGGCGTTCCCGTCGCATCTCAAGAGGAGGCACTCTCAACAGGAAAGGCGAGAGGAACTCCATGGTCGTACCACCATTCCAAGAGTCCCCCAGATGTCTCAGTCCATTCCAGAGGAGCCTCTTTGCCCTGCACTGGCTCATCTTTCACGCCGAGGATCGACTCACACCACGGTGGCACGTGGGACAGCCCTGTGGGAAAGCCTCGAGGTAAAGCCTCGAGGGAAAACCACAGATCCTTTGATCCACGCAACGGGAAGCGTGACATTGCTGCTACAGCCTGGAAGGAAAGCGCACGTGCATGCCCCCACTCGAGACGAAGCCTGACTCCCCTGGGGAGACTCCAGAAGTACCCAAAGATCCATGTCAGCCCCTGAGAGGAATCCTCGGTTCCGGCCCTGACTCCACACAAGGTTTTTGGCCCCGGTATCGACGGGAGAGGAATCCCGAGAGGCCCCCTAGCAACTCGCATGGGGACTGGCCTCTCCTGAGGCCACCAGGGCGGGTCCCTGAGGTCCCCGTCGTAACTCGAGAACACCTGCCGCAACTCGAGAAAATCCAGGAAGTTCTCCCTTCCAGGCGAGATGAGGCCTATTTCCGATGAGACGTCTGGAGACTAATGACACCTAACCTCTGGAACTTCGAAAGGGTCTTTCACACCCTTGCTGCAACTCAAGAAGTTCACCGCCATACCCGTCTCCACTCGAGAGGAAGCACGATGGTCCCGCCCACATCCAGAGGAGCCCCGTTTCCCCCTCGGAGCTCGAGATGGGGGATCCTTTCCCTGCTTTCAACGGGAAAGAATTCCCGGCGTTCCCGTCGCATCTCAAGAGGAGGCACTCTCAACAGGAAAGGCGAGAGGAACTCCATGGTCGTACCACCATTCCAAGAGTCCCCCAGATGTCTCAGTCCATTCCAGAGGAAGCTCTTTGCCCTGCACTGGCTCATCTTTCACGCCGAGGATCGACTCACACCACGGTGGCACGTGGGACAGCCCTGTGGGAAAGCCTCGAGGGAAAACCACAGATCCTTTGATCCACGCGACGGGAACCGTGACATTGCTGCTACAGCCTGTAAGGAAAGCGCACGTGCATGCCCCCACTCGAGACGACGCCTGACTCCCCTGGGGAGACTCCAGAAGTACCCCAAGATACATGTCAGCCCCTGAGAGGAATCCTCGGTTCCGGCCCTGACTCCACACAAGGTTTTTGACCCCGGTATTGACGGGAGAGGAATCCCGAGAGGCCCCTAGCAACTCGCATGGGGACTGGCCTCTCCTGAGGCCACCAGTGCGGGTCCCTGAGGTCCCCGTCGTAACTCGACAACACCTGCCGCAACTCGAGAAAATCCAGGAAGTTCTACCTTCCAGGCGAGATGAGGCCTATTTCCGATGAGGCGTCTGGAGACGAATGACACCTAACCTCTGGAACTTTGAAAGGGTCTTTCACATCCTTGCTGCAACTCAAGAAGTTCACCGCCATACCCGTGTCCACTCGAGAGGAAGCACGATGGTCCCGCCCACATCCAGAGGAACCCCGTTTCCCCCTCGTAGCTCGAGATGAGGGATCCTTTCCCTGCTTTCAACGGGAAAGAATTCCCGGCGTTCCCGTCGCATCTCAAGAGGAGGCACTCTCAACAGGAAAGGCGAGAGGAACTCCATGGTCGTACCACCATTCCAAGAGTCCCCCAGATGTCTCAGTCCATTACAGAGGAACCTCTTTGCCCTGCACTGGCTGATCTTTCACGCCGAGGATCGACTCACACCACGGTGGCACGTGGGACAGCCCTGTGGGAAAGCCTCGAGGGAAAGCCTCGAGGGAAAACCACAGATCCTTTGATCCACGCCACGGGAAGCGTGACATTGCTGCTACAGCCTGGAAGGAAAGCGCACGTGCATGCCCCCACTCGAGACGAGGCCTGACTCCCCTGGGGAGACTCCAGAAGTACCCAAAGATCCATGTCAGCCCCTGAGAGGAATCCTCGGTTCCGGCCCGGACTCCACACAAGGTTTTTGACCCCGGTATCGACGGGAGAGGAATCACGAGAGGCCCCCTAGCAACTCGCATGGGGACTGGCCTCTCCTGAGGCCACCAGGGCGGGTCCCTGAGGTCCCCGTCGTAACTCGAGAACACCTGCCGCAACTCGAGAAAATCCAGGAAGTTCTCCCTTCCAGGCGAGATGAGGCCTATTTCCGATGAGGCGTCTGGAGACTAATGACACCTAAACTCTGGAACTTCGAAAGGGTCTTTCACACCCTTGCTGCAACTCAAGAAGTTCACCTCCATACCCGTCTCCACTCGAGAGGAAGCACGATGGTCCCGCCCACATCCAGAGGAGCCCCGTTTCCCCCTCGGAGCTCGAGATGAGGGATCCTTTCCCTGCTATCAACGGGAAAGAATTCCCGGTGTTCCCGTCGCATCTCAAGAGGAGGCACTCTCAACAGAAAAGGCGAGAGGAACTCCATGGTCGTACCACCATTTCAAGAGTCCACCAGATGTCTCAGTCCATTCCAGAGGAGCCTCTTTGCCCTGCACTGGCTCATCTTTCACGCCGAGGATCGACTCACACCACGGTGGCACGTGGGACAGCCCTGTGGGAAAGCCTCGAGGGAAAGCCTCGAGGGAAAGCCACAGATCCTTTGATCCACGCGTCGGGAAGCGTGACATTGCTGCTACAGCCTGGAAGGAAAGCGCACGTGCATGCCCCCACTCGAGACGAGGCCTGACTCCCCTGGGGAGACTCCATAAGTACCCAAAGATCCATGTCAGCCCCTGAGAGGAATCCTCGGTTCCGGCCCTGACTCCACACAAGGTTTTTGGCCCCGGTATCGACGGGAGAGGAATCCCGAGAGGGCCCCTAGCAACTCGCATGGGGACTGGCCTCTCCTGAGGCCACCAGGGCGGGTCCCTGAGGTCCCCGTCGTAACTCGAGAACACCTGCCGCAACTCGAGAAAATCCAGGAAGTTCTCCCTTCCAGGCGAGATGAGGCCTATTTCCGATGAGGCCTCTGGAGACAAATGACACCTAACCTCTGGAACTTCGAAAGGGTCTTTCACACCCTTGCTGCAACTCAAGAAGTTCACCGCCATACCCGTCTCCACTCGATAGGAAGCACGATGGTCCCGCCCACATCCAGAGGAGCCCCGTTTCCCCCTCGTAGCTCGAGATGAGGGATCCTTTCCCTGCTTTCAACGGGAAAGAATTCCCGGCGTTCCCGTCGCATCTCAAGAGGAGGCACTCTCAACAGGAAAGGCGAAGGGAACTCCATGGTCGTACCACCATTCCAAGAGTCCCCCAGATGTCTCAGTCCATTCCAGAGGAGCCTCTTTGCCCTGCACTGGCTCATCTTTCACGCCGAGGATCGACTCACACCACGGTGGCACGTGGGACAGTCCTGTGGGAAAGCCTCGAGGGAAAGCCTCGAGGGAAAACCACAGATCCTTTGATCCACGCTAGGGGAAGCGTGACATTGGTGCTACAGCCTGGAAGGAAAGCGCACGTGCATGCCCCCACTCGAGACGAGGCCTGACTCCCCTGGGGAGACTCCAGAAGTACCCAAAGATCCATGTCAGCCCCTGAGAGGAATCCTTGGTTCCGGCCCTGACTCCACACAAGGTTTTTGGCCCCGGTATCGACGGGAGAGGAATCCCGAGAGGCCCCCTAGCAACTCGCATGGGGACTGGCCTCTCCTGAGGCCACCAGGGCGGGTCCCTGAGGTCCCCGTCGTAACTCGAGAACACCTGCCGCAACTCGAGAAAATCCAGGAAGTTCTCCCTTCCAGGCGAGATGAGGCCTATTTCCGATGAGGCGTCTGGAGACTAATGACACCTAAACTCTGGAACTTCGAAAGGGTCTTTCACACCCTTGCTGCAACTCAAGAAGTTCACCGCCATACCGTCTCCACTCGAGAGGAAGCACGATGGTCCCGCCCACATCCAGAGGAGCCCCGTTTCCCCCTCGTAGCTCGAGATGAGGGATCCTTTCCCTGCTTTCAACGGGAAAGAATTCCCGGCGTTCCCGTCGCATCTCAAGAGGAGGCACTCTCAACAGGAAAGGCGAGAGGAACTCCATGGTCGTACCACCATTCCAAGAGTCCCCCAGATGTCTCAGTCCATTCCAGAGGAACCTCCTTGCCCTGCACTGGCTCATCTTTCACGCCGAGGATCGACACACACAACGGTGGCACGTGGGACAGTCCTATGGGAAAGCCTCGAGGGAAAGCCTCGAGGGAAAACCACAGATCCTTTGATCCACGCCACGGGAAGCGTGACATTGCTGCTACAGCCTGGAAGGAAAGCGCACGTGCATGCCCCCACTCGAGACGAGGCCTGACTCCCCTGGGGAGACTCCACAAGTACCCAAAGATCCATGTCAGCCCCTGAGAGGAATCCTCGGTTCCGGCCCTGACTCCACACAAGGTTTTTGGCCCCGGTATCGACGGGAGAGGAATCCCGAGAGGCCCCCTAGCAACTCGCATGGGGACTGGCCTCTCCTGAGGCCACCAGGGCGGGTCCCTGAGGTCCCCGTCGTAACTCGAGAACACCTGCCGCAACTCGAGAAAATTCAGGAAGTTCTCCCTTCCAGGCGAGATGAGGCCTATTTCCGATGAGGCGTCTGGAGACTAATGACACCTAACCTCTGGAACTTCGAAAGCGTCTTTCACACCCTTGCTGCAACTCAAGAAGTTCACCACCATACCCGTCTCCACTCGAGAGGAAGCACGATGGTCCCGTCCACATCCAGAGGAGCCCCGTTTCCCCCTCGGAGCTCGAGATGGGGGGTCCTTTCCCTGCTTTCAACGGGAAAGAATTCCCGGCGTTCCCGTCGCATCTCAAGAGGAGGCACTCTCAACAGGAAAGGCGAGAGGAACTCCATGTTCGTACCACCATTCCAAGAGTCCCCCAGATGTCTCAGTCCATTCCAGAGGAACCTCTTTGCCCTGCACTGGCTCATCTTTCACGCCGAGGATCGACTCACACCACGGTGGCACGTGGGACAGCCCTGTGGGAAAGCCTCGAGGGAAAACCACAGATCCTTTGATCCATGCGACGGGAACCGTGACATTGCTGCTACAGCCTGTAAGGAAAGCGCACGTGCATGCCCCCACTCGAGACGAGGCCTGACTCCCCTGGGGAGACTCCAGAAGTACCCCAAGATACATGTCGGCCCCTGAGAGGAATCCTCGGTTCCGGCCCTGACTCCACACAAGGTTTTTGGCCCCGATATCGACGGGAGAGGAATCCCGAGAGCCCCCTAGCAACTCGCATGGGGACTGGCCTCTCCTGAGGCCACCAGTGCAGGTCCCTGAGGTCCCAGTCGTAACTCGACAACACCTGCCGCAACTCGAGAAAATCCAGGAAGTTCTACCTTCCAGGCGAGATGAGGCCTATTTCCGATGAGGCGTCTGGAGACGAATGACACCTAACCTCTGGAACATTGAAAGGGTCTTTCACATCCTTGCTGCAACTCCAGAAGTTCACCGACATACCCGTGTCCACTCGAGAGGAAGCACGATGGTCCCGCCCACATCCAGAGGAACCCCGTTTCCCCCTCGTAGCTCGAGATGAGGGATCCTTTCCCTGCTTTCAACGGGAAAGAATTCCCGGCGTTCCCGTCGCATCTCAAGAGGAGGCACTCTCAACAGGAAAGGCGAGAGGAACTCCATGGTCGTACCACCATTCCAAGAGTCCCCCAGATGTCTCAGTCCATTACAGAGGAACCTCTTTGCCCTGCACTGGCTGATCTTTCACGCCGAGGATCGACTCACACCACGGTGGCACGTGGGACAGCCCTGTGGGAAAGCCTCGAGGGAAAGCCTCGAGGGAAAACCACAGATCCTTTGATCCACGCCACGGGAAGCGTGACATTGCTGCTACAGCCTGGAAGGAAAGCGCACGTGCATGCCCCCACTCGAGACGAGGCCTGACTCCCCTGGGGAGACTCCAGAAGTACCCAAAGATCCATGTCAGCCCCTGAGAGGAATCCTCGGTTCCGGCCCTGACACCACACAAGGTTTTTGGCCCCGGTATCGACGGGAGAGGAATCCCGAGAGGCCCCCTAGCAACTCGCATGGGGACTGGCCTCTCCTGAGGCCACCAGGGCGGGTCCCTGAGGTCCCCGTCGTAACTCGAGAACACCTGCCGCAACTCGAGAAAATCCAGGAAGTTCTCCCTTCCAGGCGAGATGAGGCCTATTTCCGATGAGGCGTCTAGAGACTAATGACACCTAACCTCTGGAACTTCGAAAGGGTCTTTCACACCCTTGCTGCAACTCAAGAAGTTCACCGCCATACCGTCTCCACTCGAGAGGAAGCACGATGGTCCCGCCCACATCCAGAGGAGCCCCGTTTCCCCCTCGGAGCTCGAGATGAGGGATCCTTTCCCTGATTTCAACGGGAAAGAATTCCCGGCGTTCCCGTCGCATCTCAAGAGGAGGCACTCTCAACAGGAAAGGCTAGAGGAACTCCATGGTCGTACCACCATTCCAAGAGTCCCCCAGATGTCTCAGTCCATTCCAGAGGAACCTCCTTGCCCTGCACTGGCTCATCTTTCACGCCGAGGATCGACACACACAACGGTGGCACGTGGGACAGCCCTGTGGGAAAGCCTCGAGGGAAAGCCTCGAGGGAAAACCACAGATCCTCTGATCCACGCCACGGGAAGCGTGACATTGCTGCTACAGCCTGGAAGGAAAGCGCACGTGCATGCCCCCACTCGAGACGAGGCCTGACTCCCCTGGGGAGACTCCACAAGTACCCAAAGATCCATGTCAGCCCCTGAGAGGAATCCTCGGTTCCGGCCCTGACTCCACACAAGGTTTTTGGCCCCGGTATCTACGGGAGAGGAATCCCGAGAGGCCCCCTAGCAACTCGCATGGGGACTGGCCTCTCCTGAGGCCACCAGGGCGGGTCCCTGAGGTCCCCGTCGTAACTCGAGAACACCTGCCGCAACTCGAGAAAATCCAGGAAGTTCTCCCTTCCAGGCGAGATGAGGCCTATTTCCGATGAGGCCTCTGGAGACTAATGACACCTAACCTCTGGAACTTCGAAAGGGTCTTTCACATCCTTGCTGCAACTCAAGAAGTTCACCGCCATACCCGTCTCCACTCGAGAGGAAGCACGATGGTCCCGCCCACATCCAGAGGAGCCCAGTTTCCCCCTCGTAGCTCGAGATGAGGGATCCTTTCCCTGCTTTCAACGGGAAAGAATTCCCGGCGTTCCCGTCGCATCTCAAGAGGAGGCACTCTCAACAGGAAAGGCGAGAGGAACTCCATGGTCGTACCATCATTCCAAGAGTCCCCCAGATGTCTCAGTCCATTCCAGAGGAACCTCTTTGCCCTGCACTGGCTCATCTTTCACGCCGGGGATCGACTCACACCACCGTGGCACGTGGGACAGCCCTGTGGGAAAGCCTCGAGGGAAAGCCTCGAGGGAAAACCACAGATCCTTTGATCCACGCGATGGGAAGCGTGACATTGCTGCTACAGCCTGGAAGGAAAGTGCACGTGCATGCCCCCACTCGAGACGAGGCCTGACTCCCCTGGGGAGACTCCAGAAGTACCCAAAGATCCATGTCAGCCCCTGAGAGGAATCCTCGGTTCCGGCCCTGACTCCACACAAAGTTTTTGGCCCCGGTATCGACGGGAGAGGAATCCCGAGAGGCCCCCTAGCAACTCGCATGGGGACTGGCCGTTCCTGAGGGCACCAGGGCGGGTCCCTGAGGTCCCCGTCGTAACTCGAGAACACCTGCCGTAACTCAAGAAAATCCAGGAAGATCTCCCTTCCAGGCGAGATGAGGCCTATTTTCGATGAGGCGTCTGGAGACTAATGACACCTAACATCTGGAACTTCGAAAGGGTCTTTCACACCCTTGCTGCAACTCAAGAAGTTCACCGCCATACCCGTCTCCACTCGAGAGGAAGCACGATGGTCCCGCCCACATCCAGAGGAGCCCAGTTTCCCCCTCGTAGCTCGAGATGAGGGATCCTTTCTCTGCTTTCAACGGGAAAGAATTCCCGGCGTTCCCGTCGCATCTCAAGAGGAGGCACTCTCAACAGGAAAGGCGAGAGGAACTCCATGGTCGTACCACCATTCCAAGAGTCCCCCAGATGTCTCAGTCCATTCCAGAGGAACGTCTTTTCCCTGCACTGGCTCATCTTTCACGCCGAGGATCGACTCACACCACGGTGGCACGTGGGACAGCTCTGTGGGAAAGCCTCGAGGGAAAGCCTCGAGGGAAAACCACAGATCCTTTGATCCACGCGATGGGAAGCGTGACATTGCTGCTACAGCCTGGAAGGAAAGCGCACGTGCATGCCCCCACTCGAGACGAGGCCTGACTCCCCTGGGGAGACTCCAGAAGTACCCAAAGATCCATGTCAGCCCCTGAGAGGAATCCTCGGTTCCGGCCCTGACTCCACACAAGGTTTTTGGCCCCGGTATCGACGGGAGAGGAATCCCGAGAGGCCCCCTAGCAACTCGCATGGGGACTGGCCTCTCCTGAGGCCACCAGGGCGGGTCCCTGAGGTCCCCGTCGTAACTCGAGAACACCTGCCGCAACTCGAGAAAATACAGGAAGTTCTCCCTTCCAGGCGAGATGAGGCCTATTTCCGATGAGGAGTCTGGAGACTAATGCCACCTAACCTCTGGAACTTCGAAAGGGTCTTTCACACCCTTGCTGCAACTCAAGAAGTTCACCGCCATACCCGTCTCCACTCGAGAGGAAGCACGATGGTCCCGCCCACATCCAGAGGAGCCCCGTTTCCCCCTCGTAGCTCAAGATGAGGGATCCTTTCCCTGCTTTCAACGGGAAAGATTTCCCGGCTTTTCCGTCGCATCTCAAGAGGAGGCACTGTCTACAGGTAAGGCGAGAGTAACTCCATGGTCGTACCACCATTCCAAGAGTCCCCCAGATGTCTCAGTCCATTCCAGAGGAACGTCTTTGCCCTGCACTGGCTCATCTTTCACGCCGAGGATCGACTCACACCACGGTGGCACGTGGGACAGCCCTGTGGGAAAGCCTCGAGGGAAAGCCTCGAGGGAAAACCACAGATCTTTTGATCCACGCGACGGGAAGCGTGACATTGCTGCTACAGCCTGGAAGGAAAGCGCACGTGCATGCCCCCACTCGAGACGAGGCCTGACTCCCCTGGGGAGACTCCAGAAGTACCCAAAGATCCATGTCAGCCTCTGAGAGGAATCCTCGGTTCCGGCCCTGACTCCACACAAGGTTTTTGGCCCCGGTATCGACGGGAGAGGAATCCCGAGAGGCCCCCTAGCAAATCGCATGGGGACTGGCCGTTCCTGAGGCCACCAGGGCGGGTCCCTGAGGTCCCCGTCGTAACTCGAGAACACCTACCGCAACTCGAGAAAATCCAGGAAGTTCTCCCTTCTAGACGAGATGAGGCCTATTTCCGATGTGGCGTTTGGAGACTAATGACACCTAACCTCTGGAACTTCGAAAGGGTCTTTCACACCCTTGCTGCAACTCAAGAAGTTCACCGCCATACCCGTCTCCACTCGAGAGGAAGCACGATGGTCCCGCCCACATCCAGAGGAGCCCCGTTTCCCCCTCGTAGCTCGAGATGAGGGATCCTTTCCCTGCTTTCAACGGGAAAGATTTCCCGGCGTTCCCGTCGCATCTCAAGAGGAGGCACTCTCAACAGGAAAGGCGAGAGGAACTCCATGGTCGTACCACCATTCCAAGAGTCCCCCAGATGTCTCAGTCCATTCCAGAGGAAACTCTTTGCCCTGCACTGGCTCATCTTTCACGCCAAGGATCGACTCACACCACGGTGGCACGTGGGACAGCCCTGTGGGAAAGCCTCGAGGGAAAGCCTCGAGGGAAAACCACAGATCCTTTGATCCACGCGACGGGAAGCGTGACATTGCTGCTACAGCCTGGAAGGAAAGCGCACGTGCATGCCCCCACTCGAGACGAGGCCTGACTCCCCTGGGGAGACTCCAGAAGTACCTAAAGATCCATGTCAGCCCCTGAGAGGAATCCTCGGTTCCGGCCCTGACTCCACACAAGGTTTTTGGCCCCGGTATCGACGGGAGAGGAATCCCGAGAGGCCCCCTAGCAACTCGCATGGAGACTGGCCGTTCCTGAGGCCACCAGGGCGGGTCCCTGAGCTCCCCGTCGTAACTCGAGAACACCTGCCGCAACTCGAGAAAATCCAGGAAGTTCTCCCTTCCAGGCGAGATGAGGCCTATTTCCGATGAGGCGTCTGGAGACTAATGACACCTAACCAGTGGAACTTCGAAAAGGTCTTTCACACCCTTGCTGCAACTCAAGAAGTTCACCTCCATACCCGTCTCCACTCGAGAGGAAGCACGATGGTCCCGCCCACATCCAGAGGAGCCCTGTTTCCCACTCGTAGCTCGAGATGAGGGATCCTTTCCCTGCTTTCAACGGGAAAGAATTCCCGGCTTTTCCGTCGCATCTCAAGAGGAGGCACTCTCAACAGGTAAGGCGAGAGGAACTCCATGGTCGTACCACCATTCCAAGAGTCCCCCAGATGTCTCAGTCCATTCCAGAGGAACCTCTTTGCCCTGCACTGGCTCATCTTTCACGCCGACGATCGACTCACACCACGGTGGCACGTGGGACAGCCCTGTGGGAAAGCCTCGAGGGAAAACCACAGATCCTTTGATCCACGCGACCCGAAGCGTGACATTGCTGCTACAGCCTGGAAGGAAAGCGCACGTGCATGCCCCCACTCGAGACGAGGCCTGACTCCCCTGGGGAGACTCCAGAAGTACCCAAAGATCCATGTCAGCCCCTGAGAGGAATCCTCGGTTCCGGCCCTGACTCCACACAAGGTTTTTGGCCCCGGTATCGACGGGAGAGGAATCCCGAGAGGCCCCCTAGCAACTCGCATGGGGACTGGCCTCTCCTGAGGCCACCAGGGCGGGTCCCTGAGGTCCCCGTCGTAACTCGAGAACACCTGCCGCAACTCAAGAAAATCCAGGAAGTTCTCCCTTCCAGGCGAGATGAGGCCTATTTCCGATGAGGCGTCTGGAGACTCATGCCACCTAACCTCTGGAACTTCGAAAGGGTCTTTCACACCCTTGCTGCAACTCAAGAAGTTCACCGCCATACCCATCTCCACTCGAGAGGAAGCACGATGGTCCCGCCCACATCCAGAGGAGCCCCGTTTCCCCCTCGTAGCTCGAGATGAGGGATCCTTTCCCTGCTTTCAACGAGAAAGAATTCCCGGCTTTTCCGTCGCATCTCAAGAGGAGGCACTCTCAACAGGTAAGGCGAGAGGAACTCCATGGTCGTACCACCATTCCAAGAGTCCCCCAGATGTCTCAGTCCATTCCAGAGGAACGTCTTTGCCCTGCACTGGCTCATCTTTCACGCCGAGGATCGACTCACACCACGGTGGCACGTGGGACAGCCCTGTGGGAAAGCCTCGAGGGAAAGCCTCGAGGGAAAACCACAGATCCTTTGATCCACGCGACGGGAAGCGTGACATTGCTGCTACAGCCTGGAAGGAAAGCGCACGTGCATGCCCCCACTCGAGACGAGGCCTGACTCCCCTGGGGAGACTCCAGAAGTACCCAAAGATCCATGTCAGCCCCAGAGAGGAATCCTCGGTTCCGGCCCTGACTCCACACAAGGTTTTTGGCCCCGGTATCGACGGGAGAGGAATCCCGAGAGGCCCCCTAGCAACTCGCATGGGGACTGGCCGTTCCTGAGGCCACCAGGGCGGGTCCCTGAGGTCCCCGTCGTAACTCGAGAACACCTGCCGCAACTCGAGAAAATTCAGGAAGTTCTCCCTTCCAGGCGAGATGAGGCCTATTTCCGATGAGGCGTCTGGAGACTAATGACACCTAACCTCTGGAACTTCGAAAGGGTCTTTCACACCCTTGCTGCAACTCAAGAAGTTCACCGCCATACCCGTCTCCACTCGAGAGGAAGCACGATGTTCCCGCCCACATCCAGAGGAGCCCCGTTTCCCCCTCGTAGCTCGAGATGAGGGATCCTTTCCCTGCTTTCAACGGGAAAGAATTCCCGGCTTTTCCGTCACATCTCAAGAGGAGGCACTCTCAACAGGTAAGGCGAGAGGAACTCCATGGTCGTACCACCATTCCAAGAGTCCCCCAGATGTCTCAGTCCATTCCAGAGGAACCTCTTTGCCCTGCACTGGCTCATCTTTCACGCCGAGGATCGACTCACACCACGGTGGCACGTGGGACAGCCCTGTGGGAAAGCCTCGAGGGAAAGCCTCGAGGGAAAACCACAGATCCTTTGATCCACGCGACGGGAAGCGTGACATTGCTGCTACAGCCTGGAAGGAAAGCGCACGTGCATGCCCCCACTCGAGACGAGGCCTGATTCCCCTGGGGAGACTCCAGAAGTACCCAAAGATCCATGTCAGCCCCTGAGAGGAATCCTCGGTTCCGGCCCTGACTCCACACAAGGTTTTTGGTCCCGGTATCGACGGGAGAGGAATCCCGAGAGGCCCCCTAGCAACTCGCATGGGGACTGGCCTCTCCTGAGGCCACCAGGGCGGGTCCCTGAGGTCCCCGTCGTAACTCGAGAACACCTGCCGCAACTCGAGAAAATCCAGGAAGTTCTCCCTTCCAGGCGAGATGAGGCCTATTTCCGATGAGGCGTCTGGAGACTAATGCCACCTAACCTCTGGAACTTCGAAAGGGTCTTTCACACCCTTGCTGCAACTCAAGAAGTTCACCGCCATACCCATCTCCACTCGAGAGGAAGCACGATGGTCCCGCCCACATCCAGAGGAGCCCCGTTTCCCCCTCGAAGCTCGAGATGAGGGATCCTTTCCCTGCTTTCAACGGGAAAGTATTCCCGGCGTTTCCGTCGCATCTAAAGAGGAGGCACTCTCAACAGGAAAGGCGAGAGGAACTCCATGGTCGTACCACCATTCCAAGAGTCCCCCAGATATCTCAGTCCATTCCAGAGGAACCTCTTTGCCCTGCACTGGCTCATCTTTCACGCCGAGGATCGACTCACACCACGGTGGCACGTGGGACAGCCCTGTGGGAAAGCCTCGAGGGAAAGCCTCGAGGGAAAACCACAGATCCTTTGATCCACGCCACGGGAAGCGTGACATTGCTGCTACAGCCTGGAAGGAAAGCGCACGTGCATGCCCCCACTCGAGACGAGGCCTGACTCCCCTGGGGAGACTCCAGAAGTACCCAAAGATCCATGTCAGCCCCTGAGAGGAATCCTCGGTTCCGGCCCTGACTCCACACAAGGTTTTTGGCCCCGGTATCGACGGGAGAGGAATCCCGAGAGGCCCCCTAGCAACTCGCATGTGGACTGGCCTCTCCTGAGGCCACCAGGGCGGGTCCCTGAGGTCCCCGTCGTAACTCGAGAACACCTGCCGCAACTCAAGAAAATCCAGGAAGTTCTCCCTTCCAGGCGAGATGAGGCCTATTTCCGATGAGGCGTCTGGAGACTAATGACACCTAACCTCTGGAACTTCGAAAGGGTCTTTCACACCCTTGCTGCAACTCAAGAAGTTCACCGCCATACCCGTCTCCACTCAAGAGGAAGCACGATGGTCCCGCCCACATCCAGAGGAGCCCCGTTTCCCCCTCGGAGCTCGAGAGGAGGGATCCTTTCCCTGCTTTCTACGGGAAAGAATTCCCTGCATTCCCGTCGCATCTCAAGAGGAGGCACTCTCAACAGGAAAGGCGAGAGGAACTCCATGGTCGTACAACCATTCCAAGAGTCCCCCAGATGTCTCAGTCCATTCCAGAGGAACCTCTTTGCCCTGCACTGGCTCATCTTTCACGCCGAGGATGGACTCACACCACGGTGGCACGTGGGACAGCCCTGTGGGAAAGCCTCGAGGGAAAGCCTCGAGTGAAAACCACAGATCCTTTGATCCACGCGACGGGAAGCGTGACATTGCTGCTACAGCCTGGAAGGAAAGCGCACGTGCATGCCCCCACTCGAGACGAGGCCTGACTCCCCTGGGGAGACTCCAGAAGTATCCAAAGGTCCATGTCAGCCCCTGAGAGGAATCCTCGGTTCCGGCCCTGACTCCACACAAGGTTTTTGGCCCCGGTATCGACGGGAGAGGAATCCCGAGAGGCCCCCTAGCAACTCGCATGGGGACTGGCCTCTCCTGAGGCCACCAGGGCGGGTCCCTGAGGTCCCCGTCGTAACTCGAGAACACCTGCCGCAACTCGAGAAAATCCAGGAAGTTCTCCCTTCCAGGCAAGATGAGGCCTATTTCCGATGAGGCGTCTGGAGACTAATGACATCTAACCTCTGGAACTTCGAAAGGGTCTTTCACACCCTTGCTGCAACTCAAGAAGTTCACCGCCATACCCGTCTCCACTCGAGAGGAAGCACGATGGTCCCGCCCACATCCAGAGGAGCTCCGTTTCCCCCTCGGAGCTCGAGATGAGGGATCCTTTCCCTGCTTTCAACGGGAAAGAATTCCCGGCGTTCCCGTCGCATCTCAAGAGGAGGCACTCTCAACAGGAAAGGCGAGAGGAACTCCATGGTCGTACCACCATTCCAAGAGTCCCCCAGATGTCTCAGTCCATTCCAGAGGAAGCTCTTTGCCCTGCACTGGCTCATCTTTCACGCCGAGTATCGACTCACACCACGGTGGCACGTGGGACAGCCCTGTGGGAAAGCCTCGAGGGAAAGCCTCGAGGGAAAACCACAGATCCATTGATCCACGCGACGGGAAGCGTGACATTGCTGCTACAGCCTGGAAGGAAAGCGCACGTGCATGCCCCCACTCGAGACGAGGCCTGACTCCCCTGGGGAGACTCCAGAAGTACCCAAAGATCCATGTCAGCCCCCGAGAGGAATCCTCGGTTCCGGCCCTGACTCCACACAAGGTTTTTGGCCCCGGTATCGACGGGAGAGGAATCCCGAGAGGCCCCCTAGCAACTCGCATGGGGACTGGCCTCTCCTGAGGCCACCAGGGCGGGTCCCTGAGGTCCCCGTCGTAACACGAGAACACCTTCCGCAACTCGAGAAAATACAGGAAGTTCTCCCTTCCAGGCGAGATGAGGCCTATTTCCGATGAGGCCTCTGGAGACTAATGACACCTAACCTCTGGAACTTCGAAAGGGTCTTTCACACCCTTGCTGCAACTCAAGAAGTTCACCGCCATACCCGTCTCCACTCGAGAGGAAGCACGATGGTCCCGCCCACATCCAGAGGAGCCCCGTTTCCCCCTCGTAGCTCGAGATGAGGGATCCTTTCCCTGCTTTATACGGGAAAGAATTCCCGGCGTTCCCGTCGCATCTCAAGAGGAGGCACTCTCAACAGGAAAGGCGAGAGGAACTCCATGGTCGTACCACCATTCCAAGAGTCCCCCAGATGTCTCAGTCCATTCCAGAGGAACCTCTTTGCCCTGCACTGGCTCATCTTTCACGCCGAGGATCGACTCACACCACGGTGGCACGTGTGACAGCCCTGTGGGAAAGCCTCGAGGGAAAGCCTCGAGGGAAAACCACAGATCCTTTGATCCACGCGACGGGAAGCGTGACATTGCTGCTACAGCCTGGAAGGAAAGCGCACGTGCATGCCCCCACTCGAGACGAGGCCTGACTCCCCTGGGGAGACTCCAGAAGTACCCAAAGATCCATGTCAGCCCCTGAGAGGAATCCTCGGTTCCGGCCCTGACTCCACACAAGGTTTTTGGCCCCGGTATCGACGGGAGAGGAATCCCGAGAGGCCCCCAGCAACTCGCATGGGGACTGGCCTCTCCTCAGGCCACCAGGGCGGGTCCCTGAGGTCCCCGTCGTAACTCGAGAACACCTGCCGCAACTCGAGAAAATCCAGGAAGTTCTCCCTTCCAGGCGAGATGAGGCCTATTTCCGATGAGGCGTCTGGAGACTAATGACACCTAACCTCTGGAACTTCGAAAGGGTCTTTCACACCCTTGCTGCAACTCAAGAAGTTCACCGCCATACCCGTCTCCACTCAAGAGGAAGCACGATGGTCCCTCCCACATCCAGAGGAGCCCCGTTTCCCCCTCGTAGCTCGAGATGAGGGATCCTTTCCCTGCTTTCAACGGGAAAGAATTCCCGGCGTTCCCGTCGCATCTCAAGAGGAGGCACTCTCAACAGGAAAGGCAAGAGGAACTCCATGGTCGTACCACCATTCCAAGAGTCCCCCAGATGTCTCAGTCCATTCCAGAGGAAGCTCTTTGCCCTGCACTGGCTCATCTTTCACGCCGAGGATCGACTCACACCACGGTGGCACGTGGGACAGCCCTGTGGGAAAGCCTCGAGGGAAAACCACAGATCCTTTGATCCACGCGACGGGAAGCATGACATTGCTGCTACAGCCTGGAAGGAAAGCGCACGTGCATGCCCCCACTCGAGACCAGGCCTGACTCCCCTGGGGAGACTCCAGAAGTACCCAAAGATCCATGTCAGCCCTTGAGAGGAATCCTCGGTTCCGGCCCTGACTCCACACAAGGTTTTTGGCCCCGGTATCGACGGGAGAGGAATCCCGAGAGGCCCCCTAGCAACTCGCATGGGGACTGGCCTCTCCTGAGGCCACCAGGGCGGGTCCCTGAGGTCCCCGTCGTAACTCGAGAACACCTGCCGCAACTCGAGAAAATCCAGGAAGTTCTCCCTTCCAGGCGAGATGAGGCCTATTTCCGATGAGGCGTCTGGAGACTAATGACACCTAACCTCTGGAACTTCGAAAGGGTCTTTCACACCCTTGCTGCACCTCAAGAAGTTCACCGCCATACCCGTCTTCACTCAAGAGGAAGCACGATGGTCCCGCCCACATCCAGAGGAGCCCCGTTTCCCTCTCGGAGCTCGAGATGAGGGATCCTTTCCCTGCTTTCTACGGGAAAGAATTCCCGGCATTCCCGTCGCATCTCAAGAGGAGGCACTCTCAACAGGAAAGGCGAGAGGAACTCCATGGTCGTACCACCATTCCAAGAGTCCCCCAGATGTCTCAGTCCATTCCAGAGGAACCTCTTTGCCCTGCACTGGCTCATCTTTCACGCCGAGGATCGACTCACACCACGGTGGCACGTGGGACAGCCCTGTGGGAAAGCCTCGAGGGAAAGCCTCGAGGGAAAACCACAGATCCTTTGATCCACGCGACGGGAAGCGTGACATTGCTGCTACATCCTGGAAGGAAAGCGCACGTGCATGCCCCCACTCGAGACGAGGCCTGACTCCCCTGGGGAGACTCCAGAAGTATCCAAAGATCCATGTCAGCCCCTGAGAGGAATCCTCGGTTCCGGCCCTGACTCCACACAAGGTTTTTGGCCCCGGTATCGACGGGAGAGGAATCCCGAGAGGCCCCCTAGCAACTCGCATGGGGACTGGCCTCTCCTGAGGCCACCAGGGCGGGTCCCTGAGGTCCCCGTCGTAACTCGAGAACACCTGCCGCAACTCGAGAAAATCCAGGAAGTTTTCCCTTCCAGGCGAGATGAGGCCTATTTCCGATTAGGCGTCTGGAGACTAATGACACCTAACCTCTGGAACTTCGAAAGGGTCTTTCACACCCTTGCTGCAACTCAAGAAGTTCACCGCCATACCCGTCTCCACTCAAGAGGAAGCACGATGGTCCCGCCCACATCCAGAGGAGCCCCGTTTCCCCCTCGTAGCTCGAGATGAGGGATCCTTTCCCTGCTTTCAACGGGATAGAATTCCCGGCGTTCCCGGCGCATCTCAAGAGGAGGCACTCTCAACAGGAAAGGCGAGAGGAACTCCATGGTCGTACCACCATTCCAAGAGTCCCCCAGATGTCTCAGTCCATTCCAGAGGAAGCTCTTTGCCCTGCACTGGCTCATCTTTCACGCCGAGGATCGACTCACACCACGGTGGCAAGTGGGACAGCCCTGTGGGTAAGCCTCGAGGGAAAACCACAGATCCTTTGATCCACGCGACGGGAAGCGTGACATTGCTGCTAAAGCCTGGAAGGAAAGCGCACGTGCATGCCCCCACTCGAGACGAGGCCTGACTCCCCTGGGAAGACTCCAGAAGTACCCAAAGATCCATGTCAGCCCCTGAGAGGAATCCTCTGTTCCGGCCCTGACTCCACACAAGGTTTTTGGCCCCGGTATCGACGGGAGAGGAATCCCGAGAGACCCCCTAGCAACTCGCATGGGGACTGGCCTCTCCTGAGGCCACCAGGGCGGGTCCCTGAGGTCCCCGTCGTAACTCGAGAACACCTGCCGCAACTCGAGAAAATCCAGGAAGTTCTCCCTTCCAGGCGAGATGAGGCCTATTTCCGATGAGGCGTCTGGAGACTAATGACACCTAACCTCTGGAACTTCGAAAGGGTCTTTCACACCCTTGCTGCAACTCAAGAAGTTCACCGCCATACCCGTCTCCACTCGAGAGGAAGCACGATGGTCCCGCCCACATCCAGAGGAGCCCCGTTTTCCCCTCGTAGCTCGAGATGAGGGATCCTTTCCCTGCTTTCAACGGGAAAGAATTCCCGGCGTTCCCGTCGCATCTCAAGAGGAGGCACTCTCAACAGGAAAGGCGAGAGGAACTCCATGGTCGTACCACCATTCCAAGAGTCCCCCAGATGTCTCAGTCCATACCAGAGGAAGCTCTTTGCCCTGCACTGGCTCATCTTTCACGCCGAGGATCGACTCACACCACGGTGGCACGTGGGACAGCCCTGTGGGAAAGCCTCGAGGGAAAGCCTCGAGGGAAAACCACAGATCCTTTGATCCACGCGACGGGAAGCGTGACATTGCTGCTACAGCCTGGAAGGAAAGCGCACGTGCATGCCCCCACTCGAGACGAGGCCTGACTCCCCTGGGGAGACTCCAGAAGTACCCAAAGATCCATGTCAGCCCCTGAGAGGAATCCTCGGTTCCGGCCCTGACTCCACACAAGGTTTTTGGCCCCGGTATCGACGGGAGAGGAATCCCGAGAGGCCCCCTAGCAACTCGCATGGGGACTGGCCTCTCCTGAGGCCACCAGGTCGGGTCCCTGAGGTCACCTTTGTTACTCGAGAACACCTGCCGCAACTCGAGAAAATCCAGGAAGTTCTCCCTTCCAGGCGAGATGAGGCCTATTTCCGATGAGGCGTCTGGAGACTAATGACACCTAACCTCTGGAACTTCGAAAGGGTCTTTCACACCCTTGCTGCAACTCAAGAAGTTCACCGCCATACCCGTCTCCACTCGAGAGGAAGCACGATGGTCCCGCCCACATCCAGAGGAGCCCCGTTTCCCCCACGAAGCTCGAGATGAGGGATCCTTTCCCTTCTTTCAACGGGAAAGAATTCCCGGCGTACCCGTCGCATCTCAAGAGGAGGCACTCTCAACAGGAAAGGCGAGAGGAACTCCATGGTCGTACCACCATTCCAAGAGTCCCCCAGATGTCTCAGTCCATTCCAGAGGAAACTCTTTGCCCTGCACTGGCTCATCTTTCACGCCGAGGATCGACTCACACCACGGTGGCACGTGGGACAGCACTGTGGGAAAGCCTCGAGGGAAAGCCTCGAGGGAAAACCACAGATCCTTTGATCCACGCGACGGGAAGCGTGACATTGCTGCTACAGCCTAGAAGGAAAGCGCACGTGCATGCCCCCACTCGAGACGAGGCCTGACTCCCCTGGGGAGACTCCACAAGTACCCAAAGATCCATGTCAGCCCCTGAGAGGAATCCTCGGTTCCGGCCCTGACTCCACACAAGGTTTTTGGCCCCGGTATCGACGGGAGAAATCCCGAGAGGCCCTCTAGCACCTCGCATGGGGACTGGCCTCTCCTGAGGCCACCAGGGCGGGTCCCTGAGGTCCCCGTCGTAACTCGAGAACACCTGCCGCAACTCGAGAAAATCCAGGAAGTTCTCCCTTCCAGGCGAGATGAGGCCTATTTCCGATGAGGCGTCTGGAGAGTAATGACACCTAACCTCTGGAACTTCGAAAGGGTCTTTCACACCCTTGCTGCAACTCAAGAAGTTCACCGCCATACCTGTCTCCTCTCGAGAGGAAGCACGATGGTCCCGCCCACATCCAGAGGAGCCCCGTTTCCCCCTCGGAGCTCGAGATGAGGGATCCTTTCCCTGCTTTCAACGGGAAAGAATTCCGGCGTTCCCGTCGCATCTCAAGAGGAGGCACTCTCAACAGGAAAGGCGAGAGGAACTCCATGCTCGTACCACCTTTCCAAGAGTCCCCAAGATGTCTCAGTCCATTCCAGAGGAACCTCTTTGCCCTGCACTGGCTCATCTTTCACGCCGAGGATCGACTCACACCACGGTGGCACGTGGGACAGCCCTGTGGGAAAGCCTCGAGGGAAAACCACAGATCCTTTGATCCAGGCGACGGGAAGCGTGACATTGCTGCTACAGCCTGGAAGGAAAGCGCACGTGCATGCCCCCACTCGAGACGAGGCCTGACTCCCCTGGGGAGACTCCAGGATTACCCAAAGATCCATGTCAGCCCCTGAGAGGAATCCTCGGTTCCGGCCCTGACACCACACAAGGTTTTTGGCCCCAGTATCGACGGGAGAGGAATCCCGAGAGGCCCCCTAGCAACTCGCATGGGGACTTGCCCCTCCTGAGGCCACCAGCGCGGGTCCCTGAGGTCCCCGTCGTAACTCGAGAAGACCTGCCGCAACTCGAGAAAATCCAGGAAGTTCTCCCTTCCAGGCGAGATGAGGCCTATTTCCGATGAGGCGTCTGGAGACTAATGACACCTAACCTCTGGAACTTCGAAAGGGTCTTTCACACCCTTGCTGCAACTCAAGAAGTTCACCGCCATACCCGTCTCCACTCGAGAGGAAGCACGATGGTCCCGCCCACATCCAGAGGAGCCCCGTTTCCCCCTCGTAGCTCGAGATGAGGGATCCTTTCCCTGCTTTCAACGGGAAAGAATTGCCGGCGTTCCCGTCGCATCTCAAGAGGAGGCACTCTCAACAGGCAAGGCGAGAGGAACTCCATGGTCGTACCACCATTTCAAGAGTCCCCCAGATGTCTCAGTCCATTCCAAAGGATGCTCTTTGCCCTGCACTGGCTCATCTTTCACGCCGAGGATCGACTCACACCACGGTGGCAAGTGGGACAGCCCTGCGGGAAAGCCTCGAGGGAAAGCCTTGAGGGAAAACCACAGATCCTTTGATCCTCGCGACGGGAAGCGTGACATTGCTGCTACAGCCTGGAAGGAAAGCGCACGTGCATGCCCCCACTCGAGACGAGGCCTGACTCCCCTGGGGAGACTCCAGAAGTACCCAAAATCCATGTCAGCCCCTGAGAGGAATCCTCGGTTCCGGCCCTGACTCCACACAAGGTTTTTGGCCCCGGTATCGACGGGAGAGGAATCCCGAGAGGCCCCCTAGCAACTCCCATGGGGACTGGCCTCTCCTGAGGCCACCAGGGCGGGTCCCTGAAGTCCCCATCATAACTCGAGAACACCTGTCGGAACTCGAGAAAATCCAGGAAGTTCTCCCTTCCAGGCGAGATGAGGCCTATTTCCGATGAGGCGTCTGGAGACTAATGACACCTAACCTCTGGAACTTCGAAAGGGTCTTTCACACCCTTGCTGCAACTCAAGAAGTTCACCGCCATACCCGTCTCCACTCGAGAGGAAGCATGATGGTCCCGCCCACATCCAGAGGAGCCCCGTTTCCCCCTCGTAGCTCGAGATGAGGGATCCTTTCCCTGCTTTCTACGGGAAAGAATTCACTGCGTTCCCGTTGCATCTCAAGAGGAGGCACTCTCAACAGGAAAGGCGAGAGGAACTCCATGGTCGTACCACCATTTCAAGAGTCCCCCAGATGTCTCAGTCCATTCCAGAGGAAACTCTTTGCCCTGCACTGGCTCATCTTTCACGCCGAGGATCGACTCACTCCACGGTGGCACGTGGGACAGCCCTGTGGGAAAGCCTCGAGGGAAAGCCTCGAGGGAAAACCACAGATCCTTTGATCCTCGCGACGGGAATCGTGACATTGCTGCTACAGCCTGGAAGGAAAGCGCACGTGCATGTCCCCACTCGAGACGAGGCCTGACTCCCCTGGGGAGACTCCAGAAGAACCCAAAGATCCATGTCAGCCCCTGAGAGGAATCCTCGGTTCCGGCCCTGACTCCACACAAGGTTTTTGGCCCCGGTATCGACGGGAGAGGAATCCCAAGAGGCCCCCTAGCAACTAGCATGGGGACTGGCCTCTCCTCAGGCCACCAGGGCGGGTCCCTGAGGTCCCCGACGTAACTCGAGAACACCTGCCGCAACTCGAGAAAATCCAGGAAGTGCTCCCTTCCAGGCGAGATGAGGCCTATTTCCGATGAGGCGTCTGGAGACTAATGACACCTAACCTCTGGAAATTCGAAAGGGTCTTTCACACCCTTGCTGCAACTCAAGAAGTTCACCACCATACCCGTCTCCACTCGAGATGAAGCACGATGGTCCCGCCCACATCCAGAGGAGCCCCGTTTCCCCCTCGTAGCTCGAGATGAGGGATCCTTTCCCTGCTTTCTACGGGAAAGAATTCACGGTGTTCCCGTTGCATCTCAAGAGGAGGCACTCTCAACAGGAAAGGCGAGAGGAACTCCATGGTCCTACCACCATTTCAAGAGTCCCCCAGATGTCTCAGTCCATTCCAGAGGAACCTCTTTGCCCTGCACTGGCTCATCTTTCACGCCGAGGATCGACTCACTCCACGGTGGCACGTGGGACAGCCCTGTGGGAAAGCCTCCAGGGAAAGCCTCGAGGGAAAACCACAGATCCTTTGATCCACGCGACGGGAAGCGTGACATTGCTGCTACAGCCTGGAAGGAAAGCGCACGTGCATGCCCCCACTCGAGACGGGGCCTGACTCCCCTGGGGAGACTCCATAAGTACCCAAAGATCCATGTCAGCCCCTGAGAGGAATCCTCGGTTCCGGCCCTGACTCCACACAAGGTTTTTGGCCCCGGTATCGACGGGAGAGGATTCTCGAGAGGCCCCCTAGCAACTCGCATGGGGACTGGCCTCTCCTGAGGCCACCAGGGCGGGTCCCTGAGGTCCCCGTCGTAACTCGAGAACACCTGCCGCAACTCGAGAAAATCCAGGAAGTTCTCCCTTCCAGGCGAGATGAGGCCTATTTCCGATGAGGCGTCTGGAGACTAATGACACCTAACCTCTGGAACTTCGAAAGGGTCTTTCACACCCTTGCTGCGACTCAAGAAGTTCACCGCCATACCCGTCTCCACTCGAGAGGAAGCACGAAGGTCTCGCCCACATCCAGAGGAGCCCCGTTTCCCCCTTGTAGCTCGAGATGAGGGATCCTTTCCCTGCTTTCAATGGGAAAGAATTCCCGGCGTTCCCGTCGCATCTCAAAAGGAGGCACTCTAAACAGGAAAGGCGAGAGGAACTCCATGGTCGTACCACCATTCCAAGAATCCCCCAGATGTCTCAATCCATTCCATAGGAACCTCTTTTCCCTGCACTGGCTCATCTTTCACGCCGAGGATCGACTCACACCACGGTGGCACGTGGGACAGCCCTGTGGGAAAGCCTCGAGGGAAAATCACAGATCATTTGATCCACGCGACGGGAAGCGTGACATTGCTGCTACAGCCTGGAAGGAAAGCGCACGTGCATGCCCCCACTCGAGACGAGGCCTGACTCCCCTGGGGAGACTCCAGAAGTACCCAAAGATCCATGTCAGCCCCTGAGAGGAATCCTCGGTTCCGGCCCTGACTCCACACAAGGTTTTTGGCCCCAGTATCGACGGGAGAGGAATCCCGAGAGGCCCCCTAGCAACTCGCATGGGGACTGGCCTCTCCTGAGGCCACCAGGGCGGGTCCCTGAGGTCCCCGTCGTAACTCGAGAACACCTGCCGCAACTCGAGAAAATCCAGGAAGTTCTCCCTTCCAGGCGAGATGAGGCCTATTTCCGATGAGGCGTCTGGAGACTAATGACACCTAACCTCTGGAAATTCGAAAGGGTCTTTCACACCCTTGCTGCGACTCAAGAAGTTCACCGCCATACCCGTCTCCACTCGAGAGGAAGCACGATGGTCCCGCCCACATCCAGAGGAGCCCCGTTTCCCCCATGTAGCTCGAGATGAGGGATCCTTTCCCTGCTTTCAACGGGAAAGAATTCCCGGCGTTCCCGTCGCATCTCAAAAGGAGGCACTCTCAACAGGAAAGACGAGAGGAACTCCATGGTCGTACCACCTTTCCAAGAGTCCCCCAGATGTCTCAGTCCATTCCAGAGGAACCTCTTTTCCCTGCACTGGCTCATCTTTCACGCCGAGGATCGACTCACACCACGGTGGCACGTGGGACAGCCCTGTGGGAAAGCCTCGAGGGAAAAACACAGATCATTTGATCCACGCGACGGGAAGCGTGACATTGCTGCTACAGCCTGGAAGGAAAGCGCACGTGCATGCCCCCACTCGAGACGAGGCCTGACTCCCCTGGGGAGACTCCAGAATTACCCAAAGATCCATGTCAGCCCCTGAGAGGAATCCTCGGTTCCGGCCCTGACACCACACAAGGTTTTTGGCCCCGGTATCGACGGGAGAGGAATCCCGAGAGGCCCCCTAGCAACTCGCATGGGGACTGGCCTCTCCTGAGGCCACCAGGGCGGGTCCCTGAGGTCCCCGTCGTAACTCGAGAACACCTGCCGCAACTCGAGAAAATCCAGGAAGTTCTCCCTTCCAGGCGAGATGAGGCCTATTTCCGATGAGGCGTCTGGAGACTAATGACACCTAACCTCTGGAACTTCGAAAGGGTCTTTCACACCCTTGCTGCAACTCAAGAAGTTCACCGCCATACCCGTCTCCACTCGAGAGGAAGCACGATGGTCCCGCCCACATCCAGAGGAGCCCCGTTTCCCCCACGAAGCTCGAGATGAGGGATCCTTTCCCTTCTTTCAACGGGAAAGAATTCCCGGCGTACCCGTCGCATCTCAAGAGGAGGCACTCTCAACAGGAAAGGCGAGAGGAACTCCATGGTCGTACCACCATTCCAAGAGTCCCCCAGATGTCTCAGTCCATTCCAGAGGAACCTCTTTGCCCTGCACTGGCTCATCTTTCACGCCGAGGATCGACTCACACCACGGTGGCACGTGGGACAGCACTGTGGGAAAGCCTCGAGGGAAAGCCTCGAGGGAAAACCACAGATCCTTTGATCCACGCGACGGGAAGCGTGACATTGCTGCTACAGCCTAGAAGGAAAGCGCACGTGCATGCCCCCACTCGAGACGAGGCCTGACTCCCCTGGGGAGACTCCACAAGTACCCAAAGATCCATGTCAGCCCCTGAGAGGAATCCTCGGTTCCGGCCCTGACTCCACACAAGGTTTTTGGCCCCGGTATCGACGGGAGAAATCCCGAGAGGCCCTCTAGCACCTCGCATGGGGACTGGCCTCTCCTGAGGCCACCAGGGCGGGTCCCTGAGGTCCCCGTCGTAACTCGAGAACACCTGCCGCAACTCGAGAAAATCCAGGAAGTTCTCCCTTCCAGGCGAGATGAGGCCTATTTCCGATGAGGCGTCTGGAGAGTAATGACACCTAACCTCTGGAACTTCGAAAGGGTCTTTCACACCCTTGCTGCAACTCAAGAAGTTCACCGCCATACCTGTCTCCTCTCGAGAGGAAGCACGATGGTCCCGCCCACATCCAGAGGAGCCCCGTTTCCCCCTCGGAGCTCGAGATGAGGGATCCTTTCCCTGCTTTCAACGGGAAAGAATTCCGGCGTTCCCGTCGCATCTCAAGAGGAGGCACTCTCAACAGGAAAGGCGAGAGGAACTCCATGCTCGTACCACCTTTCCAAGAGTCCCCAAGATGTCTCAGTCCATTCCAGAGGAACCTCTTTGCCCTGCACTGGCTCATCTTTCACGCCGAGGATCGACTCACACCACGGTGGCACGTGGGACAGCCCTGTGGGAAAGCCTCGAGCGAAAGCCTCGAGGGAAAACCACAGATCCTTTGATCCACGCCACGGGAAGCGTGACATTGCTGCTACAGCCTGGAAGGAAAGCGCACGTGCATGCCCCCACTCGAAACGAGGCCTGACTCCCCTGGGGAGACTCCAGAAGTACCCAAAGATCCATGTCAGTCCCTGAGAGGAATCCTCGGTTCCGGCCCTGACTCCACAAAAGGTTTTTGGCTCCGGTATCGACGGGAGAGGAATCCCGAGAGGCCCCCTAGCACCTCGCATGGGGCCTGGCCTCTCCTGAGGCCACCAGGGCGGGTCCCTGAGGTCCCCGTCATAACTGGAGAACACCTGCCGCAACTCGAGAAAATCCAGGAAGTTCTCCCTTCCAGGCGAGATGAGGCCTATTTCCGATGAGGTGTCTGGAGACTAATGACACCTAACCTCTGGAACTTCGAAAGGGTCTTTCACACCCTTGCTGCAACTCAAGAAGTTCACCGCCATACCCATCTCCACTCGAGAGGAAGCACGATGGTCCCGCCCACATCCAGAGGAGCCCCGTTTCCCCCTCGGAGCTCGAGATGAGGGATCCTTTCCCTGCTTTCAACGGGAAAGAATTCCCGGCGTTCCCGTCGCATCTCAAGAGGAGGAACTCTCAACAGGAAAGGCGAGAGGAACTCCATGGTCGTACAACCATTCCAAGAGTCCCCCAGATGTCTCAGTCCATTCCAGAGAAACCTCTTTGCCCTGCACTGGCTCATCTTTCACGCCGAGGATCGACTCACACCACGGTGGCACGTGGGACAGCCAAGTGGGAAAGCCTCGAGGGAAAGCCTCGAGGGAAAACCACAAATCCTTTGATCCACGCGACGGGAAGCGTGACATTGCTGCTACAACCTGGAAGGAAAGCGCACGTGCATGCCCCCACTCGAGACGAGGCCTGACTCCCCTGGGGAGACTCCAGAAGTACCCAAGGATACATGTCAGCCGCTGAGAGGAATCCTCGGTTCCGGCCCTGACTACACACAAGGTTTTTGGCACCGGTATCGACGGGAGAGGAATCCCGAGAGGCCCTCTAGCACCTCGCATGGGGACTGGCCTCTCCTGAGGCCACCAGGGCGGGTCCCTGAGGTCCCCGTCGTAACTCGAGAACACCTGCCGCAACTCGAGAAAATCCAGGAAGTTCTCCCTTCCAGGCGAGATGAGGCCTATTTCCGATGAGGCGTCTGGAGACTAATGACACCTAACCTCTGGAACTTCGAAAGGGTCTTTCACACCCTTGCTGCGACTCAAGAAGTTCACCGCCATACCCGTCTCCACTCGAGAGGATGCACGATGGTCCCGCCCACATTCAGAGGAGCCCCGTTTCCCCCTTGTAGCTCGAGATGTGGGATCCTTTCCCTGCTTTCAACGGGAAAGAATTCCCGGCGTTCCCGTCGCATCTCAAAAGGAGGCACTCTCAACAGGAAAGGCGAGAGGAACTCCATGGTCGTACCACCTTTCCAAGAGTCCCCCAGATGTCTCAGTCCATTCCAGAGGAACCTCTTTTCCCTGCACTGGCTCATCTTTCACGCCGAGGATCGACTCACACCACGGTGGCACGTTGGACAGCCCTGTGGGAAAGCCTCGAGGGAAAACCACAGATCCTTTGATCCAGGCGACGGGAAGCGTGACATTGCTGCTACAGCCTGGAAGGAAAGCGCACGTGCATGCCCCCACTCGAGACGAGGCCTGACTCCCCTGGGGAGACTCCAGGATTACCCAAAGATCCATGTCAGCCCCTGAGAGGAATCCTCGGTTCCGGCCCTGACACCACACAAGGTTTTTGGCCCCAGTATCGACGGGAGAGGAATCCCGAGAGGCCCCCTAGCAACTCGCATGGGGACTTGCCCCTCCTGAGGCCACCAGCGCGGGTCCCTGAGGTCCCCGTCGTAACTCGAGAAGACCTGCCGCAACTCGAGAAAATCCAGGAAGTTCTCCCTTCCAGGCGAGATGAGGCCTATTTCCGATAAGGCGTCTGGAGACTAATGACACCTAACCTCTGGAACTTCGAAAGGGTCTTTCACACCCTTGCTGCAACTCAAGAAGTTCACCGCCATACCCGTCTCCACTCGAGAGGAAGCACGATGGTCCCGCCCACATCCAGAGGAGCCCCGTTTCCCCCTCGTAGCTCGAGATGAGGGATCCTTTCCCTGCTTTCAACGGGAAAGAATTGCCGGCGTTCCCGTCGCATCTCAAGAGGAGGCACTCTCAACAGGCAAGGCGAGAGGAACTCCATGGTCGTACCACCATTTCAAGAGTCCCCCAGATGTCTCAGTCCATTCCAAAGGATGCTCTTTGCCCTGCACTGGCTCATCTTTCACGCCGAGGATCGACTCACACCACGGTGGCAAGTGGGACAGCCCTGCGGGAAAGCCTCGAGGGAAAGCCTTGAGGGAAAACCACAGATCCTTTGATCCTCGCGACGGGAAGCGTGACATTGCTGCTACAGCCTGGAAGGAAAGCGCACGTGCATGCCCCCACTCGAGACGAGGCCTGACTCCCCTGGGGAGACTCCAGAAGTACCCAAAATCCATGTCAGCCCCTGAGAGGAATCCTCGGTTCCGGCCCTGACTCCACACAAGGTTTTTGGCCCCGGTATCGACGGGAGAGGAATCCCGAGAGGCCCCCTAGCAACTCCCATGGGGACTGGCCTCTCCTGAGGCCACCAGGGCGGGTCCCTGAAGTCCCCATCATAACTCGAGAACACCTGTCGGAACTCGAGAAAATCCAGGAAGTTCTCCCTTCCAGGCGAGATGAGGCCTATTTCCGATGAGGCGTCTGGAGACTAATGACACCTAACCTCTGGAACTTCGAAAGGGTCTTTCACACCCTTGCTGCAACTCAAGAAGTTCACCGCCATACCCGTCTCCACTCGAGAGGAAGCATGATGGTCCCGCCCACATCCAGAGGAGCCCCGTTTCCCCCTCGTAGCTCGAGATGAGGGATCCTTTCCCTGCTTTCTACGGGAAAGAATTCACTGCGTTCCCGTTGCATCTCAAGAGGAGGCACTCTCAACAGGAAAGGCGAGAGGAACTCCATGGTCGTACCACCATTTCAAGAGTCCCCCAGATGTCTCAGTCCATTCCAGAGGAACCTCTTTGCCCTGCACTGGCTCATCTTTCACGCCGAGGATCGACTCACTCCACGGTGGCACGTGGGACAGCCCTGTGGGAAAGCCTCGAGGGAAAGCCTCGAGGGAAAACCACAGATCCTTTGATCCTCGCGACGGGAATCGTGACATTGCTGCTACAGCCTGGAAGGAAAGCGCACGTGCATGTCCCCACTCGAGACGAGGCCTGACTCCCCTGGGGAGACTCCAGAAGAACCCAAAGATCCATGTCAGCCCCTGAGAGGAATCCTCGGTTCCGGCCCTGACTCCACACAATGTTTTTGGCCCCGGTATCGACGGGAGAGGAATCCCAAGAGGCCCCCTAGCAACTAGCATGGGGACTGGCCTCTCCTCAGGCCACCAGGGCGGGTCCCTGAGGTCCCCGACGTAACTCGAGAACACCTGCCGCAACTCGAGAAAATCCAGGAAGTGCTCCCTTCCAGGCGAGATGAGGCCTATTTCCGATGAGGCGTCTGGAGACTAATGACACCTAACCTCTGGAAATTCGAAAGGGTCTTTCACACCCTTGCTGCAACTCAAGAAGTTCACCACCATACCCGTCTCCACTCGAGATGAAGCACGATGGTCCCGCCCACATCCAGAGGAGCCCCGTTTCCCCCTCGTAGCTCGAGATGAGGGATCCTTTCCCTGCTTTCTACGGGAAAGAATTCACGGTGTTCCCGTTGCATCTCAAGAGGAGGCACTCTCAACAGGAAAGGCGAGAGGAACTCCATGGTCCTACCACCATTTCAAGAGTCCCCCAGATGTCTCAGTCCATTCCAGAGGAACCTCTTTGCCCTGCACTGGCTCATCTTTCACGCCGAGGATCGACTCACTCCACGGTGGCACGTGGGACAGCCCTGTGGGAAAGCCTCCAGGGAAAGCCTCGAGGGAAAACCACAGATCCTTTGATCCACGCGACGGGAAGCGTGACATTGCTGCTACAGCCTGGAAGGAAAGCGCACGTGCATGCCCCCACTCGAGACGGGGCCTGACTCCCCTGGGGAGACTCCATAAGTACCCAAAGATCCATGTCAGCCCCTGAGAGGAATCCTCGGTTCCGGCCCTGACTCCACACAAGGTTTTTGGCCCCGGTATCGACGGGAGAGGATTCTCGAGAGGCCCCCTAGCAACTCGCATGGGGACTGGCCTCTCCTGAGGCCACCAGGGCGGGTCCCTGAGGTCCCCGTCGTAACTCGAGAACACCTGCCGCAACTCGAGAAAATCCAGGAAGTTCTCCCTTCCAGGCGAGATGAGGCCTATTTCCGATGAGGCGTCTGGAGACTAATGACACCTAACCTCTGGAACTTCGAAAGGGTCTTTCACACCCTTGCTGCGACTCAAGAAGTTCACCGCCATACCCGTCTCCACTCGAGAGGAAGCACGAAGGTCTCGCCCACATCCAGAGGAGCCCCGTTTCCCCCTTGTAGCTCGAGATGAGGGATCCTTTCCCTGCTTTCAATGGGAAAGAATTCCCGGCGTTCCCGTCGCATCTCAAAAGGAGGCACTCTAAACAGGAAAGGCGAGAGGAACTCCATGGTCGTACCACCATTCCAAGAATCCCCCAGATGTCTCAGTCCATTCCATAGGAACCTCTTTTCCCTGCACTGGCTCATCTTTCACGCCGAGGATCGACTCACACCACGGTGGCACGTGGGACAGCCCTGTGGGAAAGCCTCGAGGGAAAATCACAGATCATTTGATCCACGTGACGGGAAGCGTGACATTGCTGCTACAGCCTGGAAGGAAAGCGCACGTGCATGCCCCCACTCGAGACGAGGCCTGACTCCCCTGGGGAGACTCCAGAAGTACCCAAAGATCCATGTCAGCCCCTGAGAGGAATCCTCGGTTCCGGCCCTGACTCCACACAAGGTTTTTGGCCCCAGTATCGACGGGAGAGGAATCCCGAGAGGCCCCCTAGCAACTCGCATGGGGACTGGCCTCTCCTGAGGCCACCAGGGCGGGTCCCTGAGGTCCCCGTCGTAACTCGAGAACACCTGCCGCAACTCGAGAAAATCCAGGAAGTTCTCCCTTCCAGGCGAGATGAGGCCTATTTCCGATGAGGCGTCTGGAGACTAATGACACCTAACCTCTGGAAATTCGAAAGGGTCTTTCACACCCTTGCTGCGACTCAAGAAGTTCACCGCCATACCCGTCTCCACTCGAGAGGAAGCACGATGGTCCCGCCCACATCCAGAGGAGCCCCGTTTCCCCCTTGTAGCTCGAGATGAGGGATCCTTTCCCTGCTTTCAACGGGAAAGAATTCCCGGCGTTCCCGTCGCATCTCAAAAGGAGGCACTCTCAACAGGAAAGGCGAGAGGAACTCCATGGTCGTACCACCTTTCCAAGAGTCCCCCAGATGTCTCAGTCCATTCCAGAGGAACCTCTTTTCCCTGCACTGGCTCATCTTTCACGCCGAGGATCGACTCACACCACGGTGGCACGTGGGACAGCCCTGTGGGAAAGCCTCGAGGGAAAACCACAGATCATTTGATCCACGCGACGGGAAGCGTGACATTGCTGCTACAGCCTGGAAGGAAAGCGCACGTGCATGCCCCCACTCGAGACGAGGCCTGACTCCCCTGGGGAGACTCCAGAATTACCCAAAGATCCATGTCAGCCCCTGAGAGGAATCCTCGGTTCCGGCCCTGACACCACACAAGGTTTTTGGCCCCGGTATCGACGGGAGAGGAATCCCGAGAGGCCCCCTAGCAACTCGCATGGGGACTGGCCTCTCCTGAGGCCACCAGGGCGGGTCCCTGAGGTCCCCGTCGTAACTCGAGAACACCTGCCGCAACTCGAGAAAATCCAGGAAGTTCTCCCTTCCAGGCGAGATGAGGCCTATTTCCGATGAGGCGTCTGGAGACTAATGACACCTTACCTCTGGAACTTCGAAAGGGTCTTTCACACCCTTGCTGCAACTCAAGAAGTTCACCGCCATACCCGTCTCCACTCGAGAGGAAGCACGATGGTCCCGCCCACATCCAGAGGAGCCCCGTTTCCCCCTCGTAGCTCGAGATGAGGGATCCTTTCCCTGCTTTCAACGCGAAAGAATTCCCGGCGTTCCCGTCGCATCTCAAGAGGAGGCACTCTCAACAGGAAAGGCGAGAGGAACTCCATGGTCGTACCACCATTCCAAGAGTCCCCCAGATGTCTCAGTCCATTCCAGAGGAAGCTCTTTGCCCTGCACTGGCTCATCATTCACGCCGAGGATCGACTCACACCACGGTGGCACGTGGGACAGCCCTGTGGGAAAGCCTCGAGGGAAAGCCTCGAGGGAAAACCACAGATCCTTTGATCCACGCCACGGGAAGCGTGACATTGCTGCTACAGCCTGGAAGGAAAGCGCACGTGCATGCCCCCACTCGAGACGAGGCCTGACTCCCCTGGGGAGACTCCAGAAGTACCCAAAGATCCATGTCAGCCCCTGAGAGGAATCCTCGGTTCCGGCCCTGACTCCACACAAGGTTTTTGGCCCCGGTATCGACGGGAGAGGAATCCCGAGAGGCCCCCTAGCAACTCGCATGGGGACTGGCCTCTCCTGAGGCCACCAGGGCGGGTCCCTGAGGTCCCCGTCGTAACTCGAGAACACCTGCCGCAACTCGAGAAAATCCAGGAAGTTCTCCCTTCCAGGCGAGATGAGGCCTATTTCCGATGAGGCGTCTGGAGACTAATGACACCTAACCTATGGAACTTCGAAAGGGTCTTTCACACCCTTGCTGCAACTCAAGAAGTTCACCGCCATACCCGTCTCCACTCGAGAGGAAGCACGATGGTCCCGCCCACATCCAGAGGAGCCCCGTTTCCCCCTCGGAGCTCGAGATGAGGGATCCTTTCCCTGCTTTCAACGGGAAAGAATTCCCGGCGTTCCCGTCGCATCTCAAGAGGAGGCACTCTAAACAGGAAAGGCGAGAGGAACTCCATGGTCGTACCACCATTCCAAGAATCCCCCAGATGTCTCAGTCCATTCCATAGGAACCTCTTTTCCCTGCCCTGGCGCATCTTTCACGCCGAGGATCGACTCACACCACGGTGGCACGTGGGACAGCCCTGTGGGAAAGCCTCGAGGGAAAACCACAGATCATTTGATCCACGCGACGGGAAGCGTGACATTGCTGCTACAGCCTGGAAGGAAAGCGCACGTGCATGCCCCACTCGAGACGAGGCCTGACTCCCCTTGGGAGACTCCAGAATTACCCAAAGATCCATGTCAGCCCCTGAGAGGAATCCTCGGTTCCGGCCCTGACTCCACACAAGGTTTTTGGCCCCAGTATCGACGGGAGAGGAATCCCAAGAGGCCCCCTAGCAACTCGCATGGGGACTGGCCTCTCCTGAGGCCACCAGGGCGGGTCCCTGAGGTCCCCGTCGTAACTCGAGAACACCTGCCGCAACTCGAGAAAATCCAGGAAGTTCTCCCTTCCAGGCGAGATGAGGCCTATTTCCGATGAGGCGTCTGGAGACTAATGACACCTAACCTCTGGAACTTCGAAAGGGTCTTTCACACCCTTGCTGCGACTCAAGAAGTTCACCGCCATACCCGTCTCCACTCGAGAGGAAGCACGATTGTCCCGCCCACATTCAGAGGAGCCCCGTTTCCCCCTTGTAGCTCGAGATGAGGGATTCTTTCCCTGCTTTCAACGGGAAAGAATTCCCGGCGTACCCGTCGCATCTCAAAAGGAGGCACTCTCAACAGGAAAGGCGAGAGGAACTCCATGGTCGTACCACCTTTCCAAGAGTCCCCCAGATGTCTCAGTCCATTCCAGAGGAACCTCTTTTCCCTGCACTGGCTCATCTTTCACGCCGAGGATCGACTCACACCACGGTGGCACGTGGGACAGCCCTGTGGGAAAGCCTCGAGGGAAAACCACAGATCCTTTGATCCACGCGACGGGAAGCGTGACATTGCTGCTACAGCCTGGAAGGAAAGCGCACGTGCATGCCCCCACTCGAGACGAGGCCTGACTCCCCTGGGGAGACTCCAGAATTACCCAAAGATCCATGTCAGCCCCTGAGAGGAATCCTCGGTTCCGGCCCTGACACCACACAAGGTTTTTGGCCCCAGTATCGACGGGAGAGGAATCCCGAGAGGCCCCCTAACAACTCGCATGGGGACTGGCCTCTCCTGAGGCCACCAGCGCGGGTCCCTGAGGTCCCCGTCGTAACTCGAGAAGACCTGCCGCAACTCGAGAAAATCCAGGAAGTTCTCCCTTCCAGGCGAGATGAGGCCTATTTCCGATGAGGCGTCTGGAGACTAATGACACCTAACCTCTGGAACTTCGAAAGGGTCTTTCACACCCTTGCTGCAACTCAAGAAGTTCACCGCCATACCCGTCTCCACTCGAGAGGAAGCACGATGGTCCCGCCCACATCCAGAGGAGCCCCGTTTCCCCCTCGTAGCTCGAGATGAGGGATCCTTTCCCTGCTTTCAACGGGAAAGAATTGCCGGCGTTCCCGTCGCATCTCAAGAGGAGGCACTCTCAACAGGCAAGGCGAGAGGAACTCCATGGTCGTACCACCATTTCAAGAGTCCCCCAGATGTCTCAGTCCATTCCAAAGGATGCTCTTTGCCCTGCACTGGCTCATCTTTCACGCCGAGGATCGACTCACACCACGGTGGCAAGTGGGACAGCCCTGCGGGAAAGCCTCGAGGGAAAGCCTTGAGGGAAAACCACAGATCCTTTGATCCTCGCGACGGGAAGCGTGACATTGCTGCTACAGCCTGGAAGGAAAGCGCACGTGCATGCCCCCACTCGAGACGAGGCCTGACTCCCCTGGGGAGACTCCAGAAGTACCCAAAATCCATGTCAGCCCCTGAGAGGAATCCTCGGTTCCGGCCCTGACTCCACACAATGTTTTTGGCCCCGGTATCGACGGGAGAGGAATCCCGAGAGGCCCCCTAGCAACTCCCATGGGGACTGGCCTCTCCTGAGGCCACCAGGGCGGGTCCCTGAGGTCCCCATCATAACTCGAGAACACCTGTCGGAACTCGAGAAAATCCAGGAAGTTCTCCCTTCCAGGAGAGATGAGGCCTATTTCCGATGAGGCGTCTGGAGACTAATGACACCTAACCTCTGGAACTTCGAAAGGGTCTTTCACACCCTTGCTGCAACTCAAGAAGTTCACCGCCATACCCGTCTCCACTCGAGAGGAAGCATGATGGTCCCGCCCACATCCAGAGGAGCCCCGTTTCCCCCTCGTAGCTCGAGATGAGGGATCCTTTCCCTGCTTTCTACGGGAAAGAATTCACGGCGTTCCCGTTGCATCTCAAGAGGAGGCACTCTCAACAGGAAAGGCGAGAGGAACTCCATGGTCGTACCACCATTTCAAGAGTCCCCCAGATGTCTCAGTCCATTCCAGAGGAAGCTCTTTGCCCTGCACTGGCTCATCTTTCACGCCGAGGATCGACTCACTCGACGGTGGCACGTGGGACAGCCCTGTGGGAAAGCCTCGAGGGAAAGCCTCGAGGGAAAACCACAGATCCTTTGATCCACGCGACGGGAATCGTGACATTGCTGCTACAGCCTGGAAGGAAAGCGCACGTGCATGTCACCACTCGAGACGAGGCCTGACTCCCCTGGGGAGACTCCAGAAGTACCCAAAGATCCATGTCAGCCCCTGAGAGGAATCCTCGGTTCCGGCCCTGACTCCACACAAGGTTTTTGGCCCCGGTATCGACGGGAGAGGAATCCCAAGAGGCCCCCTAGCAACTAGCATGGGGACTGGCCTCTCCTCAGGCCACCAGGGCGGGTCCCTGAGGTCCCCGACGTAACTCGAGAACACCTGCCGCAACTCGAGAAAATCCAGGAAGTTCTCCCTTCCAGGCGAGATGAGGCCTATTTCCGATGAGGCGTCTGGAGACTAATGACACCTAACCTCTGGAAATTCGAAAGGGTCTTTCACACCCTTGCTGCAACTCAAGAAGTTCACCACCATACCCGTCTCCACTCGAGATGAAGCACGATGGTCCCGCCCACATCCAGAGGAGCCCCGTTTCCCCCTCGTAGCTCGAGATGAGGGATCCTTTCCCTGCTTTCTACGGGAAAGATTTCACGGTGTTCCCGTTGCATCTCAAGAGGAGGCACTCTCAACAGGAAAGGCGAGAGGAACTCCATGGTCCTACCACCATTTCAAGAGTCCCCCAGATGTCTCAGTCCATTCCAGAGGAACCTCTTTGCCCTGCACTGGCTCATCTTTCACGCCGAGGATCGACTCACTCCACGGTGGCACGTGGGACAGCCCTGTGGGAAAGCCTCGAGGGAAAGCCTCGAGGGAAACCCACAGATCCTTTGATCCACGCGACGGGAAGCGTGACATTGCTGCTACAGCCTGGAAGGAAAGCGCACGTGCATGCCCCCACTCGAGACGTGGCCTGACTCCCCTGGGGAGACTCCATAAGTACCCAAAGATCCATGTCAGCCCCTGAGAGGAATCCTCGGTTCCGGCCCTGACTCCACACAAGGTTTTTGGCCCCGGTATCGACGGGAGAGGATTCCCGAGAGGCCCCCTAGCAACTCGCATGGGGACTGGCCTCTCCTGAGGCCACCAGGGCGGGTCCCTGAGGTCCCCGTCGTAACTCGAGAACACCTGCCGCAACTCGAGAAAATCCAGGAAGTTCTCCCTTCCAGGCGAGATGAGGCCTATTTCCGATGAGGCGTCTGGAGACTAATGACACCTAACCTCTGGAACTTCGAAAGGGTCTTTCACACCCTTGCTGCGACTCAAGAAGTTCACCGCCATACCCGTCTCCACTCGAGAGGAAGCACGATGGTCTCGCCCACATCCAGAGGAGCCCCGTTTCCCCCTTGTAGCTCGAGATGAGGGATCCTTTCCCTGCTTTCAATGGGAAAGAATTCCCGGCGTTCCCGTCGCATCTCAAAAGGAGGCACTCTAAACAGGAAAGGCGAGAGGAACTCCATGGTCGTACCACCATTCCAAGAATCCCCCAGATGTCTCAGTCCATTCCATAGGAACCTCTTTTCCCTGCACTGGCTCATCTTTCACGCCGAGGATCGACTCACACCACGGTGGCACGTGGGACAGCCCTGTGGGAAAGCCTCGAGGGAAAATCACAGATCATTTGATCCACGCGACGGGAAGCGTGACATTGCTGCTACAGCCTGGAAGGAAAGCGCACGTGCATGCCCCCACTCGAGACGAGGCCTGACTCCCCTGGGGAGACTCCAGAAGTACCCAAAGATCCATGTCAGCCCCAGAGAGGAATCCTCGGTTCCGGCCCTGACTCCACACAAGGTTTTTGGCCCCAGTATCGACGGGAGAGGAATCCCGAGAGGCCCCCTAGCAACTCGCATGGGGACTGGCCTCTCCTGAGGCCACCAGGGCGGGTCCCTGAGGTCCCCGTCGTAACTCGAGAACACCTGCCGCAACTCGAGAAAATCCAGGAAGTTCTCCCTTCCAGGCGAGATGAGGCCTATTTCCGATGAGGCGTCTGGAGACTAATGACACCTAACCTCTGGAACTTCGAAAGGGTCTTTCACACCCTTGCTGCGACTCAAGAAGTTCACTGCCATACCCGTCTCCACTCGAGAGGAAGCACGATGGTCCCGCCCACATCCAGAGGAGCCCCGTTTCCCCCTTGTAGCTCGAGATGAGGGATCCTTTCCCTGCTTTCAACGGGAAAGAATTCCCGGCGTTCCCGTCGCATCTCAAAAGGAGGCACTCTCAACAGGAAAGGCGAGAGGAACTCCATGGTCGTACCACCTTTCCAAGAGTCCCCCAGATGTCTCAGTCCATTCCAGAGGAACCTCTTTTCCCTGCACTGGCTCATCTTTCACGCCGAGGATCGACTCACACCACGGTGGCACGTGGGACATCCCTGAGGGAAAGCCTCGAGGGAAAACCACAGATCCTTTGATTCTCGCGACGGGAAGCGTGACATTGCTGCTACAGCCTGGAAGGAAAGCGCACGTGCATGCCCCCACTCGAGACGAGGCCTGACTCCCCTGGGGAGACTCCAGAATTACCCAAAGATCCATATCAGCCCCTGAGAGGAATCCTCGGTTCCGGCCCTGACACCACACAAGGTTTTTGGCCCCGGTATCGACGGGAGAGGAATCCCGAGAGGCCCCCTAGCAACTCGCATGGGGACTGGCCTCTCCTGAGGCCACCAGGGCGGGTCCCTGAGGTCCCCGTCGTAACTCGAGAACACCTGCCGCAACTCGAGAAAATCCAGGAAGTTCTCCCTTCCAGGCGAGATGAGGCCTATTTCCGATGAGGCGTCTGGAGACTAATGACACCTAACCTCTGGAACTTCGAAAGGGTCTTTCACACCCTTGCTGCAACTCAAGAAGTTCACCGCCATACCCGTCTCCACTCGAGAGGAAGCACGATGGTCCCGCCCACATCCAGAGGAGCCCCGTTTCCCCCTCGTAGCTCGAGATGAGGGATCCTTTCCCTGCTTTCAACGGGAAAGAATTCCCGGCGTTCCCGTCGCATCTCAAGAGGAGGCACTCTCAACAGGAAAGGCGAGAGGAACTCCATGGTCGTACCACCATTCCAAGAGTCCCCCAGATGTCTCAGTCCATTCCAGAGGAACCTCTTTGCCCTGCACTGGCTCATCTTTCACGCCGAGGATCGACTCACTCCACGGTGGCACGTGGGACAGCCCTGTGGGAAAGCCTCGAGGGAAAGCCTCGAGGGAAAACCACAGATCCTTTGATCCACGCGACGGGAAGCGTGACATTGCTGCTACACCCTGGAAGGAAAGCGCACGTGCATGCCCCCACTCGAGACGAGGCCTGACTCCCCTGGGGAGACTCCAGAAGTACCCAAAGATCCATGTCAGCCCCTGAGAGGAATCCTCGGTTCCGGCCCTGACTCCACACAAGGTTTTTGGCCCCGGTATCGACGGGAGAGGAATCCCGAGAGGCCCCCTAGCAACTCGCATGGGGACTGGCCTCTCCTGAGGCCACCAGGGCGGGTCCCTGAGGTCCCCGTCGTAACTCGAGAACACCTGCCGCAACTCGAGAAAATCCAGGAAGTTCTCCCTTCCAGGCGAGATGAGGCCTATTTCCGATGAGGCGTCTGGAGACTAATGACACCTAACCTATGGAACTTCGAAAGGGTCTTTCACACCCTTGCTGCAACTCAAGAAGTTCACCGCCATACCCGTCTCCACTCGAGAGGAAGCACGATGGTCCCTCCCACATCCAGAGGAGCCCCGTTTCCCCCTCGTAGCTCGAGATGAGGGATCCTTTCCCTGCTTTCAACGGGAAAGAATTCCCGGCGTTCCCGTCGCATCTCAAGAGGAGGCACTCTCAACAGGAAAGGCGAGAGGAACTCCATGGTCGTACCACCATTCCAAGAGTCCCCCAGATGTCTCAGTCCATTCCAGAGGAAGCTCTTTGCCCTGCACTGGCTCATCTTTCACGCCGAGGATCGACTCACACCATGGCGGCACGTGGGACAGCCCTGTGGGAAAGCCTCGAGGGAAAGCCTCGAGGGAAAACCACAGATCCTTTGATCCACGCGACGGGAAGCGTGACATTGCTGCTACAGCCTGGAAGGAAAGCGCACGTGCATGCCCCCACTCGAGACGAGGCCTGACTCCCCTGGGGAGACTCCAGAAGTACCCAAAGATCCATGTCAGCCCCTGAGAGGAATCCTCGGTTCCGGCCCTGACTCCACACAAGGTTTTTGGCCCCGGTATCGACGGGAGAGGAATCGCGAGAGGCCCCCTAGCAACTCGCATGGGGACTGGCCTCTCCTGAGGCCACCAGGGCGGATCCCTGAGGTCCAAGTCGTAACTCGAGAACACCTGCCGCAACTCAAGAAAATCCAGGAAGTTCTCCCTTCCAGGCGAGATGAGGCCTAATTCCGATGAGGCGTCTGGAGACTAATGACACCTAACCTCTGGAACTTCGAAAGGGTCTTTCACACCCTTGCTGCAACTCAAGAAGTTCACCGCCATACCCGTCTCCACTCGAGAGGAAGCACGATGGTCCCGCCCACATCCAGAGGAGCCCCGTTTCCCCCTCGGAGCTCGAGATGAGGGATCCTTTCCCTGCTTTCAACGGGAAAGAATTCCCGGCGTTCCCGTCGCATCTCAAGAGGAGGCACTCTCAACAGGAAAGGCGAGAGGAACTCCATGGTCGTACCACCATTCCAAGAGTCCCCCAGATGTCTCAGTCCATTCCAGAGGAACCTCTTTGCCCTGCACTGGCTCATCTTTCACGCCGAGGATCGACTCACACCACGGTGGCACGTGGGACAGCCCTGTGGGAAAGCCTCGAGGGAAAACCACAGATCCTTTGATCCACGCGACGGGAAGCGTGACATTGCTGCTACAGCCTGGAAGGAAAGCGCACGTGCATGCCCCCACTCGAGACGAGGCCTGACTCCCCTGGGGAGACTCCAGAAGTACCCAAAGATCCATGTCAGCCCTTGAGAGTAATCCTCGGTTCCGGCCATGACTCCACACAAGGTTTTTGGCCCCGGTATCGACGGGAGAGGAATCCCGAGAGGCCCCCTAGCAACTCGCATGGGGACTGGCCTCTCCTGAGGCCACCAGGGCGGGTCCCTGAGGTCCCCGTCGTAACTCGAGAACACCTGCCGCAACTCGAGAAAATCCAGGAAGTTCTCCCTTCCAGGCGAGATGAGGCCTATTTCCGATGAGGCGTCTGGAGACTAATGACACCTAACCTCTGGAACTTCGAAAGGGTATTTCACACCCTTGCTGCAACTCAAGAAGTTCACCACCATACCCGTCTCCACTCGAGAGGAAGCACGATGGTCCCGCCCACATCCAGAGGAGCCCCGTTTCCCCCTCGGAGCTCGAGATGAGGGATCCTTTCCCTGCTTTCAACGGGAAAGAATTCCCGGCGTTCCCGTCGCATCTCAAGAGGAGGCACTCTCAACAGGAAAGGCGAGAGGAACTCCATGGTCGTACCACCATTCCAAGAGTCCCCCAGATGTCTCAGTCCATTCCAGAGGAAGCTCTTTGCCCTGCACTGGCTCATCTTTCATGCCGAGGATCGACTCACACCACGGTGGCACGTGGGACAGCCCTGTGGGAAAGCCTCGAGGGAAAGCCTCGAGGGAAAACCACAGATCCTTTGACCCACGCGACGGGAAGCGTGACATTGCTGCTACAGCCTGGAAGGAAAGCGCACGTGCATGCCCCCACTCGAGACGAGGCCTGACTCCCCTGGGGAGACTCCAGAAGTACCCAAAGATCCATGTCAGCCCCTGAGAGGAATCCTCGGTTCCGGCCCTGACTCCACACAAGGTTTCTGGCCCCGGTATCGACGGGAGAGGAATCCCGAGAGGCCCCCTAGCAACTCGCATGGGGACTGGCCTCTCCTGAGGCCACCAGGGCGGGTCCCTGAGGTCCCCGTCGTAACTCGAGAACACCTGCCGCAACTCGAGAAAATCCAGGAAGTTCTCCCTTCCAGGCAAGATGAGGCCTATTTCCGATGAGGCGTCTGGAGACTAATGACACCTAACCTCTGGAACTTCGAAAGGGTCTTTCACACCCTTGCTGCAACTCAAGAAGTTCACCACCATACCCGTCTCCACTCGAGAGGAAGCACGATGGTCCCGTCCACACCCAGAGGAGCCCCGTTTCCCCCTCGGAGCTCGAGATGAGGGATCCTTGCCCTGCTTTCAACGGGAAAGAATTCCCGGCGTTCCCGTCGCATCTCAAGAGGAGGCACTCTCAACAGGAAAGGCGAGAGGAACTCCATGGTCGTACCACCATTTCAAGAGTTCCCCAGATGTCTCAGTCCATTCCAGAGGAAACTCTTTGCCCTGCACTGGCTCATCTTTCACGCCGAGGATCGACTCACACCACGGTGGCACGTGGGACAGCCCTGTGGGAAAGCCTCGAGGGAAAGCCTCGAGGGAAAACCACAGATCCTTTGATCCACGCGACGGGAAGCGTGACATTGCTGCTACAGCCTGGAAGGAAAGCGCACGTGCATGCCCCCACTCGAGACGAGGCCTGACTCCCCTGGGGAGACTCCAGAAGTACCCAAAGATCCATGTCAGCCCCTGAGAGGAATCCTCGGTTCCGGCCCTGACTCCACACAAGGTTTTTGGCCCCGGTATCGACGGGAGAGGAATCCCGAGAGGCCCCCTAGCAACTCGCATGGGGACTGGCCTCTCCTGAGGCCACCAGGGCGGGTCCCTGAGGTCCCCGTCGTAACTCGAGAACACCTGCCGCAACTCGAGAAAATCCAGGAAGTTCTCCCTTCCAGGCGAGATGAGGCCTATTTCCGATGAGGCGTCTGGAGACTAATGACACCTAACCTCTGGAACTTCGAAAGGGTCTTTCACACCCTTGCTGCAACTCAAGAATTTCACCGCCATACCCGTCTCCACTCGAGAGGAAGCACGATGGTCCCGCCCACATCCAGAGGAGCCCCGTTTCCCCCTCGTAGCTCGAGATGAGGGATCCTTTCCCTGCTTTCAACGGGGAAGAATTCCCGGCGTTCCCGTCGCATCTCAAGAGGAGGCACTCTCAACAGGAAAGGCGAGAGGAACTCCATGGTCGTACCACCATTCCAAGAGTCCCCCAGATGTCTCAGTCCATTCCAGAGGAAGCTCTTTGCCCTGCACTGGCTCATCTTTCACGCCGAGGATCGACTCACACCACGGTGGCACGTGGGACAGCCCTGTGGGAAAGCCTCGAGGGAAAGCCTCGAGGGAAAACCACAGATCCTTTGATCCACGCGACGGGAAGCGTGACATTGCTGCTACAGCCTGGAAGGAAAGCGCACGTGCATTCCCCGACTCGAGACGAGGCCTGACTCCCCTGGGGAGACTCCAGAAGTACCCAAAGAACCATGTCAGCCCCTGAGAGGAATCCTCGGTTCCCGCCCTGACTCCACACAAGGTTTTTGGCCCCGGTATCGACGGGAGAGGAATCCCGAGAGGCCCCCTAGCAACTGCATGGGGACTGGCCTCTCCTGAGGCCACCAGGGCGGGTCCCTGAGGTCCCCGTCGTAACTCGAGAACACCTGCCGCAACTCGAGAAAATCCAGGAAGTTCTCCCTTCCAGGCGAGATGAGGCCTATTTCCGATGAGGCGTCTGGAGACTAATGACACCTAACCTCTGGAACTTCGAAAGGGTCTTTCACACCCTTGCTTCAACTCAAGAAGTTCACCGCCATACCCGTCTCCACTCGAGAGGAAGCACGATGGTCCCGCCCACATCCAGAGGAGCCCCGTTTCCCCCTCGGAGCTCGAGATGAGGGATCCTTTCCCTGCTTTCAACGGGAAAGAATTCCCGGCGTTCCCGTCGCATCTCAAGAGGAGGCACTCTCAACAGGAAAGGCGAGAGGAACTCCATGGTCGTACCACAATTCCAAGAGTCCCTCAGATGTCTCAGTCCATTCCAGAAGAACCTCTTTGCCCTGCACTGGCTCATCTTTCACGCCGAGGATCGACTCACACCACGGTGGCACGTGGGACAGCCCTGTGGGAAAGCCTCGAGGGAAAGCCTCGAGGGAAAACCACAGATCCTTTGATCAACGCGACGGGAACCGTGACATTGCTGCTACAGCCTGGAAGGAAAGCGCACGTGCATGCCCCCACTCGAGACGAGGCCTGACTCCCCTGGGGAGACTCCAGAAGTACCCAAAGATCCATTTCAGCCCCTGAGAGGAATCCTCCGTTCCGGCCCTGACTCCACACAAGGTTTTTGGCCCCGGTATCGACGGGAGAGGAATCCCGAGAGGCCCCCTAGCAACTCGCATGGGGACTGGCCTCTCCTGAGGCCACCAGGGCGGGTCCCTGAGGTCCCCGTCGTAACTCGAGAACACCTGCCGCAACTCGAGAAAATCCAGGAAGTTCTCCCTTCCAGGCGAGATTAGGCCTATTTCCGATGAGGCGTCTGGAGACTAATGACACCTAACCTCTGGAACTTCGAAAGGGTCTTTCACACCCTTGCTGCAACTCAAGAAGTTCACCGCCATTCCCGTCTCCACTCGAGAGGAAGCACGATGGTCCCGCCCACATCCAGAGGAGCCCGGTTTCCCCCTCGTAGCTCGAGATGAGGGATCCTTTCCCTGCTTTCAACGGGAAAGAATTCCCGGCGTTCCCGTCGCATCTCAAGAGGAGGCACTCTCAACAGGAAAGGCGAGAGGAACTCCATGGTCGTACCACCATTCCAAGAGTCCCCCAGATGTCTCAGTCCATTCCAGAGGAAGCTCTTTGCCCTGCACTGGCTCATCTTTGACGCCGAGGATCGAATCACACCACGGTGGCACGTGGGACAGCCCTGTGGGAAAGCCTCGAGGGAAAGCCTCGAGGGAAAACCACAGATCCTGTGATCCACGCGACGGGAAGCGTGACATTGCTGCTACAGCCTGGAAGGAAAGCGCACGTGCATGCCCCCACTCGAGACGAGGCCTGACTCCCCTGGGGAGACTCCAGAAGTACCCAAAGATCCATGTCAGCCCATGAGAGGAATCCTCGGTTCCGGCCCTGACTCCACACAAGGTTTTTGGCCCCGGTATCGACGGGAGAGGAATCCCGAGAGGCCCCCTAGCAACTCGCATGGGGACTGGCCTCTCCTGAGGCCACCAGGGCGGGTCCCTGAGGTCCCCGTCGTAACTCGAGAACACCTGCCGCAACTCGAGAAAATCCAGGAAGTTCTCCCTTCCAGGCGAGATGAGGCCTATTTCCGATGAGGCATCTGGAGACTAATGACACCTAACCTCTGGAACTTCGAAAGGGTCTTTCACACCCTTGCTGCAACTCAAGAAGTTCACCGCCATACCCGTCTCCACTCGAGAGGAAGCACGATGGTCCCGCCCACATCCAGAGGAGCCCCGTTTCCCCCTCGTAGCTCGAGATGAGGGATCCTTTTCCTGCTTTCAACGGGGAAGAATTCCCGGCGTTCCCGTCGCATCTCAAGAGGAGGCACTCTCAACAGGAAAGGCGAGAGGAACTCCATGGTCGTACCACCATTCCAAGAGTCCCCCAGATGTCTCAGTCCATTCCAGAGGAAGCTCTTTGCCCTGCACTGGCTCATCTTTCACGCCGAGGATCGACTCACACCACGGTGGCACGTGGGACAGCCCTGTGGGAAAGCCTCGAGGGAAAGCCTCGAGGGAAAACCACAGATCCTTTGATCCACGCGACGGGAAGCGTGACATTGCTGCTACAGCCTGGAAGGAAAGCGCACGTGCATGCCCCCACTCGAGACGAGGCCTGACTCCCCTGGGGAGACTCCAGAAGTACCCAAAGATCCATGTCAGCCCCTGAGAGGAATCCTCGGTTCCGGCCCTGACTCCACACAAGGTTTTTGGCCCCGGTATCGACGGGAGAGGAATCCCGAGAGGCCCCCTAGCAACTCGCATGGGGACTGGCCTCTCCTGAGGCCACCAGGGCGGGTCCCTGAGGTCCCCGTCGTAACTCGAGAACACCTGCCGCAACTCGAGAAAATCCAGGAAGTTCTCCCTTCCAGGCGAGATGAGGCCTATTTCCGATGAGGCGTCTGGAGACTAATGACACCTAACCTCTGGAACTTCGAAAGGGTCTTTCACACCCTTGCTGCAACTCAAGAAGTTCACCGCCATACCCGTCTCCACCCGAGAGGAAGCACGATGGTCCCGCCCACATCCAGAGGAGCCCCGTTTCCCCCTCGTAGCTCGAGATGAGGGATCCTTTCCCTGCTTTCAACGGGAAAGAATTCCCGGCGTTCCCGTCGCATCTCAAGAGGAGGCACTCTCAACAGGAAAGGCGAGAGGAACTCCATGGTCGTACCACCATTCCAAGAGTCCCCCAGATGTCTCAGTCCATTCCAGAGGATGCTCTTTGCCCTGCACTGGCTCATCTTTCACGCCGAGGATCGACTCACACCACGGTGGCACGTGGGACAGACCTGTGGGAAAGCCTCGAGGGAAAGCCTCGAGGGAAAAGCACAGATCCTTTGATCCACGCGACAGGAAGCGTGACATTGCTGCTACAGCCTGGAAGGAAAGCGCACGTGCATGCCCCCACTCGAGACGAGGCCTGACTCCCCTGGGGAGACTCCAGAAGTACCCAAAGATTCATGTCAGCCCCTGAGAAGAATCCTCGGTTCCGGCCCTGACTCCACACAAGGTTTTTGGACCCGGTATCGACGGGAGAGGAATCCCGAGAGGCCCCCTAGCAACTCGCATGGGGACTGGCCTCTCCTGAGGCCACCAGGGCGGGTCCCTGAGGTCCCCGTCGTAACTCGAGAACACCTGCCGCAACTCGAGAAAATCCAGGAAGTTCTCCCTTCCAGTCGAGATGAGGCCTATTTCCGATGAGGCGTCTGGAGACTAATGACACCTAACCTCTGGAACTTCGAAAGGGTCTTTCACACCCTTGCTGCAACTCAAGAAGTTCACCGCCATACCCGTCTCCACTCGAGAGGAAGCACGATGGTCCCGCCCACATCCAGAGGAGCCCCGTTTCCCCCTCGTAGCTCGAGATGAGGGATCCTTTCCCTGCTTTCAACGGGAAAGAATTCCCGGCGTTCCCGTCGCATCTCAAGAGGAGGCACTCTCAACAGGAAAGGCGAGAGGAACTCCATGGTCGTACCACCATTCCAAGAGTCCCCCATATATCTCAGTCCATTCCAGAGGAACCTCTTTGCCCTGCACTGGCTCATCTTTCACGCCGAGGATCGACTCACACCACGGTGGCACGTGGGACAGACCTGTGGGAAAGCCTCGAGGGAAAGCCTCGAGGGAAAACCACAGATCCTTTGATCCACGCGACGGGAAGCGTGACATTGCTGCTACAGCCTGGAAGGAAAGCGCACGTGCATGCCCCCACTCGAGACGAGGCTTGACTCCCCTGGGGAGACTCCAGAAGTACCCAAAGATCCATGTCAGCCCCTGAGAGGAATCCTCGGTTCCGGCCCTGACTCCACACAAGGTTTTTGGCCCCGGTATCGACGGGAGAGGAATCCCGAGAGGCCCCTTAGCAACTCGCATGGGGACTGGCCTCTCCTGAGGCCACCAGGGCGGGTCCCTGAGGTCCCCGTCGTAACTCGAGAACACCTGCCGCAACTCGAGAAATTCCAGAATGTTCTCCCTTCCAGGCGAGATGAGGCCTATTTCCGATGAGGCGTCTGGAGACTAATGACACCTAACCTCTGGAGCTTCGAAAGGGTCTTTCACACCCTTGCTGCAACTCAAGAAGTTCACCACCATACCCGTCTCCACTCGAGAGGAAGCACGATGGTCCCGCCCACATCCAGAGGATCACCGTTTCCCCCTCGTAGCTCGATTGAGGGATCCTTTCCCTGCTTTCAACGGGAAAGAATTCCCGGCGTTCCCGTCGCATCTCAAGAGGAGGCACTCTCAACAGGAAAGGCGAGAGGAACTCCATGGTCGTACCACCATTCCAAGAGTCCCCCAGATGTCTCAGTCCATTCCAGAGGAACCTCTTTGCCCTGCAGTGGCTCATCTTTCACTCCGAGGATCGACTCACACCACGGTGGCACGTGGGACAGCCCTGTGGGAAAGCCTCGAGGGAAAACCACAGATCCTTTGATCCACGCGACGGGAAGCGTGACATTGCTGCTACAGCCTGGAAGGAAAGCGCACGTGCATGCCCCCACTCGAGACGAGGCCTGACTCCCCTGGGGAGACTCCAGAAGTACCCAAAGATCCATGTCAGCCCCTGAGAGGAATCCTCGGTTCCGGCCCTGACTCCACACAAGGTTTTTGGCCCCGGTATCGACGGGAGAGGAATCCCGAGAGGCCCCCTAGCAACTCGCATGGGGACTGGCCTCTCCTGAGGCCACCAGGGCGTGTCCCTGAGGTCCCGGTCGTAACTCGAGAACACCTGCCGCAACTCGAGAAAATCCAGGAAGTTCTCCCTTCCAGGCGAGATGAGGCCTATTTCCGATGAGGCGTCTGGAGTCAAATGATACCTAAACTCTGGAACTTCGAAAGGGTCTTTCACACCCTTGCTGCAAATCAAGAAGTTCACCACCATACCCGTCCCCACTCGAGAGGAAGCACGATGGTCCCGCCCACATCCAGAGGAGCCCCGTTTCCCCCTCGTAGCTCGAGATGAGGGATCCTTTCCCTGCTTTCAACGGGAAAGAATTCCCGGCGTTCCCGTCGCATCTCAAGAGGAGGCACTCTCAACAGGAAAGGCGAGAGGAACTCCATGGTCGTACCACCATTCCAAGAGTCCCCCAGATGTCTCAGTCCATTCCAGAGGATGCTCTTTGCCCTGCACTGGCTCATCTTTCACGCCGAGGATCGACTCACACCACGGTGGCACGTGGGACAGACCTGTGGGAAAGCCTCGAGGGAAAGCCTCGAGGGAAAAGCACAGATCCTTTGATCCACGCGACAGGAAGCGTGACATTGCTGCTACAGCCTGGAAGGAAAGCGCACGTGCATGCCCCCACTCGAGACGAGGCCTGACTCCCCTGGGGAGACTCCAGAAGTACCCAAAGATTCATGTCAGCCCCTGAGAAGAATCCTCGGTTCCGGCCCTGACTCCACACAAGGTTTTTGGACCCGGTATCGACGGGAGAGGAATCCCGAGAGGCCCCCTAGCAACTCGCATGGGGACTGGCCTCTCCTGAGGCCACCAGGGCGGGTCCCTGAGGTCCCCGTCGTAACTCGAGAACACCTGCCGCAACTCGAGAAAATCCAGGAAGTTCTCCCTTCCAGTCGAGATGAGGCCTATTTCCGATGAGGCGTCTGGAGACTAATGACACCTAACCTCTGGAACTTCGAAAGGGTCTTTCACACCCTTGCTGCAACTCAAGAAGTTCACCGCCATACCCGTCTCCACTCGAGAGGAAGCACGATGGTCCCGCCCACATCCAGAGGAGCCCCGTTTCCCCCTCGTAGCTCGAGATGAGGGATCCTTTCCCTGCTTTCAACGGGAAAGAATTCCCGGCGTTCCCGTCGCATCTCAAGAGGAGGCACTCTCAACAGGAAAGGCGAGAGGAACTCCATGGTCGTACCACCATTCCAAGAGTCCCCCATATATCTCAGTCCATTCCAGAGGAACCTCTTTGCCCTGCACTGGCTCATCTTTCACGCCGAGGATCGACTCACACCACGGTGGCACGTGGGACAGACCTGTGGGAAAGCCTCGAGGGAAAGCCTCGAGGGAAAACCACAGATCCTTTGATCCACGCGACGGGAAGCGTGACATTGCTGCTACAGCCTGGAAGGAAAGCGCACGTGCATGCCCCCACTCGAGACGAGGCTTGACTCCCCTGGGGAGACTCCAGAAGTACCCAAAGATCCATGTCAGCCCCTGAGAGGAATCCTCGGTTCCGGCCCTGACTCCACACAAGGTTTTTGGCCCCGGTATCGACGGGAGAGGAATCCCGAGAGGCCCCTTAGCAACTCGCATGGGGACTGGCCTCTCCTGAGGCCACCAGGGCGGGTCCCTGAGGTCCCCGTCGTAACTCGAGAACACCTGCCGCAACTCGAGAAATTCCAGAATGTTCTCCCTTCCAGGCGAGATGAGGCCTATTTCCGATGAGGCGTCTGGAGACTAATGACACCTAACCTCTGGAGCTTCGAAAGGGTCTTTCACACCCTTGCTGCAACTCAAGAAGTTCACCACCATACCCGTCTCCACTCGAGAGGAAGCACGATGGTCCCGCCCACATCCAGAGGATCACCGTTTCCCCCTCGTAGCTCGATTGAGGGATCCTTTCCCTGCTTTCAACGGGAAAGAATTCCCGGCGTTCCCGTCGCATCTCAAGAGGAGGCACTCTCAACAGGAAAGGCGAGAGGAACTCCATGGTCGTACCACCATTCCAAGAGTCCCCCAGATGTCTCAGTCCATTCCAGAGGAACCTCTTTGCCCTGCAGTGGCTCATCTTTCACTCCGAGGATCGACTCACACCACGGTGGCACGTGGGACAGCCCTGTGGGAAAGCCTCGAGGGAAAACCACAGATCCTTTGATCCACGCGACGGGAAGCGTGACATTGCTGCTACAGCCTGGAAGGAAAGCGCACGTGCATGCCCCCACTCGAGACGAGGCCTGACTCCCCTGGGGAGACTCCAGAAGTACCCAAAGATCCATGTCAGCCCCTGAGAGGAATCCTCGGTTCCGGCCCTGACTCCACACAAGGTTTTTGGCCCCGGTATCGACGGGAGAGGAATCCCGAGAGGCCCCCTAGCAACTCGCATGGGGACTGGCCTCTCCTGAGGCCACCAGGGCGTGTCCCTGAGGTCCCGGTCGTAACTCGAGAACACCTGCCGCAACTCGAGAAAATCCAGGAAGTTCTCCCTTCCAGGCGAGATGAGGCCTATTTCCGATGAGGCGTCTGGAGTCAAATGATACCTAAACTCTGGAACTTCGAAAGGGTCTTTCACACCCTTGCTGCAAATCAAGAAGTTCACCACCATACCCGTCCCCACTCGAGAGGAAGCACGATGGTCCCGCCCACATCCAGAGGAGCCCCGTTTCCCCCTCGTAGCTCGAGATGAGGGATCCTTTCCCTGCTTTCAACGGGAAAGAATTCCCGGCGTTCCCGTCGCATCTCAAGAGGAGGCACTCTCAACAGGAAAGGCGAGAGGAACTCCATGGTCGTACCACCATTCCAAGAGTCCCCCAGATGTCTCAGTCCATTCCAGAGGAACCTCTTTGCCCTGCACTGGCTCATCTTTCACGCCGAGGATCGACTCACACCATGGTGGCACGTGGGACAGCCCTGTGGGAAAGCCTCGAGGGAAAACCACAGATCCTTTGATCCACGCGACGGGAAGCGTGACATTGCTGCTACAGCCTGGAAGGAAAGCGCACGTGCATGCCCCCACTCGAGACGAGGCCTGACTCCCCTGGGGAGACTCCAGAAGTACCCAAAGATCCATGTCAGCCCCTGAGAGGAATCCTCGGTTCCGGCCCTGACTCCACACAAGGTTTTTGGCCCCGGTATCGACGGGAGAGGAATCCCGAGAGGCCCCCTAGCAACTCGCATGGGGACTGGCCTCTCCTGAGGCCACCAGGGCGGGTCCCTGAGGTCCCCGTCGTAACTCGAGAACACCTGCCGCAACTCGAGAAAATCCAGGAAGTTCTCCCTTCCAGGCGAGATGAGGCCTATTTCCGATGAGGTGTCTGGAGACTAATGACACCTAACCTCTGGAACTTCGAAAGGGTCTTTCACACCCTTGCTGAAACTCAAGAAGTTCACCGCCATACCCGTCTCCACTCGAGAGGAAGCACGATGGTCCCGCCCACATCCAGAGGAGCCCCGTTTCCCCCTCGTAGCTCGAGATGAGTGATCCTTTCCCTGTTTTCAACGGGAAAGAATTCCCGGCGTTCCCGTCGCATCTCAAGAGGAGGCACTCTCAACAGGATAGGCGAGAGAAACTCCATGGTCGTACCACCATTCCAAGAGTCCCCCAGATATCTCAGTCCATTCCAGAGGAAACTCTTTGCCCTGCACTGGCTCATCTTTCACGCCGAGGATCGACTCACACCACGGTGGCACGTGGGACAGCCCTGTGGGAAAGCCTCGAGGGAAAGCCTCGAGGGAAAACCACAGATCCTTTGATCCACGCGACGGGAAGCGTGACATTGCTGCTACAGCCTGGAAGGAAAACGCACGTGCATGCCCCCACTCGAGACGAGGCCTGACTCCCCTGGAGAGACTCCAGAAGTACCCAAAGATCCATGTCAGCCCCTGAGAGGAATCCTCGGATCCGGCCCTCACTCCACACAAGGTTTTTGGCCCCGGTATCGACGGGAGAGGAATCCCGAGAGGCGCCCTAGCAACTCGCATGGGGACTGGCCTCTCCTGAGACAACCAGGGCGGGTCCCTGAGGTCCCCGTCGTAACTCGAGAACACCTGCCGCAACTCGAGAAAATCCAGGAAGTTCTCCCTTCCAGGCGAGATGAGGCCTATTTCCGATGAGGCGTCTGGAGACTAATGACACCTAACCTCTGGAACTTCGAAAGGGTCTTTCACACCCTTGCTGCATCTCAAGAAGTTCACCACCATACCCGTCTCCACTCGAGAGGAAGCACGATGGTCCCGCCCACATCCAGAGGAGCACCGTTTCCCCCTCGTAGCTCGAGATGAGGGATCCTTTCCCTGCTTTCAACGGGAAAGAATTCCCGGCGTTCCCGTCGCATCTCAAGAGGAGGCACTCTCAACAGGAAAGGCGAGAGGAACTCCATGGTCGTACCACCATTCCAAGAGTCCCCCAGATGTCTCAGTCCATTCCAGAGGAAGCTCTTTGCCCTGCACTGGCTCATCTTTGACGCCGAGGATCGACTCACACCACGGTGGCACGTGGGACAGCCCTGTGGGAAAGCCTCGAGGGAAAACCACAGATCATTTGATCCACGCGATGGGAAGCGTGACATTGCTGCTACAGCCTGGAAGGAAAGCGCACGTGCATGCCCCCACTCGAGACGAGGCCTGACTCCCCTTGGGAGACTCCAGAAGTACCCAAAGATCCATGTCAGCCCCTGAGAGGAATCCTCGGTTCCGGCCCTGACTCCACACAAGGTTTTTGGCCCCAGTATCGACGGGAGAGGAATCCCGAGAGGCCCCCTAGCAACTCGCATGGGGACTGGCCTCTCCTGAGGCCACCAGGGCGGGTCCCTGAGGTCCCCGTCGTAACTCGAGAACACCTGCCGCAACTCGAGAAAATCCAGGAAGTTCTCCCTTCCAGGCGAGATGAGGCCTATTTCCGATGAGGCGTCTGGAGACTAATGACACCTAACCTCTGGAACTTCGAAAGGGTCTTTCACACCCTTGCTGTGACTCAAGAAGTTCACCGCCATACCCGTCTCCACTCGAGAGGAAGCACGATGGTCCCGCCCACATCCAGAGGAGCCCCGTTTCCCCCTTGTAGCTCGAGATGAGGGATCCTTTCCCTGCTTTCAACGGGAAAGAATTTCCGGCGTTCCCGTCGCATCTCAAAAGGAGGCACTCTCAACAGGAAAGGCGAGAGGAACTCCATGGTCGTACCACCATTCCAAGAGTCCCCCAGATGTCTCAGTCCATTCCAGAGGAACCTCTTTTCCCTGCACTGGCTCATCTTTCACGCCGAGGATCGACTCACACCACGGTGGCACGTGGGACAGCCCTGTAGGAAAGCCTCGAGGGAAAACCACAGATCCTTTGATCCTCGCGACGGGAAGCGTGACATTGCTGCTACAGCCTGGAAGGAAAGCGCACGTGCATGCCCCCACTCGAGACAAGGCCTGACTCCGCTGGGGAGACTCCAGAAGTACCCAAAATCCATGTCAGCCCCTGACAGGAATCCTCGGTTCCGGCCCTGACTCCACACAAGGTTTTTGGCGCCGGTATCGACGGGAGAGGAATCCCCAGAGGCTCCCTAGCAACTCCCATGGGGACTGGCCTCTCCTGAGGCCACCAGGGCGGGTCCCTGAGGTCCCATTCGTAACTCGAGAACACCTGTCGCAACTCGAGAAAATCCAGGAAGTTCTCCCTTCCAGGCGAGATGAGGCCTATTTCCGATGAGGCGTCTGGAGACTAATGACACCTAACCTCTGGAACTTCGAAAGGGTCTTTCACACCCTTGCTACAACTCAAGAAGTTCACCGCCATACCCGTCTCCACTCGAGAGGAAGCACGATGGTCCCGCCCACATCCAGAGGAGCCCCGTTTCCCCCTCGTAGCTCGAGATGAGGGATCCTTTCCCTGCTTTCTACAGGAAAGAATTCCCGGCGTTCCCGTCGCATCTCAAGAGGAGGCACTCTCAACAGGAAAGGCGAGAGGAACTCCATGGTCGTACCACCATTTCAAGAGTCCCCCAGATGTCTCAGTCCATTCCAGAGGAAGCTCTTTGCCCTGCACTGGCTCATCTTTCACGCCGAGGATCGATTCACACCACGGTGGCACGTGGGACAGCCCTGTGGAAAAGCCTCGAGGGAAAACCACAGATCCTTTGATCCACGCGACGGGAAGCGTGACATTGCTGCTACAGCCTGGAAGGAAAGCGCACGTGCATGCCCCCACTCGAGACGAGGCCTGACTCCCCTGGGGAGACTCCAGAAGTACCCAAAGATCCATGTCAGCCCCTGAGAGGAATCCTCGGTTCCGGCCCTGACTCCACACAAGGTTTTAGGCCCCGGTATCGACGGGAGAGGAATCCCGAGAGGCCCCCTAGCAACTCGCATGGGGACTGGCCTCCCCTGAGGCCACCAGGGCGGGTCCCTGAGGTCCCCGTCCTAACTCAAGAACACCTGCCGCAACTCGAGAAAATCCAGGAAGTTCTCCCTTCCAGGCGAGATGAGGCCTATTTCCGATGAGGCGTCTGGAGACTAATGACACCTAACCTCTGGAACTACGAAAGGGTCTTTCACACCCTTGCTGCAACTCAAGAAGTTCACCGCCATACCCGTCTCCACTCGAGAGGAAGCACGATGGTCCCGCCCACATCCAGAGGAGCCCCGTTTCCCCCTCGTAGCTCGAGATGAGGGATCCTTTCCCTGCTTTCTACAGGAAAGAATTCCCGGCGTTCCCGTCGCATCTCAAGAGGAGGCACTCTCAACAGGAAAGGCGAGAGGAACTCCATGGTCGTACCACCATTTCAAGAGTCCCCCAGATGTCTCAGTCCATTCCAGAGGAAGCTCTTTGCCCTGCACTGGCTCATCTTTCACGCCGAGGATCGACTCACACCACGGTGGCACGTGGGACAGCCCTGTGGGAAAGCCTCAAGGGACAGCCTCGAGGGAAAACCACAGATCCTTTGATCCACGCGACGGGAAGCCTGACATTGCTGCTACAGCCTGGAAGGAAAGCTCACGTGCATGCCCCCACTCGAGACGAGGCCTGATTCCCCTGGGGAGACTCCAGAAGTACCCAGAGATCCATGTCAGCCCCTGAGAGGAATCCTCGGTTCCGGCCCTGACTCCACACAAGGTTTTTGGCCCCGGTATTGACGGGAGAGGAATCCCGAGAGGCCCCCTAGCAACTCGCATGGGGACTGGCCTCTCCTGAGGCCACCAGGGCGGGTCCCTGAGGTCCCCGTCGTAACTCGAGAACACCTGCCGCAACTCGAGAAAATCCAGGAAGTTCTCCCTTCCAGGCGAGATGAGGCCTATTTCCGATGAGCCGTCTGGAGACTAATGACACCTAACCTCTGGAACTTCGAAAGGGTCTTTCACACCCTTGCTGCAACTCAAGAAGTTCACCGCCATACCAGTCTCCACTCGAGAGGAAGCACGATGGTCCCGCCCACATCCAGAGGAGCCCCGTTTCCCCCTCGTAGCTCGAGATGAGGGATCCTTTCCCTGCTTTCAACGGGAAAGAATTCCCGGCGTTCCCGTCGCATCTCAAGAGGAGGCACTCTCAACAGGAAAGGCGAGAGGAACTCCATGGTCGTACCACCATTCCAAGAGTCCCCCACATGTCTCAGTCCATTCCAGAGGAAGCTCTTTGCCCTGCACTGGCTCATCTTTCACGCCGAGGATCGACTCACACCACGGTGGCACGTGGGACAGCCCTGTGGGAAAGCCTCGAGGGAAAGCCTCGAGGGAAAACCACAGATCCTTTGATCCACGCGTCGGGAAGCGTGACATTGCTGCTACAGCCTGGAAGGAAAGCGCACGTGCATGCCCCCACTCGAGACGAGGCCTGACTCCCCTGGGGAGACTCCAGAAGTACCCAAAGATCCATGTCAGCCCCTGAGAGGAATCCTCGGTTCCGGCCCTGACTGCACACAAGGTTTTTGGCCCCGGTATCGACGGGAGAGGAATCCCGAGAGGCCCCCTAGCAACTCGCATGGGGACTGGCCTCTCCTGAGGCCACCAGAGCGGGTCCCTGAGGTCCCCGTCGTAACTCGAGAACACCTGCCGCAACTCGAGAAAATCCAGGAAGTTCTCCCTTCCAGGCGAGATGAGGCCTATTTCCGATGAGGCGTCTGGAGACTAATGACACCTAACCTCTGGAACTTCGAAAGGGTCTTTCACACCCTTGCTGCAACTCAAGAAGTTCACCACCATACCCGTCTCCACTCGAGAGGAAGCACGATGGTCCCGCCCACATCCAGAGGATCCCCGTTTCCCCCTCGTAGCTCGAGATGAGGGATCCTTTTCCTGCTTTCAACGGGAAAGAATCCCCGGCGTTCCCGTCGCATCTCAAGAGGAGGCACTCTCAACAGGAAAGGCGAGAGGAACTCCATGGTCGTACCACCATTCCAAGAGTCCCCCAGATGTCTCAGTCCATTCCAGAGGAACCTCTTTGCCCTGCACTGGCTCATCTTTCACGCCGAGGATCGACTCACACCACGGTGGCACGTGGGACAGCCCTGTGGGATAGCCTCGAGGGAAAGCCTCGAGGGAAAACCACAGATCCTTTGATCCACGCGACGGGAAGGGTGACATTGCTGCTACAGCCTGGAAGGAAAGCGCACGTGCATGCCCCCACTCGAGACGAGGCCTGACTCCCCTGGGGAGACTCCAGAAGTACCCAAAGATCCATGTCAGCCCCTGAGAGGAATCCTCGGTTCCGGCCCTGACTCCACACAAGGTTTTTGGCCCCAGTATCGACGGGAGAGGAATCCCGAGAGGCCCCCTAGCAACTCGCATGGGGACTGGCCTCTCCTGAGGCCACCAGGGCGGGTCCCTGAGGTCCCCGTCGTAACTCGAGAACACCTGCCGCAACTCGAGAAAATCCAGGAAGTTCTCCCTTCCAGGCGAGATGAGGCCTATTTCCGATGAGGCGTCTGGAGACTAATGACACCTAACCTCTGGAACTTCGAAAGGGTCTTTCACACCCTTGCTGCGACTCAAGAAGTTCACCGCCATACCCGTCTCCACTCGAGAGGAAGCACGATGGTCCCGCCCACATCCAGAGGAGCCCCGTTTCCCCCTTGTAGCTCGAGATGAGGGATCCTTTCCCTGCTTTCAACGGGAAAGAATTCCCGGCGTTCCCGTCGCATCTCAAAAGGAGGCACTCTCAACAGGAAAGGCGAGAGGAACTCCATGGTCGTACCACCTTTCCAAGAGTCCCCCAGATGTCTCAGTCCATTCCAGAGGAACCTCTTTTCCCTGCACTGGCTCATCTTTCACGCCGAGGATCGACTCACACCACGGTGGCACGTGGGACAGCCCTGTAGGAAAGCCTGGAGGGAAAACCACAGATCCTTTGATCCACGCGACGGGAAGCGTGACATTGCTGCTACAGCGTGGAAGGAAAGCGCACGTGCATGCCCCCACTCGAGACGAGGCCTGACTCCCCTGGGGAGACTCCAGAATTACCCAAAGATCCATGTCAGCCCCTGAGAGGAATCCTCGGTTCCGGCCCTGACACCACACAAGGTTTTTGGCCCCAGTATCGACGGGAGAGGAATCCCGAGAGGCCCCCTAGCAACTCGCATGGGGACTGGCCTCTCCTGAGGCCACCAGCGCGGGTCCCTGAGGTCCCCGTCGTAACTCGAGAAGACCTGCCGCAACTCGAGAAAATCCAGGAAGTTCTCCCTTCCAGGCGAGATGAGGCCTATTTCCGATGAGGCGTCTGGAGACTAATGACACCTAACCTCTGGAACTTCGAAAGGGTCTTTCACACCCTTGCTGCAACTCAAGAAGTTCACCGCCATACCCGTCTCCACTCGAGAGGAAGCACGATGGTCCCGCCCACATCCAGAGGAGCCCCGTTTCCCCCTCGTAGCTCGAGATGAGGGATCCTTTCCCTGCTTTCAACGGGAAAGAATTGCCGGCGTTCCCGTCGCATCTCAAGAGGAGGCACTCTCAACAGGAAAGGCGAGAGGAACTCCATGGTCGTAACACCATTTCAAGAGTCCCCCAGATGTCTCAGTCCATTCCAAAGGAAGCTCTTTGCCCTGCACTGGCTCATCTTTCACGCCGAGGATCGACTCACACCACGGTGGCACGTGGGACAGCCCTGCGGGAAAGCCTAGAGGGAAAGCCTTGAGGGAAAACCACAGATCCTTTGATCCTCGCGACGGGAAGCGTGACATTGCTGCTACAGCCTGGAAGGAAAGCGCACGTGCATGCCCCCACTCGAGACGAGGCCTGACTCCCCTGGGGAGACTCCAGAAGTACCCAAAATCCATGTCAGCCCCTGACAGGAATCCTCGGTTCCGGCCCTGACTCCACACAAGGTTTTTGGCCCCGGTATCGTCGGGAGAGGAATCCCGAGAGGCCCCCTAGCAACTCCCATGGGGACTGGCCTCTCCTGAGGCCACCAGGGCGGGTCCCTGAGGTCCCCATCGTAACTCGAGAACACCTGTCGCAACTCGAGAAAATCCAGGAAGTTCTCCCTTCCAGGCGAGATGAGGCCTATTTCCGATGAGGCGTCTGGAGACTAATGACACCTAACCTCTGGAACTTCGAAAGGGTCTTTCACACCCTTGCTGCAACTCAAGAAGTTCACCGCCATACCCGTCTCCACTCGAGAGGAAGCACGATGGTCCCGCCCACATCCAGAGGAGCCCCGTTTCCCCCTCGTAGCTCGAGATGAGGGATCCTTTCCCTGCTTTCTACAGGAAAGAATTCCCGGCGTTCCCGTCGCATCTCAAGAGGAGGCACTCTCAACAGGAAAGGCGAGAGGAACTCCATGGTCGTACCACCATTTCAAGAGTCCCCCAGATGTCTCAGTCCATTCCAGAGGAAGCTCTTTGCCCTGCACTGGCTCATCTTTCACGCCGAGGATCGACTCACACCACGGTGGCACGTGGGACAGCCCTGTGGGATAGCCTCGAGGGAAAGCCTCGAGGGAAAACCACAGATCCTTTGATCCACGCGACGGGAAGGGTGACATTGCTGCTACAGCCTGGAAGGAAAGCGCACGTGCATGCCCCCACTCGAGACGAGGCCTGACTCCCCTGGGGAGACTCCAGAAGTACCCAAAGATCCATGTCAGCCCCTGAGAGGAATCCTCGGTTCCGGCCCTGACTCCACACAAGGTTTTTGGCCCCAGTATCGACGGGAGAGGAATCCCGAGAGGCCCCCTAGCAACTCGCATGGGGACTGGCCTCTCCTGAGGCCACCAGGGCGGGTCCCTGAGGTCCCCGTCGTAACTCGAGAACACCTGCCGCAACTCGAGAAAATCCAGGAAGTTCTCCCTTCCAGGCGAGATGAGTCCTATTTCCGATGAGGCGTCTGGAGACTAATGACACCTAACCTCTGGAACTTCGAAAGGGTCTTTCACACCCTTGCTGCGACTCAAGAAGTTCACCGCCATACCCGTCTCCACTCGAGAGGAAGCACGATGGTCCCGCCCACATCCAGAGGAGCCCCGTTTCCCCCTTGTAGCTCGAAATGAGGGATCCTTTCCCTGCTTTCAACGGGAAAGAATTCCCGGCGTTCCCGTCGCATCTCAAAAGGAGGCACTCTCAACAGGAAAGGCGAGAGGAACTCCATGGTCGTACCACCATTCCAAGAGTCCCCCAGATGTCTCAGTCCATTCCAGAGGAACCTCTTTTCCCTGCACTGGCTCATCTTTCACGCCGAGGATCGACTCACACCACGGTGGCACGTGGGACAGCCCTGTAGGAAAGCCTGGAGGGAAAACCACAGATCCTTTGATCCACGCGACGGGAAGCGTGACATTGCTGCTACAGCCTGGAAGGAAAGCGCACGTGCATGCCCCCACTCGAGACGAGGCCTGACTCCCCTGGGGAGACTCCAGAATTACCCAAAGATACATGTCAGCCCCTGAGAGGAATCCTCGGTTCCGGCCCTGACACCACACAAGGTTTTTGGCCCCAGTATCGACGGGAGAGGAATCCCGAGAGGCCCCCTAGCAACTCGCATGGGGACTGGCCTCTCCTGAGGCCACCAGCGCGGGTCCCTGAGGTCCCCGTCGTAACTCGAGAAGACCTGCCGCAACTCGAGAAAATCCAGGAAGTTCTCCCTTCCAGGCGAGATGAGGCCTATTTCCGATGAGGCGTCTGGAGACTAATGACACCTAACCTCTGGAACTTCGAAAGGGTCTTTCACACCCTTGCTGCAACTCAAGAAGTTCACCGCCATACCCGTCTCCACTCGAGAGGAAGCACGATGGTCCCGCCCACATCCAGAGGAGCCCCGTTTCCCCCTCGTAGCTCGAGATGAGGGATCCTTTCCCTGCTTTCAACGGGAAAGAATTGCCGGCGTTCCCGTCGCATCTCAAGAGGAGGCACTCTCAACAGGAAAGGCGAGAGGAACTCCATGGTCGTACCACCATTCCAAGAGTCCCCCAGATGTCTCAGTCCATTCCAAAGGAAGCTCTTTGCCCTGCACTGGCTCATCTTTCACGCCGAGGATCGACTCACACCACGGTGGCACGTGGGACAGCCCTGCGGGAAAGCCTCGAGGGAAAGCCTTGAGGGAAAACCACAGATCCTTTGATCCTCGCGACGGGAAGCGTGACATTGCTGCTACAGCCTGGAAGGAAAGCGCACGTGCATGCCCCCACTCGAGACGAGGCCTGACTCCCCTGGGGAGACTCCAGAAGTACCCAAAATCCATGTCAGCCCCTGACAGGAATCCTCGGTTCCGGCCCTGACTCCACACAAGGTTTTTGGCCCCGGTATCGACGGGAGAGGAATCCCGAGAGGCCCCCTAGCAACTCCCATGGGGACTGGCCTCTCCTGAGGCCACCTGGGCGGGTCCCTGAGGTCCCCATCGTAACTCGAGAACACCTGTCGCAACTCGAGAAAATCCAGGAAGTTCTCCCTTCCAGGCGAGATGAGGCCTATTTCCGATGAGGCGTCTGGAGACTAATGACACCTAACCTCTGGAACTTCGAAAGGGTCTTTCACACCCTTGCTGCAACTCAAGAAGTTCACCGCCATACCCGTCTCCACTCGAGAGGAAGCACGATGGTCCCGCCCACATCCAGAGGAGCCCCGTTTCCCCCTCGTAGCTCGAGATGAGGGATCCTTTCCCTGCTTTCTACAGGAAAGAATTCCCGGCGTTCCCGTCGCATCTCAAGAGGAGGCACTCTCAACAGGAAAGGCGAGAGGAACTCCATGGTCGTACCACCATTTCAAGAGTCCCCCAGATGTCTCAGTCCATTCCAGAGGAAGCTCTTTGCCCTGCACTGGCTCATCTTTCACGCCGAGGATCGACTCACACCACGGTGGCACGTGGGACAGCCCTGTGGAAAAGCCTCGAGGGAAAACCACAGATCCTTTGATCCACGCGACGGGAAGCGTGACATTGCTGCTACAGCCTGGAAGGAAAGCGCACGTGCATGCCCCCACTCGAGACGAGGCCTGACTCCCCTGGGGAGACTCCAGAAGTACCTAAAGATCCATGTCAGCCCCTGAGAGGAATCCTCGGTTCCGGCCCTGACTCCACACAAGGTTTTTGGACCCGGTATCGACGGGAGAGGAATCCCGAGAGGCCCCCTAGCAACTCGCATGGGGACTGGCCTCTCCTGAGGCCACCAGGGCGGGTCCCTGAGGTCCCCGTCCTAACTCAAGAACACCTGCCACAATTCGAGAAAATCCAGGAAGTTCTCCCTTCCAGGCGAGATGAGGCCTATTTCCGATGAGGCGTCTGGAGACTAATGACACCTAACCTCTGGAACTTCGAAAGGGTCTTTCACACCCTTGCTGCAACTCAAGAAGTTCACCGCCATACCCGTCTCCACTCGAGAGGAAGCACGATGGTCCCGCCCACATCCAGAGGAGCCCCGTTTACCCCTCGTAGCTCGAGATGAGGGATCCTTTCCCTGCTTTCTACAGGAAAGAATTCCCGGCGTTCCCGTCGCATCTCAAGAGGAGGCACTCTCAACAGGAAAGGCGAGAGGAACTCCATGGTCGTACCACCATTTCAAGAGTCCCCCAGATGTCTCAGTCCATTCCAGAGGAAGCTCTTTGCCCTGCACTGGCTCATCTTTCACGCCGAGGATCGACTCACACCACGGTGGCACGTGGGACAACCCTGTGGGAAAGCCTCAAGGGACAGCCTCGAGGGAAAACCACAGATCCTTTGATCCACGCGACGGGAAGCCTGACATTGCTGCTACAGCCTGGAAGGAAAGCTCACGTGCATGCCCCCACTCGAGACGAGGCCTGATTCCCCTGGGGAGACTCCAGAAGTACCCAAAGATCCATGTCAGCCCCTGAGAGGAATCCTCGGTTCCGGCCCTGACTCCACACAAGGTTTTTGGCCCCGGTATTGACGGGAGAGGAATCCCGAGAGGCCCCCTAGCAACTCGCATGGGGACTGGCCTCTCCTGAGGCCACCAGGGCGGGTCCCTGAGGTCCCCGTCGTAACTCGAGAACACCTGCCGCAACTCGAGAAAATCCAGGAAGTTCTCCCTTCCAGGCGAGATGAGGCCTATTTCCGATGAGGCGTCTGGAGACTAATGACACCTAAGCTCTGGAACTTCGAAAGGGTCTTTCACACCCTTGCTGCAACTCAACAAGTTCCCCGCCATACCCGTCTCCACTCGAGAGGAAGCACGATGGTCTCGCCCACATCCAGAGGAGCCCCGTTTCCCCCTCGTAGCTCGAGATGAGGGATCCTTTCCCTGCTTTCAACGGGAAAGAATTCCCGGCGTTCCCGTCGCATCTCAAGAGGAGGCACTCTCAACAGGAAAGTCGAGAGGAACTCCATGGTCGTACCACCATTCCAAGAGTCCCCCAGATGTTTCAGTCCATTCCAGAGGAACCTCTTTGCCCTGCACTGGCTCATCTTTCACGCCGAGAATCGACTCACACCACGGTGGCACGTGGGACAGCCCTGTGGGAAAGCCTCGAGGGAAAGCCTCGAGGGAAAACCACAGATCCTTTGATCCACGCGTCGGGAAGTGTGACATTGCTGCTACAGCCTGGAAGGAAAGCGCACGTGCATGCCCCCACTCGAGACGAGGCCTGACTCCCCTGGGGAGACTCCAGAAGTACCCAAAGATCCATGTCATCCCCTGAGAGGAATCCTCGGTTCCGGCCCTGACTGCACACAAGGTTTTTGGCCCCGGTATCGACGGGAGAGGAATCCCGAGAGGCCCCCTAGCAACTCGCATGGGGACTGGCCTCTCCTGAGGCCACCAGAGCGGGTCCCTGAGGTCCCCGTCGTAACTCGAGAACACCTGACGCAACTCGAGAAAATCCAGGAAGTTTTCCCTTCCAGGCGAGATGAGGCCTATTTCCGATGAGGCGTCTGGAGACTAATGACACCTAACCTCAGGAACTTCGAAAGGGTCTTTCACACCCTTGCTGCAACTCAAGAAGTTCACCACCATACCCGTCTCCACTCGGGAGGAAGCACGATGGTCCCGCCCACATCCAGAGGAGCCCCGTTTCCCCCTCGTAGCTCGAGATGAGGGATCCTTTCCCTGCTTTCAACGGGAAAGAATTCCCGGCGTTCCCGTCGCATCTCAAGAGGAGGCACTCTCAACAGGAAAGGCGAGAGGAACTCCATGGTCGTACCACCATTCCAAGAGTCCCCCAGATGTCTCAGTCCATTCCAGAGGAACCTCTTTGCCCTGCACTGGCTCATCTTTCACGCCGAGGATCGACTCACACCACGGTGGCACGTGGGACAGCCCTGTGGGAAAGCCTCGAGGGAAAGCCTCGAGGGAAAACCACAGATCCTTTGATCCACGCGACGGGAAGCGTGACATTGCTGCTACAGCGTGGAAGGAAAGCGCACGTGCATGCCCCCACTCGAGACGAGGCCTGACTCCCCTGGGGAGACTCCAGAAGTACCCAAAGATCCATGTCAGCCCTTGAGAGGATTCCTCGGTTCCGGCCCTGACTCCACACAAGGTTTTTGGCCCCGGTATCGACGGGAGAGGAATCCCGAGAGGCCCCCTAGCAACTCGCATGGGGACTGGCCTCTCCTGAGGCCACCAGGGCGGGTCCCTGAGGTCCCCGTCGTAACTCGAGAACACCTGCCGCAACTCGAGAAAATCCAGGAAGTTCTCCCTTCGAGGCGAGATGAGGCCTATTTCCGATGAGGCGTCTGGAGACTAATGACACCTAACCTCTGGAACTTCGAAAGGGTCTTTCACACCCTTGCTGCAACTCAAGAAGTTCACCACCATACCCGTCTCCACTCGAGAGGAAGCACGATGGTCCCGCCCACATCCAGAGGATCCCCGTTTCCCCCTCGTAGCTCGAGATGAGGGATCCTTTTCCTGCTTTCAACGGGAAAGAATTCCCGGCGTTCCCGTCGCATCTCAAGAGGAGGCACTCTCAACAGGAAAGGCGAGAGGAACTCCATGGTCGTACCACCATTCCAAGAGTCCCCCAGATGTCTCAGTCCATTCCAGAGGAACCTCTTTGCCCTGCACTGGCTCATGTTTCACGCCGAGGATCGACTCACACCACGGTGGCACGTGGGACAGCCCTGTGGGAAAGCCTCGAGGGAAAGCCTCGAGGGAAAACCACAGATCCTTTGATCCACGCGACGGGAAGCGTGACATTGCTGCTACAGCCTGGAAGGAAAGCGCACGTGCATGCCCCCACTCGAGACGAGGCCTGACTCCCCTGGGGAGACTCCAGAAGTACCCAAAGATCCATGTCAGCCCCTGAGAGGAATCCTCGGTTCTGGCCCTGACTCCACACAAGGTTATTGGCCCCGGTATCGACGGGAGAGGAATCCCGAGAGGCCCCCTCGCAACTCGCATGGGGACTGGCCTATCCTGAGGCCACCAGGGCGGGTCCCTGAGGTCCCCGTCGTAACTCGAGAACACCTGCCGCAACTCGAGAAAATCCAGGAAGTTCTCCCTTCCAGGAGAGATGAGGCCTATTTCCGATGAGGCGTCTGGAGACTAATGACACCTAACCTCTGGAACTTCGAAAGGGTCTTTCACACCCTTGCTGCAATTCAAGAAGTTCACCACCATACCCGTCTCCACTCGAGAGGAAGCACGATGGTCCCGCCCACATCCAGAGGATCCCCGTTTCCCCCTCGTAGCTCGAGATGAGGGATCCTTTTCCTGCTTTCAACGGGAAAGAATCCCCGGCGTTCCCGTCGCATCTCAAGAGGAGGCACTCTCAACAGGAAAGGCGAGAGGAACTCCATGGTCGTACCACCATTCCAAGAGTCCCCCAGATGTCTCAGTCCATTCCAGAGGAACCTCTTTGCCCTGCACTGGCTCATCTTTCACGCCGAGGATCGACTCACACCACGGGGGCACGTGGGACAGCCCTGTGGGAAAGCCTCGAGGGAAAGCCTCGAGGGAAAACCAGAGATCCTTTGATCCACGCGACGGGAAGCGTGACATTGCTGCTACAGCCTGGAAGGAAAGCGCACGTGCATGCCCCGACTCGAGACGAGGCCTGACTCCCCTGGGGAGACTCCAGAAGTACCCAAAGAACCATGTCAGCCCCTGAGAGGAATCCTCGGTTCCGGCCCTGACTCCACACAAGGTTTTTGGCCCCGGTATCGACGGGAGAGGAATCCCGAGAGGCCCCCTAGCAACTCGCATGGGGACTGGCCTATCCTGAGGCCACCAGGGCGAGTCCCTGAGGTCCCCGTCGTAACTCGAGAACACCTGCCGCAACTCGAGAAAATCCAGGAAGTTCTCCCTTCCAGGCGAGATGAGGCCTATTTCCGATGAGGCGTCTGGAGACTAATGACACCTAACCTCTGGAACTTCGAAAGGGTCTTTCACACCCTTGCTGCAACTTAAGAAGTTCACCACCATACCCGTCTCCACTTGAGAGGAAGCACGATGGTCCCGCCCACATCCAGAGGATCCCCGTTTCCCCCTCGTAGCTCGATATGAGGGATCCTTTCCCTGCTTTCAACGGGAAAGAATTCCCGGCGTTCCCGTCGCATCTCAAGAGGAGGCACTCTCAACAGGAAAGGCGAGAGGAACTCCATGGTCGTACCACCATTCCAAGAGTCCCCCAGATGTCTCAGTCCATTCCAGAGGAACCTCTTTGCCCTGCAGTGGCTCATCTTTCACTCCGAGGATCGACTCACACCACGGTGGCACGTGGGACAGCCCTGTGGGAAAGCCTCGAGGGAAAACCACAGATCCTTTGATCCACGCGACGGGAAGCGTGACATTGCTGCTACAGCCTGGAAGGAAAGCGCACGTGCATGCCCCCACTCGAGACGAGGCCTGACTCCCCTGGGGAGACTCCAGAAGTACCCAAAGAACCATGTCAGCCCCTGAGAGGAATCCTCGGTTCCGGCCCTGACTCCACACAAGGTTTTTGGCCCCGGTATCGACGGGAGAGGAATCCCGAGAGGCCCCCTAGCAACTCGCATGGGGACTGGCCTATCCTGAGGCCACCAGGGCGAGTCCCTGAGGTCCCCGTCGTAACTCGAGAACACCTGCCGCAACTCGAGAAAATCCAGGAAGTTCTCCCTTCCAGGCGAGATGAGGCCTATTTCCGATGAGGCGTCTGGAGACTAATGACACCTAACCTCTGGAACTTCGAAAGGGTCTTTCACACCCTTGCTGCAACTTAAGAAGTTCACCACCATACCCGTCTCCACTTGAGAGGAAGCACGATGGTCCCGCCCACATCCAGAGGATCCCCGTTTCCCCCTCGTAGCTCGATATGAGGGATCCTTTCCCTGCTTTCAACGGGAAAGAATTCCCGGCGTTCCCGTCGCATCTCAAGAGGAGGCACTCTCAACAGGAAAGGCGAGAGGAACTCCATGGTCGTACCACCATTCCAAGAGTCACCCAGATGTCTCAGTCCATTCCAGAGGAACCTCTTTGCCCTGCAGTGGCTCATCTTTCACTCCGAGGATCGACTCACACCACGGTGGCACGTGGGACAGCCCTGTGGGAAAGCCTCGAGGGAAAACCACAGATCCTTTGATCCACGCGACGGGAAGCGTGACATTGCTGCTACAGCCTGGAAGGAAAGCGCACGTGCATGCCCCCACTCGAGACGAGGCCTGACTCCCCTGGGGAGACTCCAGAAGTACCCAAAGATCCATGTCAGCCCCTGAGAGGAATCCTCGGTTCCGGCCCTGACTCCACACAAGGTTTTTGGCCCCGGTATCGACGGGAGAGGAATCCCGAGAGGCCCCCTAGCAACTCGCATGGGGACTGGCCTCTCCTGAGGCCACCAGGGCGTGTCCCTGAGGTCCCCGTCGTAACTCGAGAACACCTGCCGCAACTCGAGAAAATCCAGGAAGTTCTCCCTTCCAGGCGAGATGAGGCCTATTTCCGATGAGGCGTCTGGAGTCTAATGACACCTAAACTCTGGAACTTCGAAAGGGTCTTTCACACCCTTGCTGCAACTCAAGAAGTTCACCACCATACCCGTCTCCACTCGAGAGGAAGCACGATGGTCCCGCCCACATCCAGAGGAGCCCCGTTTCCCCCTCATAGCTCGAGATGAGGGATCCTTTCCCTGCTTTCAACGGGAAAGAATTCCCGGCGTTCCCGTCGCATCTCAAGAGGAGGCACTCTCAACAGGAAAGGCGAGAGAAACTCCATGGTCGTACCACCATTCCAAGAGTCCCCCAGATATCTCAGTCCATTCCAGAGGAACCTCTTTGCCCTGCACTGGCTCATCTTTCACGCCGAGGATCGACTCACACCACGGTGGCACGTGGGACAGCCCTGTGGGAAATCCTCGAGGGAAAGCCTCGAGGGAAAACCACAGATCCTTTGATCCACGCGACGGGAAGCGTGACATTGCTGCTACAGCCTGGAAGGAAAACGCACGTGCATGCCCCCACTCGAGACGAGGCCTGACTCCCCTGGGGAGACTCCAGAAGTACCCAAAGATCCATGTCAGCCCCTGAGAGGAATCCTCGGTTCCGGCCCTCACTCCACACAAGGTTTTTGGCCCCGGTATCGACGGGAGAGGAATCCCGAGAGGCGCCCTAGCAACTCGCATGGGGACTGGCCTCTCCTGAGGCCACCAGGGCGGGTCCCTGAGGTCCCCGTCGTAACTCGAGAACACCTGCCGCAACTCGAGAAAATCCAGGAAGTTCTCCCTTCCAGGCGAGATGAGGCCTATTTCCGATGAGGCGTCTGGAGACTAATGACACCTAACCTCTGGAACTTCGAAAGGGTCTTTCACACCCTTGCTGCAACTCAAGAAGTTCACCACCATACCCGTCTCCAATCGAGAGGAAGCACGATGGTCCCGCCTACATCCAGAGGAGCCCCGTTTCCACCTCGTAGCTCGAGATGAGGGATCCTTTCCCTGCTTTCAACGGGAAAGAATTCCCGGCGTTCCCGTCGCATCTCAAGAGGAGGCACTCTCAACAGGAAAGGCGAGAGGAACTCCATGGTCGTACCACCATTCCAAGAGTCCCCCAGATGTCTCAGTCCATTCCAGAGGAACCTCTTTGCCCTGCACTGGCTCATCTTTCACGCCGAGGATCGACTCACACCACGGTGGCACGTGGGACAGACCTGTGGGAAAGCCTCGAGGGAAAGCCTCGAGGGAAAACCACAGATCCTTTGATCCACGCGATGGGAATCGTGACATTGCTGCTACAGCCTGGAAGGAAAGCGCACGTGCATGCCCCCACTCGAGACGAGGCCTGACTCCCCTGGGGAGACTCCACAAGTACCCAAAGATCCATGTCAGCCCCTGAGAGGAATCCTCGGTTCCGGCCCTGACTCCACACAAGGTTTTTGGCCCCGGTATCGACGGGAGAGGAATCCCGAGAGGCCCCCTAGCAACTCGCATGGGGACTGGCCTCTCCTGAGGCCACCAGGGCGGGTCCCTGAGGTCCCCGTCGTAACTCGAGAACACCTGCCGCAACTCGAGAAAATCCAGGAAGTTCTCCCTTCCAGGCGAGATGAGGCCTATTTCCGATGAGGCGTCTGGAGACTAATGACACCTAACCTCTGGAACTTCGAAAGGGTCTTTCACACCCTTGCTGAAACTCAAGAAGTTCACCGCCATACCCGTCTCCACACGAGAGGAAGCACGATGGTCCCGCCCACATCCAGAGGAGACCCGTTTCCCCCTCGGAGCTCGAGATGAGGGATCCTTTCACTGCTTTCAACGGGAAAGAATTCCCGGCGTTCCCGTCGCATCTCAAGAGGAGGCACTCTCAACAGGAAAGGCGAGAGAAACTCCATGGTCGTACCACCATTCCAAGAGTCCCCCAGATATCTCAGTCCATTCCAGAGGAACCTCTTTGCCCTGCACTGGCTCATCTTTCACGCCGAGGATCGACTCACACCACGGTGGCACGTGGGACAGCCCTGTGGGAAAGCCTCGAGGGAAAGCTTCGAGGGAAAACCACAGATCCTTTGATCCACGCGACGGGAAGCGTGACATTGCTGCTACAGCCTGGAAGGAAAGCGCACGTGCATGCCCCCACTCGAGACGAGGCCTGACTCCCCTGGGGAGACTCCAGAAGTATCCAAAGATCCATGTCAGCCCCTGAGAGGAATCCTCGGTTCCGGCCCTGACTCCACACAAGGTTTTTGGCCCCGGTATCGACGGGAGAGGAATCCCGAGAGGCCCCCTAGCAACTCGCATGGGGACTGGCCTCTCCTGAGGCCACCAGGGCGGGTCCCTGAGGTCCCCGTCGTAACTCGAGAACACCTGCCGCAACTCGAGAAAATCCAGGAAGTTCTCCCTTCCAGGCGAGATGAGGCCTATTTCCGATGAGCCGTCTGGAGACTAATGACACCTAACCTCTGGAACTTCGAAAGGGTATTTCACACCCTTGCTGCAACTCAAGAAGTTCACCACCATACCCGTCTCCACTCGAGAGGAAGCACGATGGTCCCGCCCACATCCAGAGGAGCCCCGTTTCCCCCTTGTAGCTCGAGATGAGGGATCCTTTCCCTGCTTTCAACGGGAAAGAATTCCCAGCGTTCCCGTCGCATCTCAAGAGGAGGCACTCTCAACAGGAAAGGCGAGAGGAACTCCATGGTCGTACCACCATTCCAAGAGTCCCCCAGATGTCTCAGTCCATTCCAGAGGAACCTCTTTTCCCTGCACTGGCTCATCTTTCACGCCGAGGATCGACTCACACCACGGTGGCACGTGGGACAGCCCTGTGGGAAAGCCTCGAGGGAAAACCACAGATCCTTTGATCCACGCGACGGGAAGCGTGACATTGCTGCTACAGCCTGGAAGGAAAGCGCACGTGCATGCCCCCACTCGAGACGAGGCCTGACTCCCCTGGGGAGACTCCAGAATTACCCAAAGATCCATGTCAGCCCCTGAGAGGAATCCTCGGTTCCGGCCCTGACACCACACAAGGTTTTTGGCCCCAGTATCGACGGGAGAGGAATCCCGAGAGGCCCCCTAGCAAATCGCATGGGGACTGGCCTCTCCTGAGGCCACCAGCGCGGGTCCCTGAGGTCCCCGTCGTAACTCGAGAACACCTGCCGCAACTCGAGAAAATCCAGGAAGTTCTCCCTTCCAGGCGAGATGAGGCCTATTTCCGATGAGGCGTCTGGAGACTAATGACACCTAACCTCTGGAACTTCCAAAGGGTCTTTCACACCCTTGCTGCAACTCAAGAAGTTCACCGCCATACCCGTCTCCACTCAAGAGGAAGCACGATGGTCCCGCCCACATCCAGAGGAGCCCCGTTTCCCCCTCGTAGCTCGAGATGAGGGATCCTTTCCCTGCTTTCAACGGGAAAGAATTGCCGGCGTTCCCGTCGCATCTCAAGAGGAGGCACTCTCAACAGGAAAGGCGAGAGGAACTCCATGGTCGTACCACCATTTCAAGAGTCCCCCAGATGTCTCAGTCCATTCCAAAGGAAGCTCTTTGCCCTGCACTGGCTCATCTTTCACGCCGAGGATCGACTCACACCTCGGTGGCACGTGGGACAGCCCTGCGGGAAAGCCTCGAGGGAAAGCCTTGAGGGAAAACCACAGATCCTTTGATCCTCGCGACGGGAAGCGTGACATTGCTGCTACAGCCTGGAAGGAAAGCGCACGTGCATGCCCCCACTCGAGACGAGGCCTGAGTCCCCTGGGGAGACTCCAGAAGTACCCAAAATCCATGTCAGCCCCTGAGAGGAATCCTCGGTTCCGGCCCTGACTCCACACAAGGTTTTTGGCCCCCGTATCGACGGGAGAGGTATCCCGAGAGGCCCCCTAGCAACTCCCATGGGGACTGGCCTCTCCTGAGGCCACCAGGGCGGGTCCCTGAGGTCCCCATCGTAACTCGAGAACACCTGTCGCAACTCGAGAAAATCCAGGAAGTTCTCCCTTCCAGGCGAGATGAGGCCTATTTCCGATGAGGCGTCTGGAGACTAATGACACCTAACCTCTGGAACTTCGAAAGGGTCTTTCACACCCTTGCTGCAACTCAAGAAGTTCACGGCCATACCCGTCTCCACTCGAGAGGAAGCATGATGGTCCCGCCCACATCCAGAGGATCCCCGTTTCCCCCTCGTAGCTCGAGATGAGGGATCCTTTCCCTGCTTTCTACGGGAAAGAATTCACGGCGTTCCCGTTGCATCTCAAGAGGAGGCACTCTCAACAGGAAAGGCGAGAGTAACTCCATGGTCGTACCACCATTTCAAGAGTCCCCCAGATGTCTCAGTCCATTCCAGAGGAACCTCTTTGCCCTGCACTGGCTCATCTTTCACGCCGAGGATCGACTCACTCCACGGTGGCACTTGGGACAGCCCTGTGGGAAAGCTTCGAGGGAAAGCCTCGAGGGAAAACCACAGATCCTTTGATCCACGCGACGGGAAGCGTGACATTGCTGCTACAGCCTGGAAGGAAAGCGCACGTGCATGCCCCCACTCGAGAAGAGGCCTGACTCCCCTGGGGAGACTCCAGAAGTACCCAAAGATCCATGTCAGCCCCTGAGAGGAATCCTCGGTTCCGGCCCTGACTCCACACAAGGTTTTTGGCCCCGGTATCGACGGGAGAGGAATCCCGAGAGGCCCCTTAGCAACTCGCATGGGGACTGGCCGTTCCTGATGCCACCAGGGCGGGTCCCTGAGGTCCCCGTCGTAACTCGAGAACACCTGCCGCAACTCGAGAAAATCCAGGAAGTTCTAGCTTCCAGGCGAGATGAGGCCTATTTCCGATGAGGTGTCTGGAGACTAATGACACCTAACCTCTGGAACTTCGAAAGGGTCTTTCACACCCTTGCTGCAACTCAGGAAGTTCACCACCAAACCCGTCTCCACTCGAGAGGAAGCACGATGGTCCCGCCCACATCCAGAGGATCCCCGTTTTCCCCTCGTAGCTCGAGATGAGGAATCCTTTTCCTGCTTTCAACGGGAAAGAATCCCCGGCGTTCCCGTCGCATCTCAAGAGGAGGCACTCTCAACAGGAAAGGCGAGAGGAACTCCATGGTCGTACCACCATTCCAAGAGTCCCCCAGATGTCTCAGTCCATTCCAGAGGAACCTCTTTGCCCTGCACTGGCTCATCTTTCACGCCGAGGATCGACTCACACCACGGTGGCACGTGGGACAGCCCTGTGGGAAAGCCTCGAGGGAAAGCCTCGAGGGAAAACCACAGATCCTTTGATCCACGCGACGGGAAGCGTGACATTGCTGCTACAGCCTGGAAGGAAAGCGCACGTGCATGCCCCCACTCGAGACGAGGCCTGACTCCCCTGGGGAGACTCCAGAAGTACCCAAAGATCCATGTCAGCCCCTGAGAGGAATCCTCGGTTCCGGCCCTGACTGCACACAAGGTTTTTGGCCCCGGTATCGACGGGAGAGGAATCCCGAGAGGCCCCCTAGCAACTCGCATGGGGACTGGCCTCTCCTGAGGCCACCAGGGCGGGTCCCTGAGGTCCCCGTCGTAACTCGAGAACACCTGCCGCAACTCGAGAAAATCCAGGAAGTTCTCCCTTCCAGGCGAGATGAGGCCTATTTCCGATGAGGCGTCTGGAGACTAATGACACGTAACCTCTGGAACTTCGAAAGGGTCTTTCACACCCTTGCTGCAACTCAAGAAGTTCACCGCCATACCCGTCTCCACTCGAGAGGAAGCACGATGGTCCCGCCCACATCCAGAGGAGCCCCGTTTCCCCCTCGTAGCTCGAGATGAGGGATCCTTTCCCTGCTTTCAACGGGAAAGAATTCCCGGCGTTCCCGTCGCATCTCAAGAGGAGGCACTCTCAACAGGAAAGGCGAGAGGAACTCCATGGTCGTACCACCATTCCAAGAGTCCCCCATATGTCTCAGTCCATTCCAGAGGAACCTCTTTGCCCTGCACTGGCTCATCTTTCACGCCGAGGATCGACTCACACCACGGTGGCACGTGGGACAGCCCTGTTGGAAAGCCTGGAGGGAAATCCTCGAAGGAAACACACAGATCCTTTGATCCACGCGACGGGAAGCGTGACATTGCTGCTACAGCCTGGAAGGAAAGCGCACGTGCATGCCCCCACTCGAGACGAGGCCTGACTCCCCTGGGGAGACTCCACAAGTACCCAAAGATCCATGTCACCCGTGAGAGGAATCCTCGGTTCCGGCCCTGACTCCACACAAGGTTTTTGGCCCCGGTATTGACGGGAGAGGAATCCCGAGAGGCCCCCTAGCAACTCGCATGGGGACTGGCCTCTCCTGAGGCCACCAGGGCGGGTCCCTGAGGTCCCCGTCGTAACTCGAGAACACCTGCCGCAACTCGAGAAAATCCAGGAAGTTCTCCCTTCCAGGCGAGATGAGGCCTATTTCCGATGAGGCGTCTGGAGACTAATGACACCTAACCTCTGGAACTTCGAAAGGGTCTTTCACACCGTTGCTGCAACTCAAGAATTTCACCGCCATACCCGTCTCCACTCGAGAGGAAGCACGATGGTCCCGCCCACATCCAGAGGAGCCCCGTTTCCCCCTCGTAGCTCGAGATGAGGGATCCTTTCCCTGCTTTCAACGGGAAAGAATTCCCGGCGTTCCCGTCGCATCTCAAGAGGAGGCACTCTCAACAGGAAAGGCGAGGGGAACTCCTTGTTCGTACCACCACTCCAAGAGTCCCCCAGATGTCTCAGTCCATTCCAGAGGAACCTCTATGCCCTGCACTGGCTCATCTTTCACGCCGAGGATCGACTCACACCACGGTGGCACGTGGGACAGCCCTGTTGGAAAGCCTCGGGGGAAAGCCTCGAAGGAAACACACAGATCCTTTGATTTACGCGACGGGAAGCGTGACATTGCTGCTACAGCCTGGAAGGAAAGCGCACGTGCATGCCCCCACTCGAGACGAGGCCTGACTCCCCTGGGGAGACTCCACAAGTACCCAAAGATCCATGTCACCCGTGAGAGGAATCCTCGGTTCCGGCCCTGACTCCACACAAGGTTTTTGGCCCCGGTATCGACGGGAGAGGAATCCCGAGAGGCCCCCTAGCAACTCGCATGGGGACTGGCCGATCCTGAGGCCACCAGGGCGGGTCCCTGAGGTCCCCGTCGTAACTCGAGAACACCTGCCGCAACTCGAGAAAATCCAGGAAGTTCTCCCTTCCAGGCGAGATGAGGCCTATTTCCGATGAGGCGTCTGGAGACTAATGACACCTAACCTCTGGAACTTCGGAAGGGTCTTTCACACCGTTGCTGCAACTCAAGAAGTTCACCGCCATACCCGTCTCCACTCGAGAGGAAGCACGATGGTCCCGCCCACATCCAGAGGAGCCCCGTTTCCCCCTCGTAGCTCGAGATGAGGGATCCTTTACCTGCTTTCAATGGGAAAGAATTCCCGGCGTTCCCGTCGCATCTCAAGAGGAGGCACTCTCAACAGGAAAGGCGAGAGGAACTCCATGGTCGTACCACCATTCCAAGAGTCCCCCAGATGTCTCAGTCCATTCCAGAGGAACCTCTTTGCCCTGCACTGGCTCATCTTTCACGCCGAGGATCGTCTCACACCACGGAGGCACGTGGGACAGCCCTGTGGGAAAGCCTCGAGGGAAAGCCTCGAGGGAAAACCACAGATCCTTTGATCCACGCGATGGCAAGCGTGACATTGCTGCTACAGCCTGGAAGGAAAGCGCACATGCATGCCCCCACTCGAGACGAGGCCTGACTCCCCTGGGGAGACTCCAGAAGTACGCACAGTTCCATGTCAGCCCCTGAGAGGAATGCTCGGTTCCGGCCCTGACTCCACACAAGGTTTTTGGCCCCGGTATCGATGGGAGAGGAATCCTGAGAGGCCCCCTAGCAACTCGCATGGGGACTGGCCTCTCCTGAGGCCACCAGGGCGGGTCCCTGAGGTCCCCGTCGTAACTCGAGAACACCTGCCGCAACTCGAGAAAATCCAGGAAGTTCTCCCTTCCAGGCGAGATGAGGCCTATTTCCGATGAGGCGTCTGGAGACTAATGACACCTAACCTCTGGAACTTCGAAATGGTCTTTCACACCCTTGCTGCAACACAAGAAGTTCGCCGCCATACCCGTCTCCACTCGAGAGGAAGCACGATGGTCCCTCCCACATCCAGAGGAGCCGCGTTTCCCCCTCGTAGCTCGAGATGAGGGATCCTTTCCCTGCTTTCAACGGGAAAGAATTCCCGGCGTTCCCGTCGCATCTCAAGAGGAGGCACTCTCAACAGGAAAGGCGAGAGGAACTCCATGGTCGTACCACCATTCCAAGAGTCCCCCAGATGTCTCAGTCCATTCCAGAGGAACCTCTTTGCCCTGCACTGGCTCATCTTTCACGCCGAGGATCGACTCACACCACGATGGCACGTGGGACAGCCCTGTGGGAAAGCCTCGAGGGAAAGCCTCGAGGGAAAACCACAGATCCTTTGATCCAGGCGACGGGAAGCGTGACATTGCTGCTACAGCCAGGAAGGAAAGCGCACGTGCATGCCCCCACTCGAGACGAGGTCTGACTACCGTGGGGAGACTCCAGAAGTACCCAAAGATCCATATCACCCCTGAGAGGAATCCTCGGTTCCGGCCCTGACTCCACACAAGGTTTTTGGCCCCGGTATCGACGGGAGAGGAATCCCGAGAGGCCCCCTAGCAACTCGCATGGGGACTGGCCGTTCCTGAGGCCACCAGGGAGGGTCCCTGAGGTCCCCGTCGTAACTCGAGAACACCTGCCGCAACTCGAGAAAATCCAGGAAGTTCTCCCTTCCAGGCGAGATGAGGCCTATTTCCAATGAGGCGTCTGGAGACTAATGACACCTAACCTCTGAAACTTCGAAAGGGTCTTTCACACCCTTGCTGCAACTCAAGAAGTTCACCGCCATACCCGTCTCCACTCGAGAGGAAGCACGATGGTCCCGCCCACATCCAGAGGAGCCCCGTTTCCCCCTCGTAGCTCGAGATGAGGGATCCTTCCCCTGCTTTCAATTGGAAAGAGTTCCCGGCATTCCCGTCGCATCTCAAGAGGAGGCACTCTCAACAGGAAAGGCGAGAGGAACCCCATGGTCGTACCACCATTCCAAGAGTCCCCCAGATGTCTCAGTCCATTCCAGAGGAACCTCTTTGCCCTGCACTGGCTCATCTTTCACGCCGAGGATCGACTCACACCACGGTGGCACGTGGGACAGCCCTGTGGGAAAGCCTCGAGGGAAAGCGTCGAGGGAAAACCACAGATCCTTTGATCCACGTGACGGGAAGCGTGACATTGCTGCTACAGCCTGGAAGGAAAGCACACGTGCATGCCCCCACTCGAGACGAGGCCTGACTCCCCTGGGGAGACTCCAGAAGTACCCAAAGATCCATGTCAGCCCCTGAGAGGAATCCTCGGTTCCGGCCCTGACTCCACACAAGGTTTTTGGCCCCGGTATCCAAGGGAGAGGAATCCCGAGAGGCCCCCTAGCAACTCGCATGGGGACTGGCCGTTCCTGAGGCCACCAGGGCGGGTCCCTGAGGTCCCCGTCGTAACTCAAGAACACCTGCCGCAACTCGAGAAAATCCAGGAAGTTCTCCCTTCCAGGTGAGATGAGGCCTATTTCCGATGAGGCGTCTGGAGACTAATGACACCTAACCTCTGGAACTTCGAAAGGGTCTTTCACACCGTTGCTGCAACTCAAGAAGTTCACCGCCATACCCGTCTCCACTCGAGAGGAAGCACGATGGTCCCGCCCACATCCAGAGGAGCCCCGTTTCCCCCTCGTAGCTCGAGATGAGGGATCCTTTCCCTGCTTTCAAAGGGAAAGAATTACCGGCGTTCCCGTCGCATCTCAAGAGGAGGCACTCTCAACAGGAAAGGCGAGAAGAACTCCATGGTCGTACCACCATTCCAAGAGTCCCCCAGATGTAGCAGTCCATTCCAGAGGAAACTCTTTGCCCTGCACTGGCTCATCTTTCACGCCGAGGATCGACTCACACCACAGTGGCACGTGGGACAGCCCTGTGGGAAAGCCTCGAGGGAAAGCCTCGAGGGAAAACCACAGATCCTTTGATCCACGCGACGGGAAGCCTGACATTGCTGCTACAGCCTGGAAGGAAAGCGCACGTGCATTCTCCCACTCGAGACGAGGCCTGACTCCCCTGGGGAGACTCCAGAAGTACCCAATGATCCATGTCAGCCCCTGAGAGGAATCCTCGGTTCCGGCCCTGACTCCACACAAGGTTTTTGGCCCCGGTATCGACGGGAGAGGAATCCCGAGAGGCCCCCTAGTAACTCGCATGGGGACTGGCCGTTCCTGAGGCCACCAGGGCGGGTCCCTGAGGTCCCCGTCGTAACTCGAGAACACCTGCCGCAACTCGAGAAAATCCAGGAAGTTCTCCCTTCCAGGCGAGATGAGGCCTATTTCCGATGAGGCATCTGGAGACTAATGACACCTAACCTCTGGAACCTCGAAAGGGTCTTTCACACCCTTGCTGCAACTCAAGAAGTTCACCGCCATACCCGTCTCCACTCGAGAGGAAGCACGATGGTCCCGCCCACATCCAGAGGAGCCCCGTTTCCCCCTCGTAGCTCGAGATGAGGGATCCTTTCCCTGCTTTCAATTGGAAAGAGTTCCCGGCATTCCCGTCGCATCTCAAGAGGAGGCACTCTCAACAGGAAAGGCGAGAGGAACTCCATGGTCGTACCACCATTCCAAGAGTACCCCAGATATCTCAGTCCATTCCAGAGGAATCTCTTTGCCTTGCACTGGCTCATCTTTCACGCCGAGGATCGACTCACACCACGGTGTCACGTGGGAGAGCCCTGTGGGAAAGCCTCGAGGGAAAGCCTCGAGGGAAAACCACAGATCCTTTGATCCACGCCACGGGAAGCGTGACATTGCTGCTACAGCCTGGAAGGAAAGCGCACGTGCATGCCCCCACTCGAGACGAGGCCTGACTCCCCTGGGGAGACTCCAGAAGTACCCAAAGATCCATGTCAGCCCCTGAGAGGAATCCTCGGTTCCGGCCCTGACTCCACACAAGGTTTTTGGCCCCGGTATCGACGGGAGAGGAATCCCGAGAGGCCCCCTAGCAACTCGCATGGGGACTGGCCGTTCCTGAGGCCACCAGGGCGGGTCCCTGAGGTCCCCGTCGTAACTCGAGAACACCTGCCGCAACTCGAGAAAATCCAGGAAGTTCTCCCTTCCAGGCGAGATGAGGCCTATTTCCGATGAGGCATCTGGAGACTAATGACACCTAACCTCTGGAACTTCGAAAGGGTCTTTCACACCCTTGCTGCAACTCAAGAAGTTCACCGCCATTCCCGTCTCCACTCGAGAGGAAGCACGATGGTCCCGCCCACATCCAGAGGAGCCCCGTTTCCCCCTCGTAGCTCGAGATGAGGGATCCTTTCCCTGCTTTCAATTGGAAAGAGTTCCCGGCGTTCCCGTCGCATCTCAAGAGGAGGCACTCTCAACAGGAAAGGCGAGAGGAACTCCATGGTCGTACCACCATTCCAAGAGTCCCCCAGATGTCCCAGTCCATTCCAGAGGAAACTCTTTGCCCTGCACTGGCTCATCTTTCACGCCGAGGATCGACTCACACCACAGTGGCACGTGGGACAGCCCTGTGGGAAAGCCTCGAGGGAAAGCCTCGAGGGAAAACCACAGATCCTTTGATCCACGCGACGGGAAGCGTGACATTGCTGCTACAGCCTGGAAGGAAAGCGCACGTGCATGCCCCCACTCGAGACGAGGCCTGACTCCCCTGGGGAGACTCCAGAATTACCCAAAGATCCATGTCAGCCCCTGAGAGGAATCCTCGGTTCCGGCCCTGACTCCACATAAGGTTTTTGGCCCCGGTATCGACGGGAGAGGAATCCCGAGAGGCCCCCTAGCAACTCGCATGGGGACTGGCCGTTCCTGAGGCCACCAGGGCGGGTCCCGGAGGTCCCCGTCGTAACTCGAGAACACCTGCCGCAACTCGATAAAATCCAGGAAGTTCTCCCTTCCAGGCGAGATGAGGCCTATTTCCGATGAGGCGTCTGGAGACTAATGACACCTAACCTCTGGAACTTCGAAAGGGTCTTTCACACCCTTGCTGCAACTCAAGAAGTTCACCGCCATACCCGTCTCCACTCGAGAGGAAGCACGATGGTCCCGCCCACATCCAGAGGAGCCCCGTTTCCCCCTCGTAGCTCGAGATGAGGGATCCTTTCCCTGCTTTCAATTGGATAGAGTTCCCGGCGTTCCCGTCGCATCTCAAGAGGAGGCACTCTCAACAGGAAAGGCGAGAGGAACTCAATGGTCGTACCACCATTCCAAGAGTCCCCCAGATGTCTCAGTCCATTCCAGAGGAACCTCTTTGCCTTGCACTGGCTCATCTTTCACGCCGAGGATCGACTCACACCACGGTGTCACGTGGGAGAGCCCTGTGGGAAAGCCTCGAGGGAAAGCCTCGAGGGAAAACCACAGATCCTTTGATCCACGTGACGGGAAGCGTGACATTGCTGCTACAGCCTGGAAGGAAAGCGCACGTGCATGCCCCCACTCGAGACGAGGCCTGACTCCCTGGGGAGACTCCAGAAGTACCCAAAGATACATGTCAGCCCCTGAGAGGAATCCTCGGTTCCGGCCCTGACTCCACACAAGGTTTTTGGCCCCGGTATTGACGGGAGAGGAATCCCGAGAGGCCCCCTAGCAACTCGAATGGGGACTGGCCGTTCCTGAGGCCACCAGGGCGGGTCCCTGAGGTCCCCGTCGTAACTCGAGAACACCTGCCGCAACTCGAGAAAATCCAGGAAGTTCTCCCTTCCAGGCGAGATGAGGCCTATTTACCATGAGGCATCTGGAGACTATTAACACCTAACCTCTGGAACTTCGAAAGGGTCTTTCACACCCTTGCTGCAACTCAAGAAGTTCACCGCCATACCCGTCTCCACTCGAGAGGAAGCACGATGGTCCCGCCCACATCCAGAGGAGCCCCGTTTCCCCCTCGTAGCTCGAGATGAGGGATCCTTTCCCTGCTTTCAAAGGGAAAGAATTCCCGGCGTTCCCGTCGCATCTCAAGAGGAGGCACTCTCAACAGAAAAGGCGAGAGGAACTCCATGGTCGTACCACCATTCCAAGAGTCCCCCAGATGTCCCAGTCCATTCCAGAGGAAACTCTTTGCCCTGCACTGGCTCATCTTTCACGCCGAGGATCGACTTACACCACAGTGGCACGTGGGACAGCCCTGTGGTAAAGCCTCGAGGGAAAGCCTCGAGGGAAAACCACAGATCCTTTGATCCACGCGACGGGAAGCGTGACATTGCTGCTACAGCCTGGAAGGAAAGCGCACGTGCATGCCCCCACTCGAGACGAGGCCTGACTCCCCTGGGTCGACTCCAGGAGTACCCAAAGATCCATGTCAGCCCCTGAGAGTAATCCTCGGTTCCGGCCCTGACTCCACACAAGGTTTTTGGCCCCGGTATCGACGGGAGAGGAATCCCGAGAGGCCCCCTAGCAACTCGCATGGGGACTGGCCGTTCCTGAGGCCACCAGGGCGGGTCCCTGAGGTCCCCGTCGTAACTCGAGAACACCTGCCGCAACTCGAGAAAATCCAGGAAGTTCTCACTTCCAGGCGAGATGAGGCTTATTTCCGATGAGGCGTCTGGAGACTAATGACACCTAACCTCTGGAACTTCGAAAGGGTCTTTCACACCCTTGCTGCAACTCAAGAAGTTCACCGCCATACCCGTCTCCACTCGAGAGGAAGCACGATGGTCCCGCCCACATCCAGAGGAGCCCCGTTTCTCCCTCGTAGCTCGAGATGAGGGATCCTTTCCCTGCTTTCAACGGGAAAGAATTCCCGGCATTCCCGTTGCATCTCAAGAGGAGGCACTCTCAACAGGAAAGGCGAGAAGAACTCCATGGTCGTACCACCATTCCAAGAGTCCCCCAGATGTCTCAGTCCATTCCAGAGGAACCTCTTTGCCCTGCACTGGCTCATCTTTCACGCAGAGGATCCACTCACACCACGGTGTCACGTGGGAGAGCCCTGTGGGAAAGCCTCGAGGGAAAGCCTCGAGGGAAAACCACAGATCCTTTGATCCTCGCGTCGGGAAGCGTGACATTGCTGCTACAGCCTGGAAGGAAAGCGCACGTGCATGCCCCCACTCGAGACGAGGCCTGACTCCCCTGGGGAGACTCCAGAAGTACCCAAAGATCCATGTCAGCCCCTGAGAGGAATCCTCGGTTCCGGCCCTGACTCCACACAAGGTTTTTGGCCCCGGTATCGACGGGAGAGGAATCCCGAGAGGCCCCCTAGCAACTCGAATGGGGACTGGCCGTTCCTGAGGCCACCAGGGCGGGTCCCTGAGGTCCCCGTCGTAACTCGAGAACACCTGCCGCAACTCGAGACAATCCAGGAAGTTCTCCCGTCCAGGCGAGATGAGGCCTATTTCCGATGAGGCGTCTGGAGACTAATGACACCTAACCTCTGGAACTTCGAAAGGGTCTTTCACACCCTTGGTGCAACTCAAGAAGTTCACGCCATACCCGTCTCCACTCGGGAGGAAGCACGATGGTCCCGCCCACATCCAGAGGATCCCCGTTTCCCCCTCGTAGCTCGAGATGAGGGATCCTTTCCCTGCTTTCAAAGGGAAAGAATTACCTGCGTTCCCGTCGCATCTCAAGAGGAGGCACTCTCAACAGGAAAGGCGAGAGGAACTCCATGGTCGTACCACCATTCCAAGAGTCCCCCAGATGTCCCAGTCCATTCCAGAGGAAACTCTTTGCCCTGCACTGGCTCATCTTTCACGCCGAGGATCGACTCACACCACGGTGTCACTTGGGAGAGCCCTGTGGGAAAGCCTCGAGGGAAAGCCTCGAGGGAAAACCACAGATCCTTTGATCCACGCGACGGGAAGCGTGACATTGCTGCTACAGCCTGGAAGGAAAGCGCACGTGCATGCCCCCACTCGAGACGAGGCCTGACTCCCCTGGGGAGACTCCAGAAGTACCCAAAGATCCATGTCAGCCCCTGAGAGGAATCCTCGGTTCCGGCCCTGACTCCACACAAGGTTTTTGGCCCCGGTATCGACGGGAGAGGAATCCCGAGAGGCCCCCTAGCAACTCGCATGGGGACTGGCCGTTCCTGAGGCCACCAGGGCGGGTCCCTGAGGTCCCCGTCGTAACTCGAGAACACCTGCCGCAACTCGAGAAAATCCAGGAAGTTCTCCCTTCCAGGCGAGATGAGGCCTATTTCCGATGAGGCATCTGGAGACTAATGACACCTAACCTCTGGAACTTCGAAAGGGTCTTTCACACCCTTGCTGCAACTCAAGAAGTTCACCGCCATACCCGTCTCCACTCGAGAGGAAGCACGATGGTCCCGCCCACATCCAGAGGAGCCCCGTTTCCCCCTCGTAGCTCGAGATGAGGGATCCTTTCCCTGCTTTCAATTGGAAAGAGTTCCCGGCATTCCCGTCGCATCTCAAGAGGAGGCACTCTCAACAGGAAAGGCGAGAGGAACTCCATGGTCGTACCACCATTCCAAGAGTCCCCCAGATGTCCCAGTCCATTCCAGAGGAAACTCTTTGCCCTGCACTGGCTCATCTTTCACGCCGAGGATCGACTCACACCACAGTGGCACGTGGGACAGCCCTGTGGGAAAGCCTCGAGGGAAAGCCTCGAGGGAAAACCACAGATCCTTTGATCCACGCGACGGGAAGCGTGACATTGCTGCTACAGCCTGGAAGGAAAGCGCACGTGCATGCCCCCACTCGAGACGAGGCCTGACTCCCCTGGGGAGACTCCAGAAGTACCCAAAGATCCATGTCAGCCCCTGAGAGGAATCCTCGGTTCCGGCCCTGACTCCACCAAAGGGTTTTGGCCCCGGTATCGACGGGAGAGGAATCCCGAGAGGCCCCCTAGCAACTCGCATGGGGACTGGCCGTTCCTGAGGCCACCAGGGCGGGTCCCTGAGGTCCCCGTCGTAACTCGAGAACACCTGCCGCAACTCGAGACAATACAGGAAGTTCTCCCGTCCAGGCGAGATGAGGCCTATTTCCGATGAGGCGTCTGGAGACTAATGACACCTAACCTCTGGAACTTCGAAAGGGTCTTTCACACCCTTGGTGCAACTCAAGAAGTTCACGCCATACCCGTCTCCACTCGGGAGGAAGCACGATGGTCCCGCCCACATCCAGAGGATCCCCGTTTCCCCCTCGTAGCTCGAGATGAGGGATCCTTTCCCTGCTTTCAAAGGGAAAGAATTACCGGCGTTCCCGTCGCATCTCAAGAGGAGGCACTCTCAACAGGAAAGGCGAGAGGAACTCCATGGTCGTACCACCATTCCAAGAGTCCCCCAGATGTCCCAGTCCATTCCAGAGGAAACTCTTTGCCCTGCACTGGCTCATCTTTCACGCCGAGGATCGACTCACACCACGGTGTCACTTGGGAGAGCCCTGTGGGAAAGCCTCGAGGGAAAGCCTCGAGGGAAAACCACAGATCCTTTGATCCACGCGACGGGAAGCGTGACATTGCTGCTACAGCCTGGAAGGAAAGCGCACGTGCATGCCCCCACTCGAGACGAGGCCTGACTCCCCTGGGGAGACTCCAGAAGTACCCAAAGATCCATGTCAGCCCCTGAGAGGAATCCTCGGTTCCGGCCCTGACTCCACACAAGGTTTTTGGCCCCGGTATCGACGGGAGAGGAATCCCGATAGGCCCCCTAGCAACTCGCATGGGGACTGGCCGTTCCTGAGGCCACCAGGGCGGGTCCCTGAGGTCCCCGTCGTAACTCGAGAACACCTGCCGCAACTCGAGAAAATCCAGGAAGTTCTCCCTTCCAGGCGAGATGAGGCCTATTTCCGATGAGGCATCTGGAGACTAATGACACCTAACCTCTGGAACTTCGAAAGGGTCTTTCACACCCTTGCTGCAACTCAAGAAGTTCACCGCCATACCCGTCTCCACTCGAGAGGAAGCACGATGGTCCCGCCCACATCCAGAGGAGCCCCGTTTCCCCCTCGTAGCTCGAGATGAGGGATCCTTTCCCTGCTTTCAATTGGAAAGAGTTCCCGGCATTCCCGTCGCATCTCAAGAGGAGGCACTCTCAACAGGAAAGGCGAGAGGAACTCCATGGTCGTACCACCATTCCAAGAGTCCCCCAGATGTCCCAGTCCATTCCAGAGGAAACTCTTTGCCCTGCACTGGCTCATCTTTCACGCCGAGGATCGACTCACACCACAGTGGCACGTGGGACAGCCCTGTGGGAAAGCCTCGAGGGAAAGCCTCGAGGGAAAACCACAGATCCTTTGATCCACGCGACGGGAAGCGTGACATTGCTGCTACAGCCTGGAAGGAAAGCGCACGTGCATGCCCCCACTCGAGACGAGGCCTGACTCCCCTGGGGAGACTCCAGAAGTACCCAAAGATCCATGTCAGCCCCTGAGAGGAATCCTCGGTTCCGGCCCTGACTCCACACAAGGTTTTTGGCCCCGGTATCGACGGGAGAGGAATCCCGAGAGGCCCCCTAGCAACTCGCATGGGGACTGGCCGTTCCTGAGGCCACCAGGGCGGGTCCCGGAGGTCCCCGTCGTAACTCGAGAACACCTGCCGCAACTCGATAAAATCCAGGAAGTTCTCCCTTCCAGGCGAGATGAGGCCTATTTCCGATGAGGCGTCTGGAGACTAATGACACCTAACCTCTGGAACTTCGAAAGGGTCTTTCACACCCTTGCTGCAACTCAAGAAGTTCACCGCCATACCCGTCTCCACTCGAGAGGAAGCACGATGGTCCCGCCCACATCCAGAGGAGCCCCGTTTCCCCCTCGTAGCTCGAGATAAGGGATCCTTTCCCTACTTTCAAAGGGAAAGCATTACCGGCGTTCCCGTCGCATCTCAAGAGGAGGCACTCTCAACAGAAAAGGCGAGAGGAACTCCATGGTCGTACCACCATTCCAAGAGTCCCACAGATGTCCCAGTCCATTCCAGAGGAAACTCTTTGCCCTGCACTGGCTCATCTTTCACGCCGAGGATCGACTCACACCACAGTGGCACGTGGGACACCCCTGTGGGAAAGCCTCGAGGGAAAGCCTCGAGGGAAAACCACAGATCCTTTGATCCACGCGACGGGAAGCCTGACATTGCTGCTACAGCCTGGAAGGAAAGCGCACGTGCATGCCCCCACTCGAGACGAGGCCTGACTCCCTGGGGAGACTCCAGAAGTACCCAAAGATCCATGTCAGCCCCTGAGAGGAATCCTCGGTTCCGGCCCTGACTCCACACAAGGTTTTTGGCCCCGGTATCGACGGGAGAGGAATCCCGAGAGGCCCCCTAGCAACTCGAATGGGGACTGGCATCTCCTGAGGCCACCAGGGCGGGTCCCTGAGGTCCCCGTCGTAACTCGAGAACACCTGCCGCAACTCGAGAAAATCCAGGAAGTTCTCCCTTCCAGGCGAGATGAGGCCTATTTCCGATGAGGCGTCTGGAGACTAATGACACCTAACCTCTGGAACTTCGAAAGGGTCTTTCACACCGTTGCTGCAACTCAAGAAGTTCACCGCCATACCCGTCTCCACTCGAGAGGAAGCACGATGGTCCCGCAAACATCCAGAGGAGCCCCGTTTCTCCCTCGTAGCTCGAGATGAGGGATCCTTTCCTTGCTTTCAACGGGAAAGAATTCCCGGCATTCCCGTTGCATCTCAAGAGGAGGCACTCTCAACAGGAAAGGCGAGAAGAACTCCATGGTCGTACCACCATTCCAAGAGTCCCCCAGATGTCTCAGTCCATTCCAGAGGAACCTCTTTGCCCTGCACTGGCCCATCTTTCACGCAGAGGATCGACTCACACCACGGTGTCACGTGGGAGAGCCCTGTGGGAAAGCCTCGAGGGAAAGCCTCGAGGGAAAACCACAGATCCTTTGATCCACGCGACGGGAAGCGTGACATTGCTGCTACAGCCTGGAAGGAAAGCGCACGTGCATGCCCCCACTCGAGACGAGGCCTGACTCCCCTGGGGAGACTACAGAAGTACCCAAAGATCCATGTCAGCCCCTGAGAGGAATCCTCGGTTCCGGCCCTGACTCCACACAAGGATTTTGGCCCCGGTATCGACGGGAGAGGAATCCCGAGAGGCCCCCTAGCAACTCGCATGGGGACTGGCCGTTCCTGATGCCACCAGGGCGGGTCCCTGAGGTCCCAGTCGTAACTCGAGAACACCTGCCGCAACTCGAGACAATCCAGGAAGTTCTCCCTTCCAGGCGAGATGAGGCCTATTTCCGATGAGGCGTCTGGAGACTAATGACACCTAACTTCTGGAACTTCGAAAGGGTCTTTCACACCCTTGCTGCAACTCAAGAAGTTCACCGCCTTACCCGTCTCCACTCGAGAGGAAGCACGATGGTCCCGCCCACATTCAGAGGAGCCCCGTTTCCCCCTCGTAGCTCGAGATGAGGGATCCTTTCCCTGCTTTCAACAGGAAAGAATTACCGGCGTTCCCGTCGCATCTCAAGAGGAGGCACTCTCAACAGAAAAGGCGAGAGGAACTCCATGGTCGTACCACCATTCCAAGAGTCCCCCAGATGTCCCAGTCCATTCCAGAGGAAACTCTTTGCCCAGCACTGGCTCATCTTTCACGCCGAGGATCGACTCACACCACAGTGGCACGTGGGACATCCCTGTGGGAAAGCCTCGAGGGAAAGCCTCGAGGGAAAACCACAGATCCTTTGATCCACGCGACGGGAAGCCTGACATTGCTGCTACAGCCTGGAAGGAAAGCGCACGTGCATGCCCCCACTCGAGACGAGGCCTGACTCCCCTGGGGAGACTCCAGAAGTACCCAAAGATCCATGTTAGCCCCTGAGAGGAATCCTCGGTTCCGACCCTGACTCCACACAAGGTTTTTGGCCCCGGTATCGACGGGAGAGAAATCCCGAGAGGCCCCCTAGCAACTCGCATGGGGACTGGCCGTTCCTGAGGCCACCAGGGCGGGTCACTGAGGTCCCCGTCGTAACTCGAGAACACCTGCCGCAACTCGAGAAAATCCAGGAAGTTCTCCCTTCCAGGCGAGATGAGGCCTATTTCCGATGAGGCGTCTGGAGACTAATGACACCTAACCTCTGGAACTTCGAAAGGGTCTTTCACACCGTTGCTGCAACTCAAGAAGTTCACCGCCATACCCGTGTCCACTGAGAGGAAGCACGATGGTCCCGCCCACATCCAGAGGAGCCCCGTTTCTCCCTCGTAGCTCGAGATGAGGGATCCTTTCCCTGCTTTCAACGGGAAAGAATTCCCGGCATTCCCGTTGCATCTCAAGTGGAGGCACTCTCAACAGGAAAGGCGAGAAGAACTCCATGGTCGTACCACCATTCCAAGAGTCCCCCAGATGTCTCAATCCATTCCAGAGGAACCTCTTTGCCCTGCACTGGCCCATCTTTCACGCAGAGGATCGACTCACACCACGGTGTCACGTGGGAGAGCCCTGTGGGAAAGCCTCGAGGGAAAGCCTCGAGGGAAAACCACAGATCCTTTGATACACGCGACGGGAAGCGTGACATTGCTGCTACAGCCTGGAAGGAAAGCGCACGTGCATGCCCCCACTCGAGACGAGGCCTGACTCCCCTGGGGAGACTACAGAAGTACCCAAAGATACATGTAAGCCCCTGAGAGGAATCCTCGGTTCCGGCCCTGACTCCACACAAGGTTTTTGGCCCCGGTATCGACGGGAGAGGAATCCCGAGAGGCCCCCTAGCAACTCGCATGGGGACTGGCCGTTCCTGATGCCACCAGGGCGGGTCCCTGAGGTCCCAGTCGTAACTCGAGAACACCTGCCGCAACTCGAGACAATCCAGGAAGTTCTCCCTTCCAGGCGAGATGAGGCCTATTTCCGATGAGGCGTCTGGAGACTAATGACACCTAACTTCTGGAACTTCGAAAGGGTCTTTCACACCCTTGCTGCAACTCAAGAAGTTCACCGCCTTACCCGTCTCCACTCGAGAGGAAGCACGATGGTCCCGCCCACATTCAGAGGAGCCCCGTTTCCCCCTCGTAGCTCGAGATGAGGGATCCTTTCCCTGCTTTCAACGGGAAAGAATTCCCGGCGTTCCCGTCGCATCTCAAGAGGAGGCACTCTCAACAGAAAAGGCGAGAGGAACTCCATGGTCGTACCACCATTCCAAGAGTCCCCCAGATGTCCTAGTCCATTCCAGAGGAAACTCTTTGCCCTGCACTGGCTCATCTTTCACGCCGAGGATCGACTCACACCACAGTGGCACGTGGGACAGCCCTGTGGGAAAGCCTCGAGGGAAAGCCTCGAGGGAAAACCACAGATCCTTTGATCCACGCGACGGGAAGCCTGACATTGCTGCTACAGCCTGGAAGGAAAGCGCACGTGCATGCCCCCACTCGAGACGAGGCCTGACTCCCCTGGGGAGACTCCAGAAGTACCCAAAGATCCACGTCACACATGAGAGGAATCCTCGGTTCCGACCCTGACTCCACACAAGGTTTTTCGCCCCGGTATCGACGGGAGGGGGATCCCGAGAGGCCCCCTAGCAACTCGCATGGGGACTGGCCTCTCCTGAGGCCACCAGGGCGGGTCCCTGAGGTCCCCGTCGTAACTCGAGAACACCTGCCCTAACTCGAGAAAATCCAGGAAGTTCTCCCTTCTAGGCGAGATGAGGCCTATTTCCGATGAGGCGTCTGGAGACTAATGACACCTAACCTCTGGAACTTCGAAAGGGTCTTTCACACCCTTGCTGCGACTCAAGAAGTTCACCGCCATACCCATCTCCACTCGAGAGGAAGCACGATGGTCCCGCCCACATCCAGAGGAGCCCCGTTTCCCCCTCGTAGCTCGAGATGAGGGATCCTTTCCCTGCTTTCAACGGGAAAGAATTCCCGGCGTTCCCGTCGCATCTCAAGAGGAGGCACTCTCAACAGGAAAGGCGAGAGGAACTCCATGGTCGTACCACCATTCCAAGAGTTCCTCAGATGTCTCAGTCCATTCCAGAGGAACCTCTTTGCCCCGCACTGGCTCATCTTTCACGCCGAGGATCGACTCACACCTCGGTGGCACGTGGGACAGCCCTGTGGGAAAGCCTCGAGGGAAAACCACAGATCCTTTGATCCACGTGACGGGAAGCGTGACATTGCTGCTACAGCCTGGAAGGAAAGCGCACGTGCATGCCCCCACTCGAGACGATGCCTGACTCCCCTGGAGAGACTCCAGAAGTACCCAAAGATCCATGTCACCCCTGAGAGGAATCCTCGGATCCGGCCCTGAATCCACACAAGGTTTTTGGCCCCGGTATCGACGGGAGAGGAATCCCGAGAGGCCCCCTAGCAACTCGCATGGGGACTGGCCTCTCCTGAGGCCACCAGGGCGGGTCCCTGAGGTCCCCGTCGTAGCTCGAGAACACCTGCCGCATCTCGAGAAAATCCAGGAAGTTCTCCCTTCCAGGCGAGATGAGGCCTATTTCCGATGAGGCGTCTGGAGACTAATGACACCTAACCTCTGGAACTTCGAAAGGGTCTTTCACACCCTTGCTGCAACTCAAGAAGTTCACCGCCATACCCGTCTCCACTCGAGAGGAAGCACGATGGTCCCGCCCACATCCAGAGGAGCCCCGTTTCCCCCTCGTAGCTCGAGATGAGGGATCCTTTCCCTGCTTTCAAAGGGAAAGAATTCCCGGCGTTCCCGTCGCATCTCAAGAGGAGGCACTCTCAACAGAAAAGGCGAGAGGAACTCCATGGTCGTACCACCATTCCAAGAGTCCCCCAGATGTCCCAGTCCATTCCAGAGGAAACTCTTTGCCCTGCACTGGCTCATCTTTCACGCCGAGGATCGACTTACACCACAGTGGCACGTGGGACAGCCCTGTGGGAAAGCCTCGAGGGAAAGCCTCGAGGGAAAACCACAGATCCTTTGATCCACGCGACGGGAAGCGTGACATTGCTGCTACAGCCTGGAAGGAAAGCGCACGTGCATGCCCCCACTCGAGACGAGGCCTGACTCCCCTGGGGAGACTCCAGAAGTACCCAAAGATCCATGTAAGCCCCTGAGAGGAATCCTCGGTTCCGGCCCTGACTCCACACAAGGTTTTTGGCCCCGGTATCGACGGGAGAGGAATCCCGAGAGGCCCCCTAGCAACTCGCATGGGGACTGGCCGTTCCTGAGGCCACCAGGGCGGGTCCCTGAGGTCCCCGTCGTAACTCGAGAACACCTGCCGCAACTCGAGAAAATCCAGGAAGTTCTCCCTTCCAGGCGAGATGAGGCCTATTTCCGATGAGGCGTCTGGAGACTAATGACACCTAACCCCTGGAACTTCGAAAGGGTCTTTCACACCCTTGCTGCAACTCAAGAAGTTCACCGCCATACCCGTCTCCACTCGAGAGGAAGCACGATTGTCCCGCACACATTCAGAGGAGCCCCGTTTCCCCCTCATAGCTCGAGATGAGGGATCCTTTCCCTGCTTTCAATTGGAAAGAGTTCCCGGCGTTCCCGTCGCATCTCAAGAGGAGGCACTCTCAACAGGAAAGGCGAGAGGAACTCCATGGTCGTACCACCATTCCAAGAGTCCCCCAGATGTCTCAGTCCATTACAGAGGAACCTCTTTGCCCTGCACTGGCTCATCTTTCACGCCGAGGATCGACTCACACCTCGGTGGCACGTGGGACAGCCCTGTGGGAAAGCCTCGAGGGAAAGCCTCGAGTGAAAACCACAGATCCTTTGATCCACGCAACGGGAAGTGTGACATTGCTGCTACAGACTGGAAGGAAAGCGCACGTGCATGCCCCCACTCGAGACGAGGCCTGACTCCCCTGGGGAGACTCCAGAAGTACCCAAAGAACCATGTCAGCCCCTGAGAGGAATCCTCGGTTCCGGCCCTGACTCCACACAAGGTTTTTGGCCCCAGTATCGATGGGAGAGGAATCCCGAGAGGCCCCCTAGGAACTCGCATGGGGACTGGCCTCTCCTGAGGCCACCAGGGCGGGTCCCTGAGGTCCCCGTCGTAACTCGAGAACACCTGCCGCAACTCGAGAAAATCCAGGAAGTTCTCCCTTCCAGGCGAGATGAGGCCTATTTCCGATGAGGCGTCTGGAGACTAATGACACCTAACCTCTGGAACTTCGAAAGGGTCTTTCACACCCTTGCTGCAACTCAAGAAGTTCACCGCCATACCCGTCTCCACTCGAGAGGAAGCACGATGGTCCCGCCCACATCCAGAGGAGCGCCTTTTCCTCCTCGTAGCTCGAGATGAGGGATCCTTTCCCTGCTTTCAACGGGAAAGAATTCCCGGCGTTCCCGTCGCATCTCAAGAGGAGGCACTCTCAACAGGAAAGGCGAGAGGAACTCCATGGTCGTACCACCATTCCAAGAGTCCCCCAGATGTCTCAGTCCATTCCAGAGGAACCTTTTTGCCCTGCACTGGCTCATCTTTCACGCCGAGGATCGACTCACACCACGGTGGCACGTGGGACAGCCCTTTGGGTAAGCCTCGAGGGAAAGCCTCGAGGGAAAACCACAGATCCTTTGATCCACGCGACGGGAAGCGTGACATTGCTGCTACATCATGGAAGGAAAGCGCACGTGCATGCCCCCACTCGAGACGAGGCCTGACTCCCCTGGGGAGACTCCAGAAGTACCCAAAGATCCACGTCACCCATGAGAGGAATCCTCGGTTGCGGCCCTGACTCCACACAAGGTTTTTGGCCCCGGTATCGACGGGAGGGGGATCCCGAGAGGCCCCCTAGCAACTCGCATGGGGACTGGCCTCTCCTGAGGCCACCAGGGCGGGTCCCTGAGGTCCCCGTCGTAACTCGAGAACACCTGCCCTAACTCGAGAAAATCCAGGAAGTTCTCCCTTCCAGGCGAGATGAGGCCTATTTCCGATGAGGCGTCTGGAGACTAATGACACCTAACCTCTGGAACTTCGAAAGGGTCTTTCACACCCTTGCTGCAACTCAAGAAGTTCACCGCCATACCCATCTCCACTCGAGAGGAAGCACGATGGTCCCGCCCACATCCAGAGGAGCCCCGTTTCCCCCTCGTAGCTCGAGATGAGGGATCCTTTACCTGCTTTCCACGGAAAGAATTCCCGGCGTTCTCGTCGCATCTCAAGAGGAGGCACTCTCAACAGGAAAGGCGAGAGGAACTCCATGGTCGTACCACCATTCCAAGAGTTCCTCAGATGTCTCAGTCCATTCCAGAGGAACCTCTTTGCCCTGCACTGGCTCATCTTTCACGCTGAGGATCGACTCACACCACGGTGGCACGTGGGACAGCCCTGTGGGAAAGCCTCGAGGGAAAACCACAGATCCTTTGATCCACGTGACGGGAAGCGTGACATTGCTGCTACAGCCTGGAAGGAAAGCGCACGTGCATGCCCCCACTCGAGACGAGGCCTGACTCCCCTGGGGAGACTCCAGAAGTACCCAAAGATCCATGTCACCCATGAGAGGAATCCTCGGATCCGGCCCTGAATCCACACAAGGTTTTTGGCCCCGGTATCGACGGGAGAGGAATCCCGAGAGGCCCCCTAGCAACTCGCATGGGGACTGGCCTCTCCTGAGGCCACCAGGGCGGGTCCCTGGGGTCCCCGTCGTAACTCGAGAACACCTGCCGCATCTCGAGAAAATCCAGGAAGTTCTCCCTTCCAGGCGAGATGAGGCCTATTTCCGATGAGGCGTCTGGAGACTAATGACACCTAACCTCTGGAACTTCGAAAGGGTCTTTCACACCCTTGCTGCAACTCAAGAAGTTCACCGCCATACCCGTCTCCACTCGAGAGGAAGCACGATGGTCCTGCATACATCCAGAGGAGCCCCGTTTCCCCCTCGTAGCTCGAGATGAGGGATCCTTTCCCTGCTTTCAACGGGAAAGAATTCCCGGCGTTCCCGTCGCATCTCAAGAGGAGGCACTCTCAACAGGAAAGGCGAGAGGAACTCCATGGTCGTACCACCCTTCCAAGAGTCCCCCAGATGTCTCAGTCCATTCCAGAGGAACCTCTTTGCCCTGCACTGGCTCATCTTTCACGCCGAGGATCGAATCACACCACGGTGGCACGTGGGACAGCCCTGTGGGAAAGCCTCGAGGGAAAGCCTCGAGGGAAAACCACAGATCCTTTGATCCACGCGACGGGAAGCGTGACATTGCTGCTACAGTCTGGAAGGAAAGCACACGTGCATGCCCCCACTCGAGACGAGGCCTGACTCCCCTGGGGAGACTCCAGAATTACCCAAAGATCCACGTCACCCCTGAGAGGAATCCTCGGTTCCGGCCCTGAATCCACACAAGGTTTTTGGTCCCGGTATCGACGGGAGAGGAATCCCGAGAGGACCCCTAGCAACTCGCATGGGGACTGGCCTCTCCTGAGGCCACCAGGGCGGGTCCCTGAGGTCCCCGTCGTAACTCGAGAACACCTGCCGCAACTCGAGAAAATCCAGGAAGTTCTCCCTTCCAGGCGAGATGAGGCCTATTTCCGATGAGGCGCCTGGAGACTAATGACACCTAACCTCTGGAACTTCGAAAGGGTCTTTCATACCCTTGCTGCAACTCAAGAAGTTCACCGCCATACCCGTCTCCACTCGAGAGGAAGCACGATGGTCCCGCCCACATCCAGAGGAACCCCGTTTCCCCCTCGGAGCTCGAGATGAGGGATCCTTTCCCTGCTTTCAACGGGAAAGAATTCCCGGCGTTCCCGTCGCATCTCAAGAGGAGGCACTCTCAACAGGAAAGGCGAGAGGAACTCCATGGTCGTACCACCATTCCAAGAGTCCCCCAGATGTCTCAGTCCATTCCAGAGGAACCTCTTTGCCCTGCACTGGCTCATCTTTCACGCCGAGGATCAACTCACACCTCGGTGGCACGTGGGACAGCCCTGTGGGAAAGCCTCGAGGGAAAGCCTCGAGGGAAAACCACAGATCCTTTGATCCACGCGACGGGAAGCGTGACATTGCTGCTAGAGCCTGGAAGGAAAGCGCACGTGCAAGCCCCCACTCGAGACGAGGCCTGACTCCCCTGGGGAGACTCCAGAAGTACCCAAAGATCCATGTCACCCCTGAGAGGAAACCTCGGTTCCGGCCCTGACTCCACACAAGGCTTTTGGCCCCGGTGTCGACGGGAGAGGAATCCCGAGAGGCCCCCTTGCAACTCGCAAGGGGACTGGCCTCTCCTGAGGCCACCAGGGCGGGTCCCTGAGGTCCCCGTCGTAACTCGAGAACACTTGCCGCATCTCGAGAAAATCCAGGAAGTTCTCCCTTCCAGGCGAGATGAGGCCTATTTCCGATGAGGCGTCTGGAGACTAATGACACCTAACCTCTGGAACTTCGAAAGGGTCTTTCACACCCTTGCTGCAACTCAAGAAGTTCACCGCCATACCCATCTCCACTCGAGAGGAAGCACGATGGTCCCGCCCACATCCAGAGGAGCCCCGTTTCCCCCTCGTAGCTCGAGATGAGGGATCCTTTCCCTGCTTTCAACGGGAAAGAATTCCCGGCGTTCCCGTCGCATCTCAAGAGGAGGCACTCTCAACAGGAAAGGCGAGAGGAACTCCATGGTTGTACCACCATTCCAAGAGTTCCCCAGATGTCTCAGTCCATTCCAGAGGAACCTCTTTGCCCTGCACTGGCTCATCTTTCACGCCGAGGATCGACTCACACCACGGTGGCACGTGGGACAGCCCTGTGGGAAAGCCTCGAGGGAAAACCACAGATCCTTTGATCCACGCGACGGGAAGCGTGACATTGCTGCTACAGCCTGGAAGGAAAGCACACGTGCATGCCCCCACTCGAGACGAGGCCTGACTCCCCTGGGGAGACTCCAGAAGTACCCAAAGATCCATGTCACCCCTGAGAGGAATCCTCGGATACGGCCCTGAATCCACACAAGGTTTTTGGCCCCGGTATCGACGGGAGAGGAATCCCGAGAGGCCCCCTAGCAACTCGCATGGGGACTGGCCTCTCCTGAGGCCACCAGGGCGGGTCCCTGAGGTCCCCGTCGTAACTCGAGAACACCTGCCGCATCTCGAGAAAATCCAGGAAGTTCTCCCTTCCAGGCGAGATGAGGCCTATTTCCGATGAGGCGTCTGGAGACTAATGACACCTAACCTCTGGAACTTCGAAAGAGTCTTTCACACCCTTGCTGCAACTCAAGAAGTTCACCGCCATACCCGTCTCCACTCGAGAGGAAGCACGATGGTCCTGCATACATCCAGAGGAGCCCCGTTTCCCCCTCGTAGCTCGAGATGAGGGATCCTTTCCCTGCTTTCAACGGGAAAGAATTCTCGGCGTTCCCGTCGCATCTCAAGAGGAGGCACTCTCAACAGGAAAGGCGAGAGGAACTCCATGGTCGTACCACCCTTCCAAGAGTCCCCCAGATGTCTCAGTCCATTCCAGAGGAACCTCTTTGCCCTGCACTGGCTCATCTTTCACGCCGAGGATCGACTCACACCACGGTGGCACGTGGGACAGCCCTGTGGGAAAGCCTCGAGGGAAAGCCTCGAGGGAAAACCACAGATCCTTTGATCCACGAGACGGGAAGCGTGACATTGCTGCTACAGTCTGGAAGGAAAGCACACGTGCATGCCCCCACTCGAGACGAGGCCTGACTCCCCTGGGGAGACTCCAGAAGTACCCAAAGATCCATGTCACCCCTGAGAGGAATCCTCGGTTCCGGCCCTGAATCCACACAAGGTTTTTGGCCCCGGTAACGACGGGAGAGGAATCCCGAGAGGCCCCCTAGCAACTCGCATGGGGACTGGCCTCTCCTGAGGCCACCAGGGCGGGTCCCTGAAGTCCCCGTCGTAACTCGAGAACACCTGCCGCAACTCGAGAAAATCCAGGAAGTTCTCCCTTCCAGGCGAGATGAGGCCTATTTCCGATGAGGCGCCTGGAGACTAATGACACCTAACCTCTGGAACTTCGAAAGGGTCTTTCATACCCTTGCTGCAACTCAAGAAGTTCACCGCCATAGCCGTCTCCACTCGAGAGGAAGCACGATGGTCCCGCCCACATCCAGAGGAGCCCCGTTTCCCCCTCGGAGCTCGAGATGAGGGATCCTTTCCCTGCTTTCAACGGGAAAGAATTCCCGGCGTTCCCGTCGCATCTCAAGAGGAGGCACTCTCAACAGGAAAGGCGAGAGGAACTCCATGGTCGTACCACCATTCCAAGAGTCCCCCAGATGTCTCAGTCCATTCCAGAGGAACCTCTTTGCCCTGCACTGGCTCATCTTTCACGCCGAGGATCAACTCACACCTCGGTGGCACGTGGGACAGCCCTGTGGGAAAGCCTCGAGGGAAAGCCTCGAGGGAAAACCACAGATCCTTTGATCCACGCAACGGGAAGCGTGACATTGCTGCTACAGCCTGGAAGGAAAGCGCACGTGCATGCCCCCACTCGAGACGATGCCTGACTCCCCTGGAGAGACTCCAGAAGTACCCAAAGATCCATGTCACCCCTGAGAGGAATCCTCGGATCCGGCCCTGAATCCACACAAGGTTTTTGGCCCCGGTATCGACGGGAGAGGAATCCCGAGAGGCCCCCTAGCAACTCGCATGGGGACTGGCCTCTCCTGAGGCCACCAGGGCGGGTCCCTGAGGTCCCCGTCGTAGCTCGAGAACACCTGCCGCATCTCGAGAAAATCCAGGAAGTTCTCCCTTCCAGGCGAGATGAGGCCTATTTCCGATGAGGCGTCTGGAGACTAATGACACCTAACCTCTGGAACTTCGAAAGGGTCTTTCACACCCTTGCTGCAACTCAAGAAGTTCACCGCCATACCCGTCTCCACTCGAGAGGAAGCACGATGGTCCCGCCCACATCCAGAGGAGCCCCGTTTCCCCCTCGTAGCTCGAGATGAGGGATCCTTTCCCTGCTTTCAAAGGGAAAGAATTCCCGGCGTTCCCGTCGCATCTCAAGAGGAGGCACTCTCAACAGAAAAGGCGAGAGGAACTCCATGGTCGTACCACCATTCCAAGAGTCCCCCAGATGTCCCAGTCCATTCCAGAGGAAACTCTTTGCCCTGCACTGGCTCATCTTTCACGCCGAGGATCGACTTACACCACAGTGGCACGTGGGACAGCCCTGTGGGAAAGCCTCGAGGGAAAGCCTCGAGGGAAAACCACAGATCCTTTGATCCACGCGACGGGAAGCGTGACATTGCTGCTACAGCCTGGAAGGAAAGCGCACGTGCATGCCCCCACTCGAGACGAGGCCTGACTCCCCTGGGGAGACTCCAGAAGTACCCAAAGATCCATGTAAGCCCCTGAGAGGAATCCTCGGTTCCGGCCCTGACTCCACACAAGGTTTTTGGCCCCGGTATCGACGGGAGAGGAATCCCGAGAGGCCCCCTAGCAACTCGCATGGGGACTGGCCGTTCCTGAGGCCACCAGGGCGGGTCCCTGAGGTCCCCGTCGTAACTCGAGAACACCTGCCGCAACTCGAGAAAATCCAGGAAGTTCTCCCTTCCAGGCGAGATGAGGCCTATTTCCGATGAGGCGTCTGGAGACTAATGACACCTAACCTCTGGAACTTCGAAAGGGTCTTTCACACCCTTGCTGCAACTCAAGAAGTTCACCGCCATACCCATCTCCACTCGAGAGGAAGCACGATGGTCCCGCCCACATCCAGAGGAGCCCCGTTTCCCCCTCGTAGCTCGAGATGAGGGATCCTTTCCCTGCTTTCAACGGGAAAGAATTCCCGGCGTTCCCGTCGCATCTCAAGAGGAGGCACTCTCAACAGGAAAGGCGAGAGGAACTCCATGGTTGTACCACCATTCCAAGAGTTCCCCAGATGTCTCAGTCCATTCCAGAGGAACCTCTTTGCCCTGCACTGGCTCATCTTTCACGCCGAGGATCGACTCACACCACGGTGGCACGTGGGACAGCCCTGTGGGAAAGCCTCGAGGGAAAACCACAGATCCTTTGATCCACGCGACGGGAAGCGTGACATTGCTGCTACAGCCTGGAAGGAAAGCACACGTGCATGCCCCCACTCGAGACGAGGCCTGACTCCCCTGGGGAGACTCCAGAAGTACCCAAAGATCCATGTCACCCCTGAGAGGAATCCTCGGATACGGCCCTGAATCCACACAAGGTTTTTGGCCCCGGTATCGACGGGAGAGGAATCCCGAGAGGCCCCCTAGCAACTCGCATGGGGACTGGCCTCTCCTGAGGCCACCAGGGCGGGTCCCTGAGGTCCCCGTCGTAACTCGAGAACACCTGCCGCATCTCGAGAAAATCCAGGAAGTTCTCCCTTCCAGGCGAGATGAGGCCTATTTCCGATGAGGCGTCTGGAGACTAATGACACCTAACCTCTGGAACTTCGAAAGAGTCTTTCACACCCTTGCTGCAACTCAAGAAGTTCACCGCCATACCCGTCTCCACTCGAGAGGAAGCACGATGGTCCTGCATACATCCAGAGGAGCCCCGTTTCCCCCTCGTAGCTCGAGATGAGGGATCCTTTCCCTGCTTTCAACGGGAAAGAATTCTCGGCGTTCCCGTCGCATCTCAAGAGGAGGCACTCTCAACAGGAAAGGCGAGAGGAACTCCATGGTCGTACCACCCTTCCAAGAGTCCCCCAGATGTCTCAGTCCATTCCAGAGGAACCTCTTTGCCCTGCACTGGCTCATCTTTCACGCCGAGGATCGACTCACACCACGGTGGCACGTGGGACAGCCCTGTGGGAAAGCCTCGAGGGAAAGCCTCGAGGGAAAACCACAGATCCTTTGATCCACGAGACGGGAAGCGTGACATTGCTGCTACAGTCTGGAAGGAAAGCACACGTGCATGCCCCCACTCGAGACGAGGCCTGACTCCCCTGGGGAGACTCCAGAAGTACCCAAAGATCCATGTCACCCCTGAGAGGAATCCTCGGTTCCGGCCCTGAATCCACACAAGGTTTTTGGCCCCGGTAACGACGGGAGAGGAATCCCGAGAGGCCCCCTAGCAACTCGCATGGGGACTGGCCTCTCCTGAGGCCACCAGGGCGGGTCCCTGAAGTCCCCGTCGTAACTCGAGAACACCTGCCGCAACTCGAGAAAATCCAGGAAGTTCTCCCTTCCAGGCGAGATGAGGCCTATTTCCGATGAGGCGCCTGGAGACTAATGACACCTAACCTCTGGAACTTCGAAAGGGTCTTTCATACCCTTGCTGCAACTCAAGAAGTTCACCGCCATAGCCGTCTCCACTCGAGAGGAAGCACGATGGTCCCGCCCACATCCAGAGGAGCCCCGTTTCCCCCTCGGAGCTCGAGATGAGGGATCCTTTCCCTGCTTTCAACGGGAAAGAATTCCCGGCGTTCCCGTCGCATCTCAAGAGGAGGCACTCTCAACAGGAAAGGCGAGAGGAACTCCATGGTCGTACCACCATTCCAAGAGTCCCCCAGATGTCTCAGTCCATTCCAGAGGAACCTCTTTGCCCTGCACTGGCTCATCTTTCACGCCGAGGATCAACTCACACCTCGGTGGCACGTGGGACAGCCCTGTGGGAAAGCCTCGAGGGAAAGCCTCGAGGGAAAACCACAGATCCTTTGATCCACGCAACGGGAAGCGTGACATTGCTGCTACAGCCTGGAAGGAAAGCGCACGTGCATGCCCCCACTCGAGACGATGCCTGACTCCCCTGGAGAGACTCCAGAAGTACCCAAAGATCCATGTCACCCCTGAGAGGAATCCTCGGATCCGGCCCTGAATCCACACAAGGTTTTTGGCCCCGGTATCGACGGGAGAGGAATCCCGAGAGGCCCCCTAGCAACTCGCATGGGGACTGGCCTCTCCTGAGGCCACCAGGGCGGGTCCCTGAGGTCCCCGTCGTAGCTCGAGAACACCTGCCGCATCTCGAGAAAATCCAGGAAGTTCTCCCTTCCAGGCGAGATGAGGCCTATTTCCGATGAGGCGTCTGGAGACTAATGACACCTAACCTCTGGAACTTCGAAAGGGTCTTTCACACCCTTGCTGCAACTCAAGAAGTTCACCGCCATACCCGTCTCCACTCGAGAGGAAGCACGATGGTCCCGCCCACATCCAGAGGAGCCCCGTTTCCCCCTCGTAGCTCGAGATGAGGGATCCTTTCCCTGCTTTCAAAGGGAAAGAATTCCCGGCGTTCCCGTCGCATCTCAAGAGGAGGCACTCTCAACAGAAAAGGCGAGAGGAACTCCATGGTCGTACCACCATTCCAAGAGTCCCCCAGATGTCCCAGTCCATTCCAGAGGAAACTCTTTGCCCTGCACTGGCTCATCTTTCACGCCGAGGATCGACTTACACCACAGTGGCACGTGGGACAGCCCTGTGGGAAAGCCTCGAGGGAAAGCCTCGAGGGAAAACCACAGATCCTTTGATCCACGCGACGGGAAGCGTGACATTGCTGCTACAGCCTGGAAGGAAAGCGCACGTGCATGCCCCCACTCGAGACGAGGCCTGACTCCCCTGGGGAGACTCCAGAAGTACCCAAAGATCCATGTAAGCCCCTGAGAGGAATCCTCGGTTCCGGCCCTGACTCCACACAAGGTTTTTGGCCCCGGTATCGACGGGAGAGGAATCCCGAGAGGCCCCCTAGCAACTCGCATGGGGACTGGCCGTTCCTGAGGCCACCAGGGCGGGTCCCTGAGGTCCCCGTCGTAACTCGAGAACACCTGCCGCAACTCGAGAAAATCCAGGAAGTTCTCCCTTCCAGGCGAGATGAGGCCTATTTCCGATGAGGCGTCTGGAGACTAATGACACCTAACCCCTGGAACTTCGAAAGGGTCTTTCACACCCTTGCTGCAACTCAAGAAGTTCACCGCCATACCCGTCTCCACTCGAGAGGAAGCACGATTGTCCCGCACACATTCAGAGGAGCCCCGTTTCCCCCTCATAGCTCGAGATGAGGGATCCTTTCCCTGCTTTCAATTGGAAAGAGTTCCCGGCGTTCCCGTCGCATCTCAAGAGGAGGCACTCTCAACAGGAAAGGCGAGAGGAACTCCATGGTCGTACCACCATTCCAAGAGTCCCCCAGATGTCTCAGTCCATTACAGAGGAACCTCTTTGCCCTGCACTGGCTCATCTTTCACGCCGAGGATCGACTCACACCTCGGTGGCACGTGGGACAGCCCTGTGGGAAAGCCTCGAGGGAAAGCCTCGAGTGAAAACCACAGATCCTTTGATCCACGCAACGGGAAGTGTGACATTGCTGCTACAGACTGGAAGGAAAGCGCACGTGCATGCCCCCACTCGAGACGAGGCCTGACTCCCCTGGGGAGACTCCAGAAGTACCCAAAGAACCATGTCAGCCCCTGAGAGGAATCCTCGGTTCCGGCCCTGACTCCACACAAGGTTTTTGGCCCCAGTATCGATGGGAGAGGAATCCCGAGAGGCCCCCTAGGAACTCGCATGGGGACTGGCCTCTCCTGAGGCCACCAGGGCGGGTCCCTGAGGTCCCCGTCGTAACTCGAGAACACCTGCCGCAACTCGAGAAAATCCAGGAAGTTCTCCCTTCCAGGCGAGATGAGGCCTATTTCCGATGAGGCGTCTGGAGACTAATGACACCTAACCTCTGGAACTTCGAAAGGGTCTTTCACACCCTTGCTGCAACTCAAGAAGTTCACCGCCATACCCGTCTCCACTCGAGAGGAAGCACGATGGTCCCGCCCACATCCAGAGGAGCGCCTTTTCCTCCTCGTAGCTCGAGATGAGGGATCCTTTCCCTGCTTTCAACGGGAAAGAATTCCCGGCGTTCCCGTCGCATCTCAAGAGGAGGCACTCTCAACAGGAAAGGCGAGAGGAACTCCATGGTCGTACCACCATTCCAAGAGTCCCCCAGATGTCTCAGTCCATTCCAGAGGAACCTTTTTGCCCTGCACTGGCTCATCTTTCACGCCGAGGATCGACTCACACCACGGTGGCACGTGGGACAGCCCTTTGGGTAAGCCTCGAGGGAAAGCCTCGAGGGAAAACCACAGATCCTTTGATCCACGCGACGGGAAGCGTGACATTGCTGCTACATCATGGAAGGAAAGCGCACGTGCATGCCCCCACTCGAGACGAGGCCTGACTCCCCTGGGGAGACTCCAGAAGTACCCAAAGATCCACGTCACCCATGAGAGGAATCCTCGGTTGCGGCCCTGACTCCACACAAGGTTTTTGGCCCCGGTATCGACGGGAGGGGGATCCCGAGAGGCCCCCTAGCAACTCGCATGGGGACTGGCCTCTCCTGAGGCCACCAGGGCGGGTCCCTGAGGTCCCCGTCGTAACTCGAGAACACCTGCCCTAACTCGAGAAAATCCAGGAAGTTCTCCCTTCCAGGCGAGATGAGGCCTATTTCCGATGAGGCGTCTGGAGACTAATGACACCTAACCTCTGGAACTTCGAAAGGGTCTTTCACACCCTTGCTGCAACTCAAGAAGTTCACCGCCATACCCATCTCCACTCGAGAGGAAGCACGATGGTCCCGCCCACATCCAGAGGAGCCCCGTTTCCCCCTCGTAGCTCGAGATGAGGGATCCTTTACCTGCTTTCCACGGAAAGAATTCCCGGCGTTCTCGTCGCATCTCAAGAGGAGGCACTCTCAACAGGAAAGGCGAGAGGAACTCCATGGTCGTACCACCATTCCAAGAGTTCCTCAGATGTCTCAGTCCATTCCAGAGGAACCTCTTTGCCCTGCACTGGCTCATCTTTCACGCTGAGGATCGACTCACACCACGGTGGCACGTGGGACAGCCCTGTGGGAAAGCCTCGAGGGAAAACCACAGATCCTTTGATCCACGTGACGGGAAGCGTGACATTGCTGCTACAGCCTGGAAGGAAAGCGCACGTGCATGCCCCCACTCGAGACGAGGCCTGACTCCCCTGGGGAGACTCCAGAAGTACCCAAAGATCCATGTCACCCATGAGAGGAATCCTCGGATCCGGCCCTGAATCCACACAAGGTTTTTGGCCCCGGTATCGACGGGAGAGGAATCCCGAGAGGCCCCCTAGCAACTCGCATGGGGACTGGCCTCTCCTGAGGCCACCAGGGCGGGTCCCTGGGGTCCCCGTCGTAACTCGAGAACACCTGCCGCATCTCGAGAAAATCCAGGAAGTTCTCCCTTCCAGGCGAGATGAGGCCTATTTCCGATGAGGCGTCTGGAGACTAATGACACCTAACCTCTGGAACTTCGAAAGGGTCTTTCACACCCTTGCTGCAACTCAAGAAGTTCACCGCCATACCCGTCTCCACTCGAGAGGAAGCACGATGGTCCTGCATACATCCAGAGGAGCCCCGTTTCCCCCTCGTAGCTCGAGATGAGGGATCCTTTCCCTGCTTTCAACGGGAAAGAATTCCCGGCGTTCCCGTCGCATCTCAAGAGGAGGCACTCTCAACAGGAAAGGCGAGAGGAACTCCATGGTCGTACCACCCTTCCAAGAGTCCCCCAGATGTCTCAGTCCATTCCAGAGGAACCTCTTTGCCCTGCACTGGCTCATCTTTCACGCCGAGGATCGAATCACACCACGGTGGCACGTGGGACAGCCCTGTGGGAAAGCCTCGAGGGAAAGCCTCGAGGGAAAACCACAGATCCTTTGATCCACGCGACGGGAAGCGTGACATTGCTGCTACAGTCTGGAAGGAAAGCACACGTGCATGCCCCCACTCGAGACGAGGCCTGACTCCCCTGGGGAGACTCCAGAATTACCCAAAGATCCACGTCACCCCTGAGAGGAATCCTCGGTTCCGGCCCTGAATCCACACAAGGTTTTTGGTCCCGGTATCGACGGGAGAGGAATCCCGAGAGGACCCCTAGCAACTCGCATGGGGACTGGCCTCTCCTGAGGCCACCAGGGCGGGTCCCTGAGGTCCCCGTCGTAACTCGAGAACACCTGCCGCAACTCGAGAAAATCCAGGAAGTTCTCCCTTCCAGGCGAGATGAGGCCTATTTCCGATGAGGCGCCTGGAGACTAATGACACCTAACCTCTGGAACTTCGAAAGGGTCTTTCATACCCTTGCTGCAACTCAAGAAGTTCACCGCCATACCCGTCTCCACTCGAGAGGAAGCACGATGGTCCCGCCCACATCCAGAGGAACCCCGTTTCCCCCTCGGAGCTCGAGATGAGGGATCCTTTCCCTGCTTTCAACGGGAAAGAATTCCCGGCGTTCCCGTCGCATCTCAAGAGGAGGCACTCTCAACAGGAAAGGCGAGAGGAACTCCATGGTCGTACCACCATTCCAAGAGTCCCCCAGATGTCTCAGTCCATTCCAGAGGAACCTCTTTGCCCTGCACTGGCTCATCTTTCACGCCGAGGATCAACTCACACCTCGGTGGCACGTGGGACAGCCCTGTGGGAAAGCCTCGAGGGAAAGCCTCGAGGGAAAACCACAGATCCTTTGATCCACGCAACGGGAAGTGTGACATTGCTGCTACAGCCTGGAAGGAAAGCGCACGTGCATGCCCCCACTCGAGACGAGGCCTGACTCCCCTGGGGAGACTCCAGAAGTACCCAAAGATCCATGTCAGCCCCTGAGAGGAATCCTCGATTCCGGCCCTGACTCCACACAAGGTTTTTGGCCCCGGTATCGATGGGAGAGGAATCCCGAGAGGCCCCCTAGCAACTCGCATGGGGACTGGCCTCTCCTGAGGCCACCAGGGCGGGTCCCTGAGGTCCCCGTCGTAACTCGAGAACACCTGCCGCAACTCGAGAAAATCCAGGAAGTTCTCCCTTCCAGGTGAGATGAGGCCTATTTCCGATGAGGCGTCTGGAGACTAATGACACCTAACCTCTGGAACTTCGAAAGGGTCTTTCACACCCTTGCTGCAACTCAAGAAGTTCACCGCCATACCCGTCTCCACTCGAGAGGAAGCACGATGGTCCCGCCCACAACCAGAGGAGCCCCGTTTCCCCCTCGTAGCTCGAGATGTGGGATCCTTTCCCTGCTTTCAACGGGAAAGAATTCCCGGCGTTCCCGTCGCATCTCAAGAGGAGGCACTCTCAACAGGAAAGGTGAGAGGAACTCCATGGTCGTACCACCATTCCAAGAGTCCCCCAGATGTCTCAGTCCATTCCAGAGGAACCTCTTTGCCCTGCACTGGCTCATCTTTCACGCCGAGGATCGACTCACACCTCGTTGGCACGTGGGACAGCCCTGTCGAAAGCCTCGAGGGAAAGCCTCGAGGGAAAACCACAGATCCTTTGATCCACGCGACGGGAAGCGTGACATTGCTGCTAGAGCCTGGAAGGAAAGCGCACGTGCAAGCCCCCACTCGAGACGAGGCCTGACTCCCCTGGGGAGACTCCAGAAGTACCCAAAGATCCATGTCACCCCTGAGAGGAAACCTCGGTTCCGGCCCTGACTCCACACAAGGCTTTTGGCCCCGGTGTCGACGGGAGAGGAATCCCGAGAGGCCCCCTTGCAACTCGCAAGGGGACTGGCCTCTCCTGAGGCCACCAGGGCGGGTCCCTGAGGTCCCCGTCGTAACTCGAGAACACTTGCCGCATCTCGAGAAAATCCAGGAAGTTCTCCCTTCCAGGCGAGATGAGGCCTATTTCCGATGAGGCGTCTGGAGACTAATGACACCTAACCTCTGGAACTTCGAAAGGGTCTTTCACACCCTTGCTGCAACTCAAGAAGTTCACCGCCATACCCATCTCCACTCGAGAGGAAGCACGATGGTCCCGCCCACATCCAGAGGAGCCCCGTTTCCCCCTCGTAGCTCGAGATGAGGGATCCTTTCCCTGCTTTCAACGGGAAAGAATTCCCGGCGTTCCCGTCGCATCTCAAGAGGAGGCACTCTCAACAGGAAAGGCGAGAGGAACTCCATGGTTGTACCACCATTCCAAGAGTTCCCCAGATGTCTCAGTCCATTCCAGAGGAACCTCTTTGCCCTGCACTGGCTCATCTTTCACGCCGAGGATCGACTCACACCACGGTGGCACGTGGGACAGCCCTGTGGGAAAGCCTCGAGGGAAAACCACAGATCCTTTGATCCACGCGACGGGAAGCGTGACATTGCTGCTACAGCCTGGAAGGAAAGCACACGTGCATGCCCCCACTCGAGACGAGGCCTGACTCCCCTGGGGAGACTCCAGAAGTACCCAAAGATCCATGTCACCCCTGAGAGGAATCCTCGGATACGGCCCTGAATCCACACAAGGTTTTTGGCCCCGGTATCGACGGGAGAGGAATCCCGAGAGGCCCCCTAGCAACTCGCATGGGGACTGGCCTCTCCTGAGGCCACCAGGGCGGGTCCCTGAGGTCCCCGTCGTAACTCGAGAACACCTGCCGCATCTCGAGAAAATCCAGGAAGTTCTCCCTTCCAGGCGAGATGAGGCCTATTTCCGATGAGGCGTCTGGAGACTAATGACACCTAACCTCTGGAACTTCGAAAGAGTCTTTCACACCCTTGCTGCAACTCAAGAAGTTCACCGCCATACCCGTCTCCACTCGAGAGGAAGCACGATGGTCCTGCATACATCCAGAGGAGCCCCGTTTCCCCCTCGTAGCTCGAGATGAGGGATCCTTTCCCTGCTTTCAACGGGAAAGAATTCTCGGCGTTCCCGTCGCATCTCAAGAGGAGGCACTCTCAACAGGAAAGGCGAGAGGAACTCCATGGTCGTACCACCCTTCCAAGAGTCCCCCAGATGTCTCAGTCCATTCCAGAGGAACCTCTTTGCCCTGCACTGGCTCATCTTTCACGCCGAGGATCGACTCACACCACGGTGGCACGTGGGACAGCCCTGTGGGAAAGCCTCGAGGGAAAGCCTCGAGGGAAAACCACAGATCCTTTGATCCACGAGACGGGAAGCGTGACATTGCTGCTACAGTCTGGAAGGAAAGCACACGTGCATGCCCCCACTCGAGACGAGGCCTGACTCCCCTGGGGAGACTCCAGAAGTACCCAAAGATCCATGTCACCCCTGAGAGGAATCCTCGGTTCCGGCCCTGAATCCACACAAGGTTTTTGGCCCCGGTAACGACGGGAGAGGAATCCCGAGAGGCCCCCTAGCAACTCGCATGGGGACTGGCCTCTCCTGAGGCCACCAGGGCGGGTCCCTGAAGTCCCCGTCGTAACTCGAGAACACCTGCCGCAACTCGAGAAAATCCAGGAAGTTCTCCCTTCCAGGCGAGATGAGGCCTATTTCCGATGAGGCGCCTGGAGACTAATGACACCTAACCTCTGGAACTTCGAAAGGGTCTTTCATACCCTTGCTGCAACTCAAGAAGTTCACCGCCATAGCCGTCTCCACTCGAGAGGAAGCACGATGGTCCCGCCCACATCCAGAGGAGCCCCGTTTCCCCCTCGGAGCTCGAGATGAGGGATCCTTTCCCTGCTTTCAACGGGAAAGAATTCCCGGCGTTCCCGTCGCATCTCAAGAGGAGGCACTCTCAACAGGAAAGGCGAGAGGAACTCCATGGTCGTACCACCATTCCAAGAGTCCCCCAGATGTCTCAGTCCATTCCAGAGGAACCTCTTTGCCCTGCACTGGCTCATCTTTCACGCCGAGGATCAACTCACACCTCGGTGGCACGTGGGACAGCCCTGTGGGAAAGCCTCGAGGGAAAGCCTCGAGGGAAAACCACAGATCCTTTGATCCACGCAACGGGAAGCGTGACATTGCTGCTACAGCCTGGAAGGAAAGCGCACGTGCATGCCCCCACTCGAGACGAGGCCTGACTCCCCTGGGGAGACTCCAGAAGTACCCAAAGATCCATGTCAGCCCCTGAGAGGAATCCTCGGTTCCGGCCCTGACTCCACACAAGGTTTTTGGCCCCGGTATCGACGGGAGAGGAATCCCGAGAGGCCCCCTAGCAACTCGCATGGGGACTGGCCTCTCCTGAGGCGACCAGGGCGGGTCCCTGAGGTCCCC